>NC_059439.1:21122938-21422938 GCF_021028975.2 Sphaerodactylus townsendi | reverse complement strand
GCCATGCTGCTCTTTCTCAGCAGGTCTTGCTTTTCTACATGTTTAATAATTTTATCTTTAATGATAGATTCTACTAATTTACCAGGAACAGATGTCAAACTGACTGGCCTGTAATTTACCAGGTCGCCCCTAGATCCTTTCTTAAAAATTGGTGTGACATTGGCCATCTTCCAGTCTTCAGGGATAGAGCCTGATTTCAGGGATAAGTTGCATATTAAAGTGAGAAGATCAGCAATTTTATGCTTGAGCTCTTTAAGAACTCTTGGATGAATGCAATCTGGACCAGGGGATTTGTTAGCATTTAGTTTATCAATGGCTGCCAGAACTTCTTCCTTGTCTACCACTATCTTTGCTAGTTCCTCGGATTCACCTCCCAAGAAGCATGGTTCAGGTGCAGGAATTTTCCTCACCTCCTCTTGGGTGAAAACAGATGCAAAGAATTCATTCAGCTTCTCTGCAATCTCCCTGTCATCTCTTAGCACACCCTTTGTTCCTTTGTCATCTAACGGGCCTACCTCTTCCCTAGCTGGCTTCCTACTTTTGATATACTTGAAGAACTGTTTGTTGCTGGTCTTGATGTTCGCACCCATGCATTCCTCATATTCCTTTTGTGCCTCCCTTACAGCTAACTTGCTTCTCTTTTGCCACCATTTGTGTTCCCTCTCATATTCTTCATCAGTCAAACTGGACCTCCATTTCTAAAAGACATTTTCTTTTTTCTGATAATTTCCTCAACCTCTCTTGTTAACCATGGTGGCTTTCTTTTGGACTGGGTGCTGCCTTACCTAACCTGTGGAAAACATTCCAGCTGAGCTTTTAAGACTGTGTTTTTAAATAACCTCCAAGCATCTTGGACAGTTTTGACTCTCTTGATTTTCCCTTTCAGGTTCCCTGCACACTATCCCCTCTCATCTTTTGAGAAATTTCCCTTTCTGAAGGCAAAATGTAACTACATTAGTAGTTGTCACTTGTTTGCATGCAGAGATACTGAATCTGACAGCATTGTGGTCGCTGTTCTCCTATCGGCTCCAACAACACTGACTTCCTGCACCAGGTCCTGGGTCCCACATAGAATTAGATCTAGGATCCACCTCTCCTCTGGATTGGTTCCACAACCATCTGTTCTAAGCCACAGTCATTTAGAATATCCAGGAATGGCTCTCTCCTTACTATGACCTGAACATGCATTTTTCCAGTTTATATGGGGATAGTTAAAATCACCCATTACCACTACATTTTTGTTTTTGTTGGCCTCTCTAATTTCTTTTTCCATCTCAGAATCCTCTGGTGCACTTTGGTCAGGGGGACGATAATATATTCCTAATATTAAACTGTCCTTCACACCTGGTATTGATATCCACAGTGATTCTGTAGGGAAACCAGCTCCCCTTTCATTGTCTATTTTATGTGACACTATGCTCTCTTTTATGTAAAGGGCAACTCCACCCCCAATGCGCCCTTTCCTATCCTACCTAATGCCCACTATATCAAAGTCCTCCTTCAAAACTCTGTACTCCAGCTCCCCCATTTTAGGTCGAAGGCTTCTACTATTAGCATAGAGACACCTGTATACCCTGCCTCCGTCCTTAACCTGGGATTTATGTGCTTTACCCTCAAGTCTTTTGTAGACACTATCCCTTGTCACATGTACATTGCTATGTTCCTTGCTTGTATGTGGTTGATTTAGAAAAACCTCCCTCTCTGTCTGCATCCCCATAGATACTGTATTCCGAACCGAAGTCACCTCTGCTCCTGTTGGCTTTCCCCCAGGGATCAGTTTAAAAGCTGTTCTGCCACCTTTTTAATGTTGAGTGCCAGCAGCCTGGTTCCTCTTTGGTTAAGATGAAGCCCATCCCTTTTGTACAGGCCTGCCTTGTCCCAAAAGGTTCCCCAGTTCCTGACAAATCTGAAACCCTCTGCCTTACACCACCTTCTCATCCCCCCATTGAGACCCTGTATCTTGGGTGTTGTGTGGTTTCCGGGCTGTATCTCCGCTTGCCTAGCTCGCCCTGCGCGTGGAACGGGTAGCATTTCTGAGAATGCCACCTTGGGGGTCCTGGACTTCAACCTGTTTCCTAGCAGCCTAAATTTGGCTTCCAGAACCTCCTGGCTACATTTCCCAATGTTGTTGGTGCCAATGTGGACCACAACTGCTGACTCCACCCCAGCACTGTCTAAAAGCCTATCTAGATGAAGCGTGACATCCGCAACCTTCGCACCCAGGTGCAGGTAGAGTCACCATGGGGGTCATCACGCCTCTCACAAACCCAACTCTCTACATTTCTAATGATCGAGATCACCCACTACGCAGGGAGCCCCCCCACCTCCCCCAGGAGGTATCCTCAGTCGCGAGGAGGGATAAAGCTGGGATCGCACCAGCTAAGGAAGGGATCCCATCTAAGGGAGCATCTTCCCCCACCTCAGACTGGAACCCTCTGTCCCCCAGACCTTTATTCTCCATAACATCTGAAGAGATGTCACCTTGGGAGTGGGACCCGGCTGCTAGGTCCCTGAAAGCCTCATCTGTCACCCTCTCTGCCTCTTTCAGCTTCTCCAGGTCTGCCACCTTGGCTTCAAGAGAACGCACACATTCCTTGAGTGCCAGGAGCTCATTGCAGCGAGGGCACGCCCACAACTTCTGTCCTAGTGGCAGATAGTCGTACATATGACACTCAGTGCAAAACACTGGAAAGCCCCCATCCCCCTGCTGGCTTCCTGCCTTCATATCTAATTTTGTTTAGATATTTAAATATTAAACTTTTAGTCAGTGCCCCTCTGGAGCTATCTGTATGTACTATCTGTCAAAAATGTCCTTATTAATAAAAAAACAAAAATAAAATAAAAACCAGCGCCGCTGGTTCCAGAGACTGAACTAAAGCCCCACCTCTGGTTCCAGAGACTGAACTAAAGCCCCACCTCTGGTTCCAGAGACTGAACTAAAGCCCCACCTCTGGTTCCAGAGACTGAACTAGAAGTCTCCCACCTCTGGTTCCAGAGACTGAACTAAAGCCCCACCTCTGGTTCCAGAGACTGAACTAAAGCCCCACCTCTGGTTCCAGAGACTGAACTAAAGCCCCACCTCTGGTTCCAGAGACTGAACTAAAGCCCCACCTCTGGTTCCAGAGACTGAACTAAAGCCCCACCTCTGGTTCCAGAGACTGAACTAAAGCCCCACCTCTCAGCAGCCCAGGACAAAGAGGAACAAGAGATGAACTCTGTTAACCCCTGTTAAGCCCCACCTTTCAGCAGCTTCAGCAGTCTCAGCTCTCAGGAGTCTTACAAGGAAAAAAAGAGATAACTGCTGTTAAAATACACAGTTTTAAAAGCTGTGGCTTTGAGAAAAGCTTTCAAAAATGAACACCAGAGCTCACTCAGCTCTTCACTCTGCTCTTCCTGGCCCAGTCTTCTTCTCCGCTGTTACTCCTCTCTGCTAGTTCCAGAGACTCTGAAACATTGTAGGCTTCCCTCTGTTCTTGGTTCAATTTTGGGACATTCAGTTTAACAACTTTGGTTAACTGAACAGTATTGTAAGACAGCTCACTGAGGTATTGGCGGTTGCCAATAATGGTTCCCTGTTCTCGTGAAGGTGGTGGAAATCCAAACTCTGAGAGTGGTTTCCCAGCCATGGCTATGACCATATCCTCAAGAAGGATAAGGGTTTGATTGTGAGCGGTTCGAGGGGAGGTTCACCTTTACGATATGGCCCCCACAGGGCGGATTGGTAAAACGGACTATGCGTTCGCTCCATTTGATGGTGGGTTCATGGGTCTCTAGCCATGACATTCCTAAAACTATGGGGTGCCAAGCCACCGGAGCCAGAATGAAGCTACATCTTTCCCAGTGCTCGGCACAGCAGAGGAGCACTGGTTCAGTCCTGAAGCGGGCAGGACCTTCCCCCCCTAAGGGGCTTCCGTCCATTTGAGTGAACGGAATGGGCTTGCCTAGTAGCACCCGGTTCAACCCCAATTGGTCAGCTACTTGGGGGCGCATGAGACAGTGAGAGCAACCCAAGTCAACGAGGGCACGGGCTAAAATACAGGTGTTCTTAACTGGGTTAGCCAGGGTAGTCATCAAAGTAATAGGGGTGCCCCCTTCACTCACCGCATCCAGACCAGGGTTGGTCTCCTCAGGAGGCGCAGAGGAAAAGCCAACAACATCTCTGGCATCATCTTCTACATCCAGATTATCTGGGTCTTCTTCCATCAGTGCCTGCGACGACCCTGGGAGGCTTTACCTCCCATTTTCCACGGAGGTTTGGCGGCTGGCAGTTGGCAGCCATGTGGCCAGCTTCCCCGCAGTAGAGACAGAAACCCAGACGTCGGCGATGTTCTGAGGTAGTTTCTGAGGTGGACGTTCCGCCGGTCGGCTTCTTGGTAGGGACACTGGGCGGTTTTGGTGGTTGAACCTTAGCTGGTGTTCCTTTGGAGCGTAGAAGGCGCGTGGCGATCTGGCCCCCCACTTCAATCCATTCAGCAACCGTACGAGGTTCCTGATGTAAGACAGCCCACTTACGGATCTCGGGATCGACGCCTTCAAAGAAATACTCGCATTTCATACGGTCAGGCCAATCAGTAATTTTATTGGCCACCGCACGGAACTGGCAAGCAAAGTCTGCGAATGGACGGTTACCCTGCTGGATGGTTTGAAGGAGCTTCTTGGCCGTGTCGGCAGCATCTCTATCCTCGAAACGAACCCGAAGCCCTTGAAGCAATTCCACCACAGAATTTAATTCTTCAGCATCCTGCTCGAACAACTCAACGAACCATTCAGCAGCATCACCATCAAGCACAGATCCAATGTCCCTTACTTTCTCCCGCTCAGAACGGTAGAGATCATCGAAATCCTGCATGTGAGCGTCCAATTGGAGGATATGGTGCACTCATCCCACACAATCAATTTGGCATCATGAAGCACTTGAGCTATGTCACTATGCTTCAAGATGTTACAAAGTGGGGTGTCAGAATGGTTGAAGTTGAGAGGTAACTTGAAGGCAGAGTGAGCCATTTTGCCTCCGTCAAGCAAGGTAGCTGCAATACCAGAAGAAGCGACAGCAACAGCAATATTCTTTTCACTTCTAATTTTGGCCAGCAACAGATTGATTAGAAATGTTTCGCCAATGCCACCAGGAGTGTCAAGGAAGAACAGCTGGCCAGAACTGGAAGCAATACTGTGAATGATCTCATTGTAGGCTTCCCTCTGTTCTTGGTTCAGTTTTGGGATATTCAGTTTAACGACTTCGGTTAACTGAACAGTATTGTAAGACAGCTCACTGAGGTATTGGCGGTTGCCAATAATGGTTCCCTGCTCTCGTGAAGGTGGTGGAAATCCGAACTCTGAGAATGGTTTCCCAGCCATGGCTATAACCATATCCTCAAGAAGGATAAGGGTTTGATTGTGAGCTATTTCAGGGACCAATTGAGCACTTCTGCACTGTCCCTCCATTTGCCTTCTGACATCTTCTCCAAGGGTGTCTCTATATTTTTCCCACAGTGTCAGAGGATCTGCTACTTGGCAAAACAGTAACATGATGGCAAACAGCTCACTAATTTTGTTAGGGAATCTCTGAGGAACTTCCGAAGCTTCTTTCCAAAGGTGTGGTCCCAGTGGAGACGCATGCGTTCTCTTAGCAAGCCGCAAGCTACCTTCTTGCATGCAGATTGGAATGTCGAGTGGATTACCCCTGCCACAGTTCTTAGGGCAGTGGAATGACGTGGAGTCACCGAATTTCATGTAGGAGGAGGCGTAAGTAGTAGCACTCAGCATTGCCGGGATGAACAGTGTACACCCTGCCCAAAACCTGATCTTTCTTCACCCCCGGATAACTTGGTACAGGTTTACCTTGTTTCCTTCTGGAGAATTGGTTTTCTCTCCATACGTAGAAAGTTGGAACTTCACAATATAGAAGAGCCCTTGCGAAAGCATCGACTGTGCACAGCTCGGAAAAGGCTAGAAGCGTGGTTTTGGGGGGGTTGTTGATCCATGCAGTAACGTTGTCTGCAGTGAAATAAACTCTCTGACCGTTTTCAAGATGTACGGCAAGATGCGTAACAGAGGGAAACCATTCATGAATGGGGAAGCGAAGAATACGTCAAGCTGCCTCAGAGCTGCTTATGTATTGGCCTGCCTCATACCTTGCCACCTCGTCCAGATCTTCAATGGTGAATGCCGCCTGGTCAGAGCCTTTGTTGACATACTTGGAAATGTATTTTATGGATTTGACTGAATTGCAGCACTCAACGTTTATATGTGCTTTGAAGGTTCGAGACAGAACAGGATTGTATGGGATCTACTCTGCAGCAATTTATGTCGGACACATCCAACTCTAAGGCTGATGTTGACAAGTGAACCCACACGGCTCGCTTGTAGTGATCTCCTGTGATACTGAGGGTAGCCATCCTCCCCTGTTTGAGTGTCCATCAAAAAGAGCCGGGGGTATTTCTTGGTGCAGGCGCAAGCCACCATGCAAGATGAGTTCTTGTTGAGGGACCTACATGGGCCATGAATCATTGTAGTTTTGATAATCTCATAGAGGGCTGGGTCTTGGTGGGGATCAGGTAGTTCAGCACGTATGACTTTGTCAGTAGACTCTGGTCTCAGGTTTTCCTGCAGCCACAGAAGAATGTGAACATGGGGAGACCACGTTTCTGCCATTCCACAGAGCACATGTAGCACCTAGTTGTGCCAAAGATGCAACCTTCAGTGAGGAGTTTCATCATATGTTTAACTTTCAAATGGAAAACCCTAGCAATTATGTCATGCCTATTGTGAGGTTTTTGACCTTGCTTCAAGACATCCACAATCTCTGGCCACTTCGGCTTGTAGGTGAATGTAATGAACAAATCAGGTCGTCCACAGTGCCGCATGTATGTCATAGCATCTTGAGTTCGCTCATGCATGTAATGGGGCCCTCCAGTGAAAGAAGATGGTAAAACAACCATTTTGCCTAGCTGTGATGACTGGGCATCAGTTCTCGTGATGGCATCTTTGAGGTGCACATATGCCTCACTTCACAGCATGGACTGGTTGTGACGAATCCAGGTTAGTCTTTTGGTCTCAATTTTTGCGTACATATCAACCAGGAATTGATTGAAAAGGCTGCAGAACAGGTGCAGGTAGCAATCTTCACCATCATGCTCCATTATTCTGCAGCTGTAGAACTCAGCAGCTGATACGGTCTTTTTGAGAGGAGCCTTGCTTTGCACAGCGAGCTTAGGAATGTCAATGGAATATCCGTCTTTTTCATTGCAGAACACCAGACGGTACTGGAGAGCTTCGTATGAGCGGTGCATTGCAACTTGCTGTCTCTGCTGTGGAGAACGATGTCTGTGTTCTCGAAAACCTGGCCAACAATGAGAGCAGCAACTTCTGCAGTTGTGGGGGCATTGAAGCGACCTCGGTGCTGTCCAGAAGGCTTTTGGTTGGCATTGATCATTATTTGGAAATCCTTCTGGTCTTTAGGGACTGAATCAATCGCAGCTTTTAATTCCAGAATGTAGTTGTTGTATTTGTGTAGGAGCTTCTGCAGCTGACTAACCAGTTCGGGCTTAAGGACTAGGTAAATTCCACATCCTATGTCCCTCTCATTATTGGCATCCCCCTCAAAGTATATCTGAAGAAATGAAGGCTGCTGCTGGGGTCCAGCCATGAGGCTTCCTATCCTGTGGTAGACAGCAAGGACAGGGTGATCGAACGCTGAGATCAATAACCTTCTCTCCACAGTAATCAATGTGATGCACATATGCAAAACCAGACAAATGTTTCTTAGTCCAAGGTGACAGTGTGGTTTGTAATTGGTTTTGATAGCATTTGTTAATGTGAGGGTTGGTAAAGGAATACTTTTTCACAGCCTGTCTGTTAACTTCAGGGTGGCAGTGCGCGTATGTCATCACAGCGTGTCTATGAATGTCGGGGTGACATTTAGCGTATTTCCTGACAGCCTGTCTGTTGACTGAGGGGTTGCTTTTTGCATATTTTGCAGCCGCTTCTTGTTGTTGTCGTTTTCTAATGCAGTGTGTGAGGCGCTTTCTGCGTTTAATTCCTCTTCTCCCTTTAGCGGTTTCAGCAGAAGGAACAGGTTCGTATGCATTGAGGAGGGAGGTGGAGGAATGCAGTTGGGGTAGCATGGTGAAGGGCATGAAATGTGTGGTGTTCAACTGTCACCCGTGATTGCAAAATAACACTCACTGTTTGATTGAGTGACTCATCAAAGGAACTGGGGAAGCAGCTGAAGTGCTGTGGTGTAGGAGATGGAAATGTGTGGTGGTCAACTGTCAGCCATGGAATGTTCATGCAGGTGGGCAGAGTTCAGTAGTAATTTGGGGGAAGTTGAGAAAAGCGGAACACAGAAATGCAAATACTCCACCCATAAGAAATGCACAGAACTGCGCCCGTAAGACAGTTGTGGCCAGTAACATTTTGGAGCGTCCTATTTAGGCCCTTGATACCTCATATGTGAGCCATGGTGCAGTCAGGGTGCTGGGATCCTGCCATGAGGCTGAGGGAATCTGTGTTTCGCTATGTGCTGGTGATCATGCATGAATTTGTTCAGTCCCCCTGTAGCGGTTGCAGCAGAAGGAGCAGGTTGCTGTGAGTTGAGGAGCATGGTGTTGGATAGCAGGGCACCCGTGGTTCACTACGTGTTGGTGAGAGCGGTGTCTCTGTGAATTTCAGGGTGACAGTCAGCATAGTTCTGTACAGTGTGTCTGTGAACTGAGGGGTGACATGTAGCTGGTTTCCTCACAGCATGCCTGTGGAGTGGTGGGGTGGGTTGTGCATGTGTGGCAGCAACTTTCTGGTGCTGTCTGTGTGTAATGCAATGTGTAAGTTGCTGTGTGTATTTAAGGCATCGCACCAGTGGATCATCAAAGCGTGCCCTGTTGTTTCTGTTGAGAGGCAAGTACTCAAGCAGCTGAGGGCTATCGATGGGGATAGTGGAGTTAGAGCAGCAATGTGGCCATCACTGGAAAGTCCTATGACAGGAAGCTGTAGATGTAAATGCGGAGTACCAATCATCTGTTAGAGTGAGGTGACCTTCATCGGAGGAACTGGTGAAGCCAGCTGAAGTGCCTTGGTGCTCAACTGTCATACACGGAATGTTCGGGCAGATGGGCAGAGATGAATAGCTCCCCACTCTGGGATTGGAAATGAGCCTGCTTCCTCCTCTCAGCCCAATGAAAGCATATGCCCAACTGTGGAGGGGTTACAGGAGCCCAGCAACCTTGCCAAGGCGTACAGTGGAAATGACCCTGTCCCTCCCAGTACTATCAATGGCTATATTAGAGCTCTTAGCAAAACAGGCCTTTCTAACAGTCCAAAGGCACCTTGGTGAGCTCCTGCGTGACTAACTTTGCCTCCTCTAAGAAGCACCAATAAAATTGAGGCTCTTCTATCTTCCTTCACCTCAGAAGCTGCTAAGATCACATCACTACAATGTTCAGATCTCCAGACTGCATCCTATCAAGCTTCCCTGCTTATTCATCTTCGGTAGACTCCATGAACTCCTCCTTCTATGTCTCTGGTTCTCCAGAAACACCAAGTGGCAGTAGCAATGGGAGACTACTTCAAGTCTAATCTTGGAAAATGGTCTAATCTCCATAGAATTAGGACTTCTTTAGGAGTAAACTGTTGGAACCATTGACCTGAGAGGGAAGGCTGTTCAAATCAGATCATTTCGAACACTCTACAAAGTGTTACAAACAATCATCACAGGATGATCCTAGAAGCTTTGCAACACTCTTCCTCCCCAAGACCAGCTGCTCAATTGAAAGAGTGTTTGCACTAATCGTTATCGATCTCAGTATTCACATGAGTCTTTATGAATATTAAGTCTACCAATCCTAAGAGTGGCTCCAGTTTTGCAAAGAAACCACGAGGGTTAGTGGAGCTCTGCTGTATCCCACGACATCGACGCATCTCCTATGGGCCCCTCAATGTTAGACACCCAACATACTGCTACACCAAAGTGAGAATCCAGAACTTTATTGATGAGTGGAAGAACTTGGAACTTGCAATAGAAAAAACTGCTGGATCCCAACATCTGGTTAAATCCCCCTCAAATGTTGCCTCTGATAATTTGCCAGTGACAGCCAATTTGGGAACTATTTCTCCATTCTCAACAACTCTACCCTCGAACCTGCACAGCCAAAGAAATTCGCTCCAGTTTATCTCTGGATCCTCCAGTCAGTGTTATATGGACACTAGCTCCCCCTCACCTGAAGATCTACTAGTTCCACTGTCTTCTAACCATATTCACTCATCCAGCGCTACTAGCTCCACCAACATTCCTCACGCTGAGAAGGTGCTTAGTAGGAAGAACTCACCTTACCCTCCAGGCAAATCCTGGGCTAAGGAGCTTGAGGAAATAGAATCTTCCCAGCTCTCTTCTATAGCTCCCATTCGACATATTGTTTCACCTAGATCCCTTGGGGCTCCTTTGTCCTGTGAGGAGAATCATGATGTTTCTCCCTGATATATGTCCAAATCCTTGGAAGAGGAGGTCCTTACAGGGTTTCAGGACCTCCCAAGTTCAGAACAAAAAGCTGTCATTGCTAATCTAGGCTCTACTACCTCCAAACTCATTCAGCTAATGCAGTCTTTGTCTTTGGCTTTAGAGGGTCAGGCCTCAGCATTCTGCTCTGTGCCTGAGTGTCCTGTTGTACCAATAAGCCCTTCTAATTCGTGCCCTCCAGAGATCATCTTGGTCAAGAACTCTATGCCGAAGTCAAGACCCTTGGCACCGCCCCATCACAAGAACAACCTTACCCTCCAGAAATGGCTGCATCCTTCCTGACATTCCTGGAATCACGGACTTAGAGCACACCAAATCACGCCAACTTCCAGCTGGCCTCTCCATCCTATCATGGAATGTTTCAGGATGGGGGAACAAACTCAGAAACCCTCTCTTCTGTGACTACCTTAGAAAGGCTGAGGCGATTCTCCTTCAGAAAACATGGGCCAATTATCATATTTGCTTTATGAGCTATAAGTCCTTCTGCCTTCCAGCAACTAAATTGTCTAGGTCTGGTCGCTATTCCGGTGGCCTTTGCATTCTAGTCTCACAGTCAATTCAGGCACAGGCCCTACCCTCCTTCGCTCAGACAGCTCAGGCTGTTCAAATTCTTTGGGAGGATCTCTCTCTAGTCCTTGTCAATATTTATGTTCCTCCTGGTCTTCAGAAAGCTACCTTGTGTGAAATTTGGGATAACCTATCCATCTATATTGAGGAGCTTGAATGTAGCCATCCCTCCTCTGAGATTGTTCTAATGGGGGACTTTAATGCAAGAGTAGGTGCAAATTTAGCTTCCCTTCTTGAGCAGGAAGGTTTTTATGATGAACCCTACCACTCGCTCTTACTTCCTGCCCTTCATGACTCCAAGGATACTCGCTCCAATGTCGCTGGTAGAAAACTCATTCACTTGGCCATCAAGCACATGTTACGGCCTTAACAGGGGTAAGGGTTTTATTAAAGGGATTCTCCACCAGCTGCTAAAAGTGTAACAGCACACATAAAAGTTTTAAAAGGAGCAAAGGGGAATGAACACTCACATTGGCAGATCAGGAGAGGGGCCAAGAGGAGATCTTTTAGACTGTATAATACGGGGAAGGAATTCTGGCTGGATATTCCACAGAGAAGCAAGAGTCCAAATTGAATTTAAACGCTTTATATAAATTTGGTTCAACAATGCATATACACAGTGAGACACAAAGGCACATACATTCAAGTTCCTAAGATATAAGCAGGTTTGAAAAATAGATTGGATGATAGAGAAGGGAATGGGGGTTGTTGTGGGGTAATACGTTACCTAACGATTCTTAGAAGGGTAGAAGTAGAAGGCAGGGATTCCATGCCAGCACAGAAACCCAATGAAGGACGAATTCATGTCTCACCACCAACAAGAACATGTGGCAATGAGCAAAATGCTGCAGGTGAACTACACTTTTATAAGGTGGGTTGTTCCTTGGTGGGAAAGGAACCAATCACACTGAGTTTCACATCTGTGCTGGATTTGGGGGCGCTGAGGTAATTAGCTCATCTACTGCTAAACCTGGGACAATGGGGCCAAAATTGCTCTTAATGGCTTTATGCAAAGTAACTCTTACAGTCTCTGCCTTCAGTATTCAGATTTGAATGAGGCTAATTGATTCAGGATGGGATAAGTGGTTTTAGGAGAGTCATCACAAAGGGAAGGAAATGCAGAGAAGTAACTATTTGTTGCTGACCTGGGTTCCCAGAAGAGATAGAAAAAATTTGTGCAGTGTTGGATAGCAAGGTGGCTTCTCCATACATCCTTTGTCTTGTAACAATGTGCATCTTTGGCAAGGTGTGGTAATCAAGATCATGCCCAAAAACAAAATGAGACCTCCAGGTTATGCAGAAGTAACTCATCCTCTTGATTAGATTTTGTAAAGCAGACCTTTTGCCTGTGGCCTGCTTTCAGCTTGGACACTCTGCTAACACCCATACAAACAAGGAAACTGGCATGTTGCAGCATATAGCATAAGAAACAATATGAGAAATATGAAATCCAATATTTCCTAAGCCAGGATATACAGGGCAGGGTTACACACAACAAACGTTGGCTTAACGGCTTAAAGTGCTACGCCCACGCTCAAGATTATACCTTTGTTTCTCCTCATGGCTACAGTGTCATTGACTATCTCCTCATTTCCCAAAGTTGATATCATCTGTTTTATCCTTCCAGATTAGACATCTTCTGCTGGGTGATCACCTTCCCCTTAGACTTGTTTTATCACATCAAGAGGCCAGACATGCAGCTTCCTGCCACTCACCTTCACAAATGATACTCACTTCCACAGACTAGTTTGGACACTCCAAACTGGCCTTAGCCACTCAAAGACTTACTCATTTCCCCTAAATGCTTAGCCAGCCTTAAATCCCCTCTGTCCCTCACTGCAGATCCCCCCCAGGAGACTATTACTTCTCTGTTCGAAGATCTTCTAGCAAACAAATTGTGGCTGGTCTTCGACGTCCAAGAACGTGGGGAAACCTAAAGCAAAAACAAGAAAGAGAACACCTTGGTTTGATAGGAGAGTGCATGGAGCACAATAGTCAAATTCGGCTCCTTATATCGGAACTTTAGGGCTTCAGGAGTTCAGAGGGACCTACTAATAAATTGTCCTACTGGATCCACCCATTTCTAATAAATTGTAGAAACAACTTTCACCTCAGTTAATTAGGGAAGAACCATATGGAAACATGTTTCAGCACTCAATGGGAACATCTCCACTCTGTAATTAACTTCTAACAATTCCAAGCTACTCCTGGAGCTGTCTGAATAATTTTAACTGAAGCAAGCCTCCTACCCCCTACCATGTATTACTCCTTTCTTGATATTTGGTGCAGGTGACAGACTATTTTAGCTTAAACTTTTTTAATAGATCGATGTTTTTTTAAGCAATGGATCTCCTTCACCTATCCCTTTAGATTTGCCAAGTTGGCCTCCTGTCTCATCTCAAGAAGTAGTTGAGCTGTTAGAGGCCCCTCAAAGGAAGGAAAGCCCCTGGTCCCTGATTCTATCATTATTCTTCCAGAGATTCTGAGAATTTCATACTGAATGGTGGGGCCCCTATCACCTGGCCACTTCTTTTTACCCAAATGGGTAAACAGCTCAGATTATCCTACCTTAGAGACTTGGCTGTCTGCGACTGTGTTTCCCATCCATAAAAAAGGAGTCATTCAGAACTTGCCAACTTCCACCCCATCAGCCTCCTCAGTGATAGGGAAGATTTATGCTAAATTGTTACTGAAGAAACTTCAGCTGTGGCTTTCCCACTCTGGTGCAGTGGGGGCTGAACAAATAGAAAAAACAGAAAATAGCTAATAACTCAAGTTGACTTCAATATTTTTGGAAATCCTTTCTCATTGAGTGCCTCAGGCACATGAGGAACCAGCATGCCAAATTTCAAGTGCGTAGGTTCGGCGGTTTCTGAGTTCCATTGGTGAGTGAGTCAGTGAGTGGAATTCACTTATATATATATATATATAGATAGATTTCTTCAATAGAATGTATTTGCTTTTGTGGTAAGGGGGTCATTGAAACATTAGACCATGTCCTGTTTGACTGTAAAAAGGACAGTTGAGTAAGGTTGTTTCCACAAGGCATAATTAAATCAGGTTACAATTGGTATCTTAAAATCCAGAATAATTTTATCCCACTTTCTCCCTTTGCGTTGATGGGCTGCATTATGATTGCCCCCCCCCTTCCAAAGGCAATGCTTCTGATTGACAGATCCATAGCAACCAAGCAGGACACACACACACCTTTTCTCTAGCTTTGGGAAGGAGTCTGTGCAGTAAGCAACATGGCAAGCACATTGTGCTATACAAAGTAAAAACTTTTGATCAATACTGGGCAGAGCACTATGTCCCATCTACATTTAAAGGTGTGCAAGAAACCACAGCATGAGACACTCACCTCTCCCCCAACATACCAAATAACATTTGACTGGTCTTTGGGGCAGTAACGGAATAAGAGCATCCTGCCTGGCAGGCACTTCCCCACCCCTTTCCTCCCAGGATCCCATTGGGAATGTGAGCCAGGAGTTGCAGGACTGGCCTGCTTGAATCCCAGTTAGCGAGCAGTGCCTGGTGAGAGGGAACTGGAACAGGGTGAACATGATGTAAGGCAAGGAGATCAGGCAGTTGGGTGGGAAAAGTAAATTGGTTTTAGTCCCACACGTAAGTGATTCAATGTAGGATTCTGGGGAAAGATCATGATTTTAGTATCATTTCCCATTTTGGGGGTGGGACAAGTAAATTGGTTTTAGTTCCACACGGAAGTGATTCAATGTAGGATTAAATGCATTATTTTAGCATTTTTTTTAGCATTTTGAAGTGGAAAAGTATTGAGGGAAATATCACAGGACAAACGCGCTTTTGGGAACTATCTAAACTTCTTGGCCAAACAAGAATATTTCTGTTGCTCAACTAGGAATATTTGGATCATGCAGAAACAGCCAAGGCCAGGGTCTTATTACATGGTCTTGCTCCACCTATAATTAGGAAAATGTTGGTAATTGAGGAACAGATAGGTAAATCCATCATAATCAAAACCAGATGGTTAAATTTTAAACTGATTATTCATGACATAAATTTTGATCTAAATTTTAATATGTTGTATAAATATTTTATTAATTTTATACAATATTTTGTCCTATTTCATTCTTAAGTATCACTTATATTGACATTTTATGTTCTGGTCAAGGAACATAAAAATAAATAACGAGGTCCAATAACTTACCATATTTGAACTTCCCATAGCTGGGGCTGAGAGTGTTCCCAAGAACTAAGGTCACTCCGCCAGGCTCAAGTGAAGGAACAGGGAAACAAATCCAGTTCACCA
This sequence comes from Sphaerodactylus townsendi, assembly GCF_021028975.2. NCBI lineage: Eukaryota > Metazoa > Chordata > Lepidosauria > Squamata > Sphaerodactylidae > Sphaerodactylus > Sphaerodactylus townsendi. The sequence goes on along the minus strand of NC_059439.1, from coordinate 21,407,576 downwards.
GATAAGAATCCACAGATCATGTGGGAGAGTGGGAAATCAAACTCAGTTCTCTGGAATAGAGTCCACAGCTCCTAGCCACTACACCATGCTGAAGGGGGACACAGTCAAGTGTTCACCTGACTGAAAAAATGTGAACCACCCACTTTCAAACTGACTGGCAAGGCAGGCCCCCTGCAAAACCAGAACCAGAATGTGTGTTCATGTGAAGGAAATGAGAAACAAATCCAGTTCACCAAATAAAAATTTGGAGGATCCTCATGTGGAGGAGTAGGGAATCAAATTCGGGTGTCCATATTAGTCCATGGCTCTTAACCACTACGCCACACTGGCTCTCAAGCACTGGCCTGGCAGAAAGAATGTTACCAATCCACTGAATGTCAGGGTAAGGTCACTGCAAAGCCACAGCCAGAATGTATGTTTAATGGCCAGCATTGTTTGTTGCTTATTTTTGAAATGTTTTTTTTCAGATAACCTTAAAAAAGATAGAGGTGACTGGGGTTTTTTTTAATCTTTTCCAGTGTAATTTATACCCAGTTTTTTCTTCTCTAAGGGGACTCCGGGCATCTTAAAAACTCCTTCTCTTCCTCTCCTCACAGCAAACCCACAGTGAGGTAGCTGGGTCTTAGAGTGTTCCCAAGGACTAAGCTCAGCCAGCCGGTTTCATGTGAAGGAACAGGGAAATAAATCCAGTTCACCAGATAAGAGTCAACCTCTCATGTGGAAGAATGGGCAATCAAACTTGGTTCTTCGAATTAGAGTTCATAGTTCTTAACCATTACACCATGCTGCCTCTGAAGCGTTGGCTGGGCTGACAAAATGTGACCCACCCACTTTCAAACTGACCACTGACTGACAAGGCAAGGCCACTGCAAAGAAGAGTCAGAATGTGTTTTCTACAGCCAACATTGTTTTTTTCTCATCTTTTAAAAAAATTGGGGGGGTGGGGCGGTTTCCCAGAGAAAACATGAAAAACAGGAGGGTAAGTAAGTTTCTTTTTATCATTTGCAGGGTAATTTATTAATATCTAAACATTCTTCTCAGATTGTCAACCACAAAGTATGGCCAGAGGTCTCCAAGCAGCACAGTAGATCTTAAGAGTGCAAAGATCAGTTTTCCAGGGGGGAAATGTCTTCTTTGGAGAAGGGTCTTCCTAGTGCTATGCCACACAGGCCTTTCCCCTCCCCAATCTCCAAACTCCCCAAGGTCACTGCAAAGACAGAGCCAGAATGTATGTTTAATGGCCAGCATTGTTTGTTGCTTATTTGATAATCAAATTGTGGTTTTCTTCCAGAAACACTTAGACGAGAAAATGGTGAGTCTCTTTTTGTCTTTTGCAGGGAGATTTATTAAAATCTGAGGGTTCTTCTCAGATTGTCAACCACCAACTGGAGCTAGAAGTCTCCAGGAATTACATTAGATCTTTAGACTGCAGAGATCACTTTTTCAGGAGGGAAATGGCTTCTTTGCAGAATAGTCTCCATCGCATTATATGCCACACAGGCCCCTTTCCTCCCAAACCCTTTCCTTCACATCTGTGTGGCATATAATGCAATGGATACGACCCTGTGCACCTGCGTGGCTATGCAGAAGTGAGCCAGAAAATGTTTTAAAAGGAACTGCAGCCAAATGGGACATGCTTCATGACAGACCATTTGATGGCAAGTGGCTTCAAATTGGGTTTTCTCAAAAGACACTCTATTTTAGAGTTTCTTGAATAGCATGGTTTGCAGGAAATAACGTGGGGCAGAATCGATTTAGGGAAGGGACCCATGCAAAGATTTCCCCCCCCCCCAAAGTTTTTTATCTTCCCTAGCCCACTTTTATTTGGGAATGCAGAAGGGGCCTCAGACAATGTAAAAATTAACTGCATTGGCTGTGTTAGCCCAGTAAAGATGTTAAATTCCCTTCTTTTTTAAAAAAAACCCAGGAAATTTCACACTTCCTGTCTGCTCTGCCTTTCTTGCCCATGGAGACCCAAATTAGTGTACATCTTAACTCTCTCTCTCCATTTTATCCTCTCAATTACCCTGGGGAGGGAGAAGAGTTTGGATTTACACCCAGCCTTTCTCCTCTCTAAGTACAGTCTGGGCATCTTACAAACTCCTTCCCTTCCTCTCCCCACAGCAGACCCACAGTGAAGTAGTTGGGACTCAGAGAGTTCCCAAGAACTGAGGTCACCCAGCTGATTTCATGTGAAGGAACAGGGAAACAAATCCAGTTCACCAGATAAGACTCTACCATCCATGTGGAGGAGTGAGGAACTCAAACTGTATTAGAGTCAATCGCTGTTAGGCACTACACAACGCTGGCTCTCAAGTAATGGCCTGGCTGACAGATTGTGACCCACATGCTTTCAAAGTGACAACTGACTGACAAGGCAAGGCCACTGCAAAGACAGAGCCAGAATGTATGTTTAATGGCCAGCATTGTTTGTTGCTTATTTGATAATCAAATTGTGGTTTTCTTCCAGAAACACTTAGACGAGAAAATGGTGAGTCTCTTTTTGTCTTTTGCAGGGAGATTTATTAAAATCTGAGGGTTCTTCTCAGATTGTCAACCACCAACTGGAGCTAGAAGTCTCCAGGAATTACATTAGATCTTTAGACTGAAGAGATCACTTTTTCAGGAGGGAAACGGCTTCTTTGCAGAATAGTCTCCATCGCATTATATGCCACACAGGCCCCTTTCCTCCCAAACCCTTTCCTTCATATCTGTGTGGCATATAATGCAATGGATATGACCCTGTGCACCTGCGTGGCTATGCAGAAGTGAGCCAGAAAATGTTTTAAAAGGAACTGCAGCCAAATGGGACATGCTTCATGACAGACCATTTGATGGCAAGTGGCTTCAAATTGGGTTTTCTCAAAGACTCTACCATCCCTGTGGAGGAGTGGGGAACTCAAACTGTATTAGAGTCAATTGCTGTTAGGCACGATACAACGCTGGCTCTCAAGTAATGGCCTGGCTGACAGAATGTGACCCACATGCTTTCAAAGTGACAACTGACTGACAAGGCAAAGCCACTGCAAAGACAGAGCCAGAATGTATGTTTAATGGTCAGCATTGTATGTTGCTTATTTTTAAAATGTTTTTTTCAGATAACCTTAAAAAAGATAGAGGTGAGTGGGGGTTTTTTTAATCTTTTCCAGTGTAATTTATACCCAGTTTTTTCTTCTCTAAGGGAACTCCGGGCATCTTAAAAACTCCTTCTCTTCCTCTCCTCACAGCAAACCCACAGTGAGATAGCTGAGTCTTAGAGTATTCCCAAGGACTAAGCTCAGCCAGCCAGTTTCATGTGAAGGAACAGGGAAATAAATCTAGTTCACCACAAAGTATGGCCAGAGGTCTCCAAGCAGCACAGTAGATCTTAAGAGTGCAAAGATCAGTTTTCCAGGGGGGAAATGTCTTCTTTGGAGAAGGGCAAGGACATAGGTAAGGGGGGGTGTTCTTGGGTTCAACCCCCCATTGCATGTCTGAAGCTCCACCCCCCATTTGTCGGTTTTTTATTTTAAAGGGTTTTTGGCCTGCAGGGGGTGCAGTTTTTAGGCTAGTGGCACCAAATTTTCACAGCTGGTGACACCAGCGAAGTTTGGTGAAGTTTGGTTCAGGTGAAGTTGGGTTCAGGGAGTCCAATGGTATGGACCCAAAAAAAGTGTACCCCATCCCCCATTGTTTCCAATGGGAGCTAATAGTAGATGGGACTACCCTTTTGAGGGTCCATATCTTTGGACCCCCTGAATCAAACTTCACTGTACCTAGGTGGTATCATCAAAATAGTCTAATGCTGATACCAACCAGGTTTGGTGATGGACTCCCAAAGAGGGTGCCCCATTCCCCATTGTTCCAATGGGAGCTAATAGTAGATGGGGACTACACCTTTGAAGGTCCATAACTTTGGACCCCCTGAACCAAACTTCACCAAATCTGGGTGGTATCATAAGGATAACCTTCTAAAGATACCCTGAAAGTTTGGTGCTGCTAGCTTAACAATTGTATGCCTGACAGCAGGCACCCCCCAAATTTCCCCAGATTCTCTTTTTAAATCCACCCCCTTCGGCATGGATTTAAAGGGAGAATCTGAGGTCCCCAGTTTAAACATTGAAAGTGATGCTGTTTCAGAGTGGGGGAGAATCCACCCCAAAACAGCATCACTTTCAATGTTGTTTTAACTGGGGACCCCAGATTCTCCCTTTAAGATGGATTTAAAAGGAGAATTTGGGCTCCCTAATTTAAACACCATTGAAACTGATGCTGTTTGGGGGTGGATTCTAGCATCACAGCAGCCACCTATGGGGGGTGCGCAAACCTCAGATTTTGCACTTGGGCTCCATTTTCCCTAGCTACCCTTTTGCCTGGAAGGGAGGGGAAAGGGACTGCCGACTGCCAGATGGGAGCCCAGCCCATGGGGGTGCGGGGCAGGGGAGTCTGTCATCCATTGCCTTGGAGAGCTGCTTTTATAAGCACTGAGGCCAGGGGCATGGCTTGGGGAGGTGTGGCCATGCCCCCAGGGGTGAATGGGGTCATGGTCTTGCCCCCCCAAACCCCTCCCATAAAAAATCTATACTTACGTCACTGGAGAAGGGTCTTTCTAGTGCTGTGCCACATGGGCCCCTCCTCTCCCCAATCCCCCAAACTCCCCAAGGCCACTGCAAAGCCACAGCCAGAATGTGTGTTCTATGGCCAGCATTGTTTGTTGCTTGTCTTTTAAAGATATATGGTTTTTTTTCAGAAAAACGTAAAGAAGGTAAGTTTCTTTTTTATCTTTTGCAGTGAAATTTATTAATATCTAAACGTTCTTCTCAGATTATCAACCACAAAATTGGGCTAGAGATCTCCAAGCAGTACAGTAGACTGCAAATATCAGTTTTCCGGGGGGGGGGGGATGTCTTCTTTGGAGAAGGGTCTTCCTAGTGCTATGCTACCCAATCCCCAAACTCCGCAAGGCCCCTGCAAAGCCACGGCCAGAATGTGTGTTCTATGGCCAGTATTGTTTGTTGTTTATTATAGAATCAAATTGTGGTTTTCTTCCAGAAAAACTGATCTTTTGCAGGAAGATTTAGTAAAATCTGAGGGATCTTCTCAGATTGTCAACCACCAAGTGGGGCTAGAGATCTCCAGGTATTACAGTAGATCTTCAGACTGCAGAGATAGGCTGTTAGACTATGCTGGGGTGGAATCAGCAATTGTGGTTCACATTGGCACCAATGACATTGGGAAATGTAGCCTGGATGTTCTGGAGGCTACATTTTGACTGCTAGGTAACAGGTTGATGTTCAGGACCCCCAAGGTGGCATTCTCAGAAATGCTACCTGTTCCATGTGCAGGGTGAACTGGGCAAGTGGAGATACAGGGTCTCAATGTGTGGACAGGTTTCATCTTAAGGCTGCTGGCACTCAACATTAAAAAGGTGGCAGAACAGCTTTTAAACTGATCCCTGGGGGAAAGCTGACAGGAGCTGAGGTGACTTCAGTTCGAAATACAGTATCTATAGGGATGCAGACAGAGAGGAAGGTTTTTCTAAATCAACTACATACAAGTGTGGAACATAGCAATTTGCATGTGATGATAGTGTCTACCATGGGCTAGAGGGCACATAAATCCCAGGTTAGAGACAGAGACAGGGTATTCAGACATCTCTATACTAATAGTAGAAGCTTTGATCTAAAATGGGGGAATTGGAATACAGAGTTTTGAAGGAGGACATCGATATAGTGGGCATAACAGAGACATGGTGGAATGAGGAGAATCAGTGAGATGCTGTTGTCCCAGGTTACAGGCTCTACAGCAAGGATAGGACAGGGCATATTGGGGGTGGTGTTGCCCTCTACGTCAAAGAGAGCACAGTTTCACATAAAATAGACAATGCAAGGGGAGCTGATTCCCCTAGAGAATAACTGTCGATATCAATACCAAGATAGTCCAAGGTCGATTCCCCAACGAAAAAATGAATGTAGATACAAACCGGTTTGGGAAAAGCCGGGACCTTTTGAGCACAGTTTCAGCGTGTGCACTGCAGCTTCTGCCCCACAAATGATGAAAAATGCAGCAGCAATGCAGGATTCCCCACTGAGGTGGATTGAACACGTGTTCCACTCAGGGGCTATCCTGATTTGCCTGCTGCATTGTGTTGGGGCAAGAATTTTTTTATTTTTAACCTTGTAGATTCATGATATTCAGGCGGTGAAAGTACGCGTGAGAGAACTAATTTACGCAGAGACAAAAACCAGGCAATTAAAGAAAAACCCTCTTTCCGCAGCAAGGTAAGTAACCCTCCATGTAGCCTGTAATCTTACGCGGATGTGACGTGATATGCAGCACTGCTTCTGCATTGGCATTCTCACCGAAGTCAATCAGTCAAAACCGGCCCCATGTTGCTTTGTATCCACGTGGATCTCCAGTCCGCGAAAGTAAAAAAAGGCTGAGCGCGCATCACGCACAGCCCACTGCATTCTCATTGGATGGGAGACTCTACGTCACTACCAGCGGTGGGAAAAACGAATCCAGATTCACCCCAAAGCTTCTCCACCACTCCACATTTGGAGCGTGTTTTTTAAAAAGGTGCACATGCCAGCAGGTTCTGAAATAAAAGGCTTTGAGGGGGGGGAAGAGTGGCAGAAGTGGGGTGAATGTGTTTTCAGTGCTGGTGTAGTAGGGAATGCTGCAGGAAACCTGGATATTTTGGGTGACAAGCACAAATCTAATCCTCAGTGGGGAATCGACCTAATATTAAGAATATGTTATCATCCCCTGACCAAAGCGCACAAAAGGATTCTGAGATGGAAAAAGGAATTAGAGATGGTTAGAGAAATTAGAGATAGAGCAGATGATTGTGGAACCAAACAGGGGAGAGGTGATGCTAGATTTAATTCTATATGGGACCCAGGACCTGGTATGGGAAGTCAGTGTTGTTGAGCCGATAGGGAACTGTGACCACAATGCTTTCAGATTCGTGGTAATCATCATTACATGCGCAGCAAGTGAAAAATCTACTATCGTAGTTTACATTTCCTCTTCAGAAGGGAAATTTCGCAAAGATGAGGAGGGATAATGCATGGGAAGCTTCGAAAGGGAAAATCAAGAGAGTCAAAACTGTCCAAGATGCTCTTTGATATTTAAAAACATCAGTAAATATAAAAGCTCAGCTGGAATAAAACCTGTTCCACAGGTTGTGGTGCTGCGAGCACCCAGTCCAAAAGAAAGCCACCATGGTTAACAAAGGAGGTTGACAAAATTATCAGGCAAAAAAGATGTCTTTTAGAAAATGGAAGTCCAGCTCAACTGGTGAAGAATATGAGAGAAGGAACACAAATGGTGGCAAAAGAGAAGCAAGTTAGCTGTAAGGGAGGCAAAAAAGGATTATGAGGAACGCATGGCTGCGAAAATCAAGAACAGCAACAAACAGTTCTTCAAGTACATCAAAAGTAGGAAGCCAACTAGGAAAGCAGTAGGTCTGTTAGATGATCGAAGCGAACAAAAAAGATGCGCTAAAGGATGATAGGGAGATTTTCGCGGGTAGATGCAGCTGAATGGATCTCTTTTGCATCTGTCTTCACCCAAGAGGAGGTGAGGGAAATGCCTGCATCTGAGCCAAGCTTCTTAGGAGGCGAATCTGAGGAACTAGAGAAGACAGTGGTAGACAAGGAAGAAATTCTGGATTGCGTCATTGATAAACTGAAATCAGCCAAGCCAAATCCTCTCAGCCCAGCAGATTGCATTTTCATTAACTCTGAAGAGTTCTTAAACAGATCAAGCATGAAATTGCTGATCTTCTCACTTTAATATGCAACTTATCCCTGAAATCAGCCTCCATCCCTGAAGACTGGAAGATGGCCAATGTCACACCAATTTTTAAGAAAGGATCTAGGGGGGACCCGGGAAATTACAGGCCAGTCAGTTTGACATCTGTTCCTGGTAAATTAGTAGAATCTATCATTACAGATAAAATTATAAAACATGTAGAAAAGCAAGATCTGTGGAGGAAGAGTTAGCATGGCTACATACTTACTAGAGTTATTTGAGGGTGTAAGCAGGCATGTGGATAAGGGGGAACGAGTGGACATTGTCTACTTGGATTTCCAAAAGGCTTTTGACAAAGTTCCTCACCAGAGACTATTGAGAAAACTCAGCAATCAAGGAACAAGACTGGAAGTCCTCCTATGGATTAAAAACTTGTTGAGAAACAGAAAGCAAAGTGTAGGTATAAATGGGAAGTTCTCACAATGAAGAGATGTAGGGAGTGGTGTCCCCCAAGGATCTTTTTTGGGACGAGTGTTCTTTAACCTATTCATAAATGACCTGGAAGTAGGGGTGGGTAGCGTGGTGGCCAGGTTTGTGGATGATACTTCAAAGGATTGCGAAGAGCTCCAAGCGGACCTTTATGAATTATGTGAGTGGGCTAAGAAATGGCAAATGCAGTTCAATGTAGCAAAATGTAAAGTGATGCACATAGGGGCAAAAAATCCAAACTTCACATACACACTACAGGGGTCAGTGCTATCAGTCACAGACCAGGAAAGGGATTTGAGAGTCTTAGTTGATAGTTCCATGAGAATGTCAACTCAATGCATGGCAGCTGTGAAAAAGGCAAACTGTAATAGACCTCTATCTGGAATCCCAGAGAGGTGCTGCCTGTCAAAGAACAAAATACTGACCTTGTTAGACCAATGCCCTGACTCATTACAGGGAAACTGTATGCATGTGTTCACAAGAACAGCATGAAAAAAAATCAGAAAATGAAGATTTTATATATTTCCCATGGAACATCTATTTTTTTGTTATCTTTCTTGCATGCACAAACATATTGACTAAACCATATCTATTTTCTGCATCAGTTTGCTAAGTGATTTGTACAGTACTGAGACAATTAGTGCCCTTTACACCATGTATCTGAACAATATTAAGAGATAGAAAAAGTGCAGAGAAGGGCAATGAGGATGATTGAGGGATTGGAGCACCTTCCTTATGAGGAGAGGCTGCAGCGTTTAGGACTCTTTAGTTCGGAGAGGAGACGTCTGAGGGGGGATATGATTGAAGTCTATAAAATTATGCATGGGGTAGAAAATGTTGACAGAGAGAAATTTTTCTCTCTTTCTCACAATATTAAAACCAGGGGGCATACATTGAAAATGCTGGGGGGAAGAAATAGGACTAATAAAAGGAAACATTTCTTCATGCAACATGTGATTGGTGTTTGGAATATGCTGCCACCTGAGGTACTGATGGCCACTAACCTGGATAGCTTTAAAAGGGGCTTGGACAGATTTATGGAGAAGTTGATCTGTGAAAGCAGTTTACATCACTCTCCTGCCCTCCATTTCACCCTCCCAAGAATAACCCATTAGATAGGTAAGTGTGAGAGGATGTGACTGACCCAGGGATACCATTCAAACATCTGTGACAGAGGTGGGATTTGTACCTAGGCTTCCAATATCCACTGAGATGCACTGAATATTACACCATAATGGCTCTGTTAGCCCAGCAAAAATCTTAAATTCGCTTCTATTTTTGAGGAGGGGATATATTCAGCCCTTCCTGTCTGTTCTACCTTTCTTCCTGGTAGAGACCCAAAACAGTTTACAGTATTCTCCTTTTTTCATTTTATCCTCACAAAAGCCCTAAAGAGGAGGAGGAGGAGATGGGATTTATACCCAGCTTTTCTCTTCTATAAGTAGACTCTAGGAATCTTACAAACTCCCTCCCTTCCTCTCCCCACAACAGACCCACACCGGGGTAGTTGGGGCTGAGAGTATCCCCAAGAACTAAGGTCATCCAGTTGATTTCATGTGAAGGAACAGGGAAAGAAATCCAGTCCACCGTAGGATAAGAATCTAATCAGCCATTTGGTAATGTAGGGGAATCAAATCTACTTAGAGTCCATTGGTAGCTCCATAGTGGCTCCACTGCACACAAAAAAGCTCGCATTACTTTGGGCAACTCCCTTCTCCCACTCCCCTTTAACCCCTCACTCATGTGGTCCCCTCTCCACCCCCCCCCTAGCCAGTGATCTGCCAACCATAGCAGGCACCCTCCCATTGCCCACTTAAAATCTGGCTGGGAGGACCTTGCTGGGGTGGGGAGGAGTGTTGATGGGGCTTTCAGAGCCCTGGAGCAGCTGCGGCAGGACGGGTGAGCCTGATATTGCTTGCGGCCACAAAGCCATCTCACACTTACCCGCCCCGGAGCAGTGACACCTTGCTGTCACTGCTCTGGGGCTCTGAAAGCCTCATCTGTTCCCCTCTCCACCCCCAGATTGGGAGAAGCAAGGCGAGGCAGGTGGCCGATGGGTCTTTCAGAGCCCTAGAGAAGCTGTGGCAAGGCAAGTAAGCCTGAAGGGGCTTGCTGCCAACCCCACCCCAGAGCAGTGGTGTCTTCCCGCCCCCACCCCACTTCCTGCCACCCGTCCCCACCCCAGAGCAGTGGTGTCTTCCTGCCACTGCTTGGGGCCTCTGAAAGCCCCATCGCCCCCCTCTCCATACCAAGCAACTTGCTGGAAGAGGGGAGGGGCTGAAGGGGTTTTTAGAGCCCTGGAGTAGCAGTGTCATGACAAGGCACCACTGCCCTGGGCAAGGGTGTGGCTGTTTGGGTGGTGATTTTGCACCCCGCATGTGACCAAAATGCATGCACCTGTGGACATGTGACTCCACGTGTCCCTGTGGTGGGTACGCTACTGCACTGTTGTGAACCACTACACCATGCTGGCTGTCAAGTGCTGGCCTGGCTGACAGAATATTACCCACCCACTTTAAAAATGACCACTGACTGGCAAGGAAAGACCACTGCAAAGCCAGCGCTAGGCTGTTTGTTCTATAGCCAGCACGGTTTGTTGCTTATTTTTTTGACTGAATGTGGGCTTTTTTTCCAGAACTCCTTAAAAAGGACAAGGGTAAGTGAGTTTCTCTTTATCTTTTGCAGTGTAATTTATTCAAATCTAAGGGTTCTTCTCAGATTCTCAACCACCGTGGGTCTAGAGACCTGTAGGAATTTCAGTAGATCTTCAGACTTTAGAGATCAGTTTTCCAGAGGGAAACAGCTTCTTTGGATGATGGTCTCTATAGAATTATATCCCACACAGGAACCTCCCCTCCCCCAAACCTTCCTCCATATCTCCACCCCAAAATCACAAACAATTTCCCACCCCAGAGTTGGTACCCCTGCTTGCTCCTCTTGCTAACCTCATAGGTCCACAAACTGGCCATATTTAATGGTAGTTTTAACACAGAATGAGCAGTTAATTATCCCACTAAAAGAACTACACTGGTATCAGATGAAAAAAGGCAAAAATGATCATATTTTCTTTGCTAGGAATAAGCAAGCTTAGATTTGCAACTAATGTCACAGCCTGCCTGCCTTCCAAATAGAGAACCAAAGCATTCTACATAATTCTTCTGGACTCTATTTCACCCTTCCAAGAACAACCTATCAAATAGTTAGAGGACATGACTGGCACAGGGATACCATTCAAGCATTTGTGACTGACATGGCATTTCAACTTCGACCTCCAAGATCCACTCAGACACTCTAAATGTTACACCTCATTGGCTGTGTACCCTCAGGAAGGATCTTAAATTTTCTTTTTTAAAGAAGAGGATATAATCCAACCTTCCTTTCTGTCCTGCTTTTCTTCCTCATGGGAACCCAAAAATTTGTTTAGCATTGACCTCTTCTCCATTTTATCCTCACAACACCCCTGAGGAGCAGGAGGAGTTTGGATTTATGCCCAGCCTTTCTCTTCTGTAAGTAAACTCTAGGACTCTAATAAACTCCTTCCCTTCCTCTCCCCACAACACACCCACAGTGAGGTAGTTTAGGCTGACAGTGTTCTCAAGGACTAGGGTCACCCAGCTGGTTTCATGTGAAGGAACAGGGAAACAAATCAAGTTCACCAGATAAGAATCCGCCACTCATGTGGATGTGGAGAATCAAGCTTGGTTCTCCAGATTAGAGTCCACAGCTCTTAATCACTACACCATGCTGGCTCTCAAGCGTTTGCCTGGTGCACAAAATGTGACCCACACACTTTCAAACTAACCACTGGCTGGCAAGGTCAGGCCACTGCAGAGCCAGAATGTGTGTTCTATCGACAGAATTGTTTGTTGCATATTTTTAAAACAAATGTGGGTTTTTTTCCAGAGCACCTTAAAATGGACAAGAGTAAGTGAGTTTCTTTTTATCTTTTGCAGTGTAATTTACTAAAATCCAAGGGTTCTTCTCAGTTTTTCAACCACCAAATGGGGCTTGAAGTCTCCAGGAATTACAGTAGATCTTTAGACTGCAGAAATCAGTTCTCCGGGGGGGGGGGGGGGGGGGCGTCATTAGAGGATGGTCTCCATAGCATGATATGCCACAAAGACCCATTTCCTCCCGAAAACCTTCCTCCACATCTCCATTCCCAAATCACAAAGAATTTTCCACCCCAGAGTTGCCACTCCTGCTTGCTCTTCTTGCCAACTTCCTAGGTCTACAAACTTGCCATATTTGATGGTACTTTTAATACAGAAGGAGCAGTTAACCCTAAAAGAACTGCACTGGTATCAGATGAAACAAAAGCAAGAATTATCATTTTTTGTTTGCCAACACAAGGCAAACTTACATTTGCAACTACTGTCACAGCCTATCCTTCCTAATGATGAACCAAGGTTCCTTACGTCATTTTCCTGCCCTCCATTTCACCCTCCCAAGAACAACCCATCAGGGTAAGATGACATGACTGGCACAAGGATACCATTCAAGCATGTGTGACAGACATGGGATTTTCAACCTGTTCCTCCAAGGTCCACGTAGGCCATTTCCGCACAGTCAAAATATCCTGGGTTGAACAAGAGGAATATCCCTGTGCAGCAAAGGTTTCCATATGGTTCCTGGTGGTAAAGCGGGCCTGTCCCGGTTTTGCCTCACAATATTTCCCTAACCCTGGGATTTTGAATAGCATAGCCTTTATTGGCATAAACAAACAAAAAACATGGCTAACTGTGGTGCTTTAAACACACAAAAGGGCATTGAATAAATATGAGCAGTTACAAACTCTGGATTATTTCCATGAGAGAACTTGCTATGTCTTCACAAAAAGCAGAATCAGAAATAATCTGAACAAATCTGTTAACTCAAGTTTTAAAAAGGATAAAAATTGACATATTTGGATCTAATTTTGGCAAATCTAGAACAGTGTAATAACTGGTGTGTCAATGCTTCAACTTGATTGGTATTACAACTGCATAACCTCTTAGATTTTTCTAGGTTATTAAACCTGCCATTTAACAGGGCAGGGGCATGATGTTGAATCTAGCAGTTGTGAGAGATCTCCTTGAGTGGGGATTGGTTAAAGAGTATAAGTAGTGGGCCATACGTCCCTGCTCAAATGGAATTAGAAATTGCATGGGAGAGCAAATTCATGTAGCTCCTAGAGATAAGTCATCAAATTTCTGATCTGAGAGCCAACATTTCAATAATTTGTATGCTTCTGAATAGGAGAGAGAGCAGAGTGATTCAAGGATCAGTTCGCCCTATTGCCAAATTGGTGATTTTTTTCAAACATCCTGGGGTGACTCCACTGCCAGGGAAACACCATGAGAGCAGAAAAGGTTTATTTTTCCCACCTTGCAACTATGGGTTGGCCAATCAAGAGGCGCTGAATTTTTGTGAGGGTGTAAATACAAAAGACCCGAGCTCATGCAGGGAAAAAACTTCAGTATTACCTCCCAGTCCTAACTCGGCTTCTGTAAAGAATAAGTAACCATGCAGAGGAAGAAACCAGGATAAAATAGAGCCAGGTTTTAAAAACCAGTGGTATACAGGTACAATTTGGCCATGCGGAAACAGCTTCAGACACACTAAATATTACACCGCATTGGGTCTGTTAGCCCAGAAAGGATCTTAGATTTGCTTCTTTTTTAATTAAGTATCTTTATTAAATAACAGATATAAAAAGGATACAAAATTTAAAAAGTTCATAAAGATGAAAAATTAGTAATAATACATATATTACAAAAGTTGACATATATAACCCTAACTACGAAGCTGAAAGATAGGAGAAAGAAGTGTACATGGTAGGGAAAGGAAGAAAAATAAGAGAGAAAGATTTCTACATACTATCTTAACTGTAAAGATACTATACGTCTTAGATCATTTGTAGCTTCCAACTTTCCACACCATTGGTTTTTTAGTAACTGAAAACACGGGTACCCATAAAGACTAAAACTGTGTTGCCTTTTTATAAATCTCAAGCAACTAATATCATTTACTATTTTCCAAAGTATTATACAAAAAGGTGTTAAAGAAAGGGGGGGGAGGAAGAACAGTTAAAATATAATTAACTGATTAAAATCCCCTAAGCCCCGCCCCCAGGCCTCAGTGCTTATAAAAGCACCTCTCTGAGGCCGGGGACTGCAGTTTTTTCTGGCCTGCCCGGAGGGCAGAGCAGAAGGGACTGCTGGCTGCTGGCTGGGAGTCCAGCCAGCGGGGGGGGGGGGCAGAGCAGGGGTAAAGAGCCCTGTCCCCAGGCAGGGGGCAGGGCAGCAGTGAGGGGGTGGAGACAATTTGTCTCCAGGCGCCATTTACCCCCGGTATGCCTCTGGGCATAACTAATTATTCTGGCCAACAGGAGCCACTGATGCAGCTCACCAAGCTGTAGACAACCAGCCTGACAGCCAATGCCCCTCTGAGCACGGATGACAATCCCCTTGGCTATGGAACCATGGCGTGCAGTGAACCACATCAGGAAACTGCATCATAGACCAGCGGTGGCAATGCATCCCATTGCAAACCATGTCATCCAAATCAGCTAGTGTAATGATGGAGTTCCAACTGAGGTGCCACCCCATCTGGATTGAGCAGCAAACCAACTAGCCTAATGGTCCGAGCTGTGTCCAACAATCCATACACCAGTGCACTGGCTCGCCAAGACTAAAATGAATAAATTAGAGAAATTGAGGTTGCACGTGTGCTCTGTAAACTAACTGCCAACAGCTGACAGTCTGAATTTGCTCTGGGGTGAACTGTTCTGAGCTGCTGCCATGGTGGCCCTTGTGCAGCACAAACATGGTCCCGAATCCCTGGTGGTTAAAACCCCAAGCCACCAGTCAGAGTCATACCACAGAACATATTAACATCTAAACAGGGGAGACCCACCCCGGTGAACAAGAAAAATGCCTGAAATTGTTGGCTGCTGAGCTAGGACTGCCACAGTCTCAATGACTGGGCATGAAGACCCCGTGGTGTGAGTTGTGGGTAAAATTTGTCCCTCTGCCAGGCTGGTCAGTTTAGAACTGCCTACCCAGATCAACAGACCATTGTTGCCTATGACACATCGTCAAACTGAATGGCCCAGGGTCCTTCACATGTCTGAAAAGGCACTACCACTCAGTACAATGGAAGGGGGGGGCAAAAGGCCAAGGTAGGAGTCACATAAAAAAAACACCACTTTCAGATAGGACACACATGACCCAGGTAAGCCCAATATTGTCTGTAACAGTTCTCTGGTGATAGGCCGCTGGCCGCCATGAGATTGTGGGGAGGACCCACGCCAACTCACTACCAGAAAGAGCAATTGAATCAGGGATCCCCAACATTTGCCAGAAAAGGAAAGGGGCCTAGATGGACTCACATAGTCCATGCACAAAACCCATCGTCTCCCAGTAATCAAGTACTGAAGCAGGAGACTTCAAGGAATACCCTAGTGCTACCAAAGAGCCTCCTGGCAAAGCAAGATCAAGGAAATCGCCCACCACTAAGAACTGGAGGACTCCATCCGTGGTCATGTGCTGCCCAGGTTCCATGGCTGATCTGGAAATACATCTGGCTGCCAATTGTCTCAAGGGCTAGGGAGCAGAAACAGTCCATCTGGCGAAGAAATAAACTGTCGGCAATACCACTGGTGATACCTGTAATAAACTGTTTTTACCAAAAACACCAATTAGTCAGCATAACGATATCAACTCCAGGATACCAACCCTTGCCAAAGCAGCTGGATTGTCTGTCAACCACCTGTGCCCACCGCTGGGCTCTAATAATCTTATTTGTGTTGCTGGAGTGAACACTGATGGCTAAAAGCCATACAGTTGACCATGGACTGTGCAAGATGGGCCTGGAGGCCCTTTCCAGTGCTACAGCCCTGCTGGCAAAGTTAGGTGCCCAAACAGGGAAAGCATATCTATGAGCTGCTTAAAAAGTCAAGCACATAACAACACTTGTCCCTATGAATCCATGAACTGTGGCAAAAATACAGGGAAGACAAGTTTGTCCCTAAAAGAAAACCCTGGCCACAAAACTTGTAACTTGGGGGAACCCTGTCACCTGTATGTGTTGACAATCCTTCCTGATCACTAGAAGTGAACATGAAACCAAGTAGAAAAAATCTGGAAACCCTTACTACTTGCTTAAGTCTGTACATATACCACATATAAGAGTGTGAAGCAGGAAAAGTGATAAAACCCACACTGTCACTTAGTAGGCACAGAAGGATTATTGCCTCTGACGGATTTTGTGCATGATATAATGTCAATATTGAACCATATACAATTGGCTTTATCAGCAAGAAATCTGTCCAGCCAGAGCCGGCCCCAATTAACTTCTGAGCTCTGAAAAAAACAGGTTAGTCTGGTCGGTCAGCTCAAGGCATAATGGACAACTAATTGCCTGCTTCTTTCATCATTTGATTCTTCTCAACAACAACTGTGATTTACTGCTATTTACTGAATGTTAGTGCCGAATTATGAAGTCTTGGAGATAAGTTATCTACTGCTTTTTAACTTTAACGTCTTCTGCCCGTTGCTTTTAATGCTGACTATGCCTCAAGGCTGCAGGCTCATACAGGCTTACGCAGTTGGATTCCTCAGGACTATAACAGTGATGACACTGGAATTTTTGCTGTTCTGACTTCTTCCCTTCTGCTGCCTGCTTTGTCGAGCCTAATTGTATAGCTATTTGGTTAAATCAGAGGCTGCTAGTTTAAGTTCCATCAAGTCTTATTTTCTCTTTCTGTTCAATCTTAAAGAGACATACTCTGGCATGTCCCAAAGGAAGAGATTGAGGGAAAGGGTAGAATTATCTCCCTCGCCAGTCAGTAAGCAATCAAAAATTGATGACTTCTTTAGCACTAAGAACTATAATGGGAGCTGGCAAGATATTTCATTACCTACTTCTAATCGCTTTGTCCTCTTGGACCCTGAGCTGCAGGTGGGGCAGTTCCCTCCACCCAGAGACAGTGCTGAGGAGACTGGCTATGAGGAGACTGATCCTACAACAGCTTCCCTTGTAGCCCCTGCAGTCCTCCATGTTGATTCTTTGTCCCCAGGCTATGACCTTGACCTTAGCAACTCAGCTCCAAGGATCACTAACCTCACTCAATGTGAGGTTAGAAAGGTGATGCATCATTGCCCTCCAATTATAGACCAATAAGCCTACTTGACATCTCTGGCAAACTCTATGCAAAACATCTATTAAAGAAATTGAATTTATGGATCTCAGTGAACGAACTAATCGGTCCTGAGCAGATTGGCTTCACTGCTGGAAAATCAACCTTAGACCACTGCCTGGTCCTAAACACCTTGATAGTCAATCATTATCATTATCATTATCATTATCATTATCATTATCATTATCATTATTATATACCACCCACCCCCGAAGGGCTCTGGCCGGTGTACAGCATAAAAACATAACAGAGCAGGAAAAGTACAATCATAATCACATAATCTATACATTAAAATAGCTAAACCTATTTAAAAACAGGATAGTATTAAATAACTAAAACCAATTAAATCAGCGTACAATATACAGCGTCCATCAAACTAAAAACCCCTCCTGAGGGGGGAACTGAAGGCCCCACAGATGTAATGGGGATCCCCAAAGAAAAAGGGGGCACCATCAGCGGCTGGCCTCTCCAAAAGCCCAGTGGAACAACTCAGTCCTACAGGCCCTATGGAACTCACCAAGGTCCTGCAGGGCCCGGACAGCTGGAGGAAGAGTGTTCCACCAGGCAGGGGAAAGGGCTGTAAAAGCCCTGGCCCTAGTGGAGGCCAGCCGCATCATTGAGGGGCCAGGAACCACCAGAAGATTGGCCTCTGCCGATCACAGAGGCTAAACTGGGACTTATGGGATAATGCGGTCCCGAAGATACGAAGGCCCCAGGCCACGTAAGGCCTTAAAGGTTAGTACCCGCACCTTGAAGATGACTCAGAACTCGACTGGGAGCCAATGCAGGCAGCGCAACAAAGGCAAGATATGGTCTTGAATGGCACCTCCAGTGAGCAAACGAGCCGCCGCATTTTGGACCAGTTTCAGCTTCCGGATCAAACGCAAGGGAAGGCCTGCATAGAGCGAGTTACAATAGTCTAACCTGGAGGTGACCATTGCATGGATCACAGTGGCTAGATCTGCTTGGGAGAGGTAGGAGGCCAGCCGTCGGGCCTGACGCAGATGGAAAAATGCAACCAGGCTTACATGGGCCACCTGGGCCTCCATTGAGAGAGATGAATCCAGGTGGACCCCCAGGCTGCGGACGGAGGAGGCCGGTGCCAATTGGGCTCCCTCCCACACCAGTGGCTGGAAAACCCCAACCCCCTCATCGCAGCTCAGCCAGAGGATCTCCATCTTCGATGGATTCAGTTTCAGCCTGCTCTGCTGCAACCAACCAGCAACTGCCTCCAAACAATGCTGTAAAGCTGCAGGGGCAGTGACTGTTCCCCCCTCCATCAACAGAATGAGCTGAGTGTCATCAGCATATTGATGGCAGATCAGCCCAAAGCTGTGCTAACTGAGCAAGGGGCCGCATATAGATGTTAAACAACAGTGGGCACAACAGTGCCCCCTGGAGTACACTGCAATAAAGCGAGCACTTCCAGGAGGCTTGGTCCCTGCACCACACTTGTTGACTATGGTCCCAGAGAAACTGAGACAATCTACTGAAGGACAGTGCCCTGTACTCCAGAAGCAGCCAGGCAGTGGGCCAAAAGATCGTGGTCGACCGCATCAAATGCTGCAGTAAGATTTAACATTACCAGCAGTGCTGATCCGCCCTGGTCAAGCTGCATACGGAACGTATCTGTGACAGCAACGAGAACTGTCTCTGTCCCATGCCCAGCACAGAAGCCGGAGTGGAAGGGATCGAAAGCCAATGCATCCTCCAGGAAGCTCTCACGTTGTAAAAATACCAAACTCTTTGCTGCCTTTTTAGATCTAAAGGGGGCTTTGGATTCCATTTCTAGAGACCTCCTCTGGAGGAAGTTGCGGTCTTTTGGTGTTGATGGAAGACTGATAACCCTAATCATGGCATTGTATACCAATACATCCTGTAAAATTAAATTCAATCAACAAGGTGGGCTTACTCCTTCAATTGGTACCAGCAAAAGGGTTGAAACAAGGGTGTGTAGTTGCCCCAACTTTATTCAACCTTTTTTTGAATGATCTGCCTGCCGCAGTCTCAGCTTCCAATGACCATGCACCATCTCTAGGGCCTTCAAAAGTCTCTGTCCTACTCTACGCTGACGACACTCTCTTGCTCTCACAAACTCAAGTGGGCCTATGCAGACTTCTCAAACGCTGCCAAGAATACTGCAACATAAACTACTTAACTATAAACTACTCTAAGTCTAAAGTTGTAGTTTTCTTCAACTCGCGCTGCCTGTTGCGATGGCCTCTTAACAACAATTTCTTGGAACAAGTGAAGACATTCAAATATTTAGGTCTCCACTATCATCACAAAGCTGATTGGTCATACCACAGGAACAAAATGATAGCGATGAGCAAAAGCTCTTGCAGCGCCATAATTGGCTTCTTCCATAATAAGGGACACAGATATATCCCTGCTGCCTTAAAGATCTTCAACTCTAAAGTGTGCCAACAACTCCTCTATGGCTGCCTGTTGTGGATTCACATATGGAATATTGAAACTGAGCAAATTCAATCCAGGTTCCTGTACAAGATCTTTGGGACCCCTCACTCTGTACCCTATGCAGCCTTGTGTTTGGAAGCTGGCTAACATCTGTTGGAAACCATAGCCTGGTGCCGCACTTTCAGGTTCTGGTTACACATCTGTTTTCAAAACCACCAGTTCAGCTTTACCTTAAAGGCGCTCTCTTACTTGGTCTCGATGGAGTGGTGGATCCATATAACCAACAAATTGCAAGACTTAGCGCTGTCCCTTGATGATCTTCTTCTTATGACTGCCAATGAGATATACTGTCTCATAAAGCAAAGACTTTTTGAACAGGACTTCCAGAAATTGATGGTACAAGCAAATAAAACCTGCTCTCCAATCCATCTGCATATTTTGCCTTGTTTTCCCAGCTAACTATCTACACCTCCTACATGAGCCTATTCTGGGACGCGCTGTCACCTTAGCCAGATGCAATGTTCTTCCTTCTACCAGACAATACAACAAAGAGCATCATCTTCCATCCTCTGATAGATCTTGCACCTGCAACCCTGGTCTTGAGGAAACTGTCCACCATGTTCTATTACATTGCCCTTTATATGCTGTTGAGCGGGAAAAACTACTCACTTCTCTCATAACTGATCTAGGCAACACTACAGATGCTGTCAAAACTTTGTTCTTGTTAGACAGCAATTCAACTGCTACTATTGAACAAGCTGCTAAGATTCTTGTGTGCTGTCATCACTGAGCATTCCCAAATGCTTATTAGACTCAATTCCAATTCAGTGGTTTAAGCTTCTAGCTCTTATGATGCATGTTTTTTAACTTTTTTACAAGCCAATTTTTCATTGCCATTGTATAATTTATATATGCCATTAAAGGTTTCATCAGCAGCAGCATAATGGACATAATCGATTTTGAGATAGCTGGCTGTGCATCCATAAATCTTAATGTTTTGGGGATTTAAATTTTTTTATTAATTACTTATATATTCAAAACCTTCCTGTCACTTGTCTGGGGCTCAAGGCCTCTGACAAATGTGAAAATATAGCGTAGTGCCAAAAGAACCACACAGTAATGTTAAATACTTGTGTTTGCATCTCTCTGCCCTTTGGCAGAAAGCAGAAATCTTTTCGACCTCCTGCTGGGTACAATCCCTGTCCTCTGGATCCGTGCCCCTCCTGGCTAATTAAAGTTTTCTGGGGGGAGTTGTGACCCCACCTGTTGAATATCATCAATGGCTCCCTTGAGCAAGGAGTCTTTCCTGGTGGGTTGAAGGAGGCAGTGGTTCGCCCACTCTTAAAAAGACCATTGTTAGATCTGGGAGATCTGGCCAATTACCGCCCCATTTCGAATCTTTTGTTTCTGGGGAAGGTAATTGAGAGAGTGGTGTTGGAGAAGCTTCACAGTTTCCTGGATGACTCATCGGTCTTCGATCCCTTCCAGTCTGGCTTCCCTGCTGGGCATGGGATGGAGACTGTTCTCGTCGCCGTCACAGATATGCTCCGTATGCAGCTTGATTGAGGCGGATCGGCACTGTTGGTATTGTTAGATCTTACCACAGCATTTGATGTGGTCGACCACAATCTTTTGGCCCACTGCCTGGCTGCTTCCAGGGTATGGGGCACTGTCCTTCAGTGGATTGTCTCATTTCTCCAGGACCAGTGTCAGCAAGTGTGGTGCGGGGATCAGGCCTCCAGGAAGTGCACACTTCACTGCAGTGTACCCCAGGGGGCATTATTATTCCGGCTGTTATTTAACATCTATATGCGACCCCTTGCTCAGTTGGTATGGAGCTTTGGGCTGGTTTGTCACCAGTATGCTCATTCTGTTGATGGAGGGGGGAGCGGTCACTGCCCCTGCAGCTCTACAGCATTGTTTGGAGGTGGTTGCTGGTTGGTTACAACAGAGTAGGTTAATACTGAATCCATCAAAGATGGAAATCCTTTGGCTTGGCCGCGAAGGGAGAGTTGGGAATTTTCAGCCGCCGGAGTGGGAGGGGGTTTTATTGGCACCGACCCCTTCCGTTTGCAGCCTGGGGGTCCACCTGGATTCTTCTCTTTCAATGGAGACCCAGGTGGCCCATGTAACCCCAGCTGCATTTCCCCATCTTCATCAAGCCCGGCTGCTGGCTCCCTTCCTCTCCCAAGCTGCCCTCGCCACTGTGATCCATGCAACGGTCACCTCCAGACTAGACTATTGTAACTCGCCCTATGCAGGCCTTCCCTTGCATTTGATTCGAAGATTAAAGTTGGTCCAGCATGTGGCGGCTCGTCTAGTCACAGGAAGTGCCTTTTGCGATCATATGCAACCTGTGCTACGCCGCCTACATTGGCTTCCAATTGAGTTCCAAATCATCTTCAACGTGTGGATGTTAACCTTTAAGGCCTTACGTGGCCTGGGGCCTTCGTACCTTCGGGACCGCATTACCCCATATGTCCCCACTCAGCCTCAGCATTTGGCAGAGGCCAATTTACTGGTGGTCCCCGGCCCCTCATTGATGCGGCTGGCCTCCACATGGGCCAGGGCTTTTACAGCCCTGGCCCTGACCTAGTGGAACACTCTTCCTCCTACTATCTGGACCCTGCGGGATATTGGAGTGACCAGCCGCTGAGTAGTGCCCCCTCCCGGTTTACCATCAGAGGGTCCCCTAAAATCAGTGGGACCCGCCATTCTTTCCTCTTGGCAAGGGTTTTTAATATTCGATATTTGCTGAATGCTGTTTTTATTGTATTAACCATAGTTTTAATGAATTTTAGTTATAGCAAATGGAGCTGTGTATTTGTAAGTTATTTATCTGGATTGCCATTTGTTTCACCTGTTTTGGGGTTGGGTTGTTTCTTTGTGTGGGAAATCTATGTTGTACACCACCCTGAGCCCTTTTGGGATAGGGCAGTATAAAAATCTAAATAATCAATAAATATAAATAAATAAATAATGTACATTTTTCATTTCTTTTCCATAACTTATTCCATTCTTCTAAAGTGATTATCCATTTCATGTCATTAGCCCATTGTAGTATTACCTCCTTAACTTCTTCAGATTCATTTTAAATGCTAATAGCCAATTATACATCTTAGATACAATTTTTATCATCCTTACTTACATTTTCTTCAAATCCACTTTTGTCTCTTGAGCCCCCCAAAGTTTCTGATTTGAATTGAAGGTTTCTTTTAATTGCATGTAGGTAAAACAATTACATTGTTTTTCTTTATTCATTATCTCTTCTCCCTCTTTAAGTTGTATTGTCCCTTTGCTTTTTGTTAGTATATCATCATAATTTAACCAGTTCCAGTTTTCATAATATTCTCTTATTTGTAATGTTTCTAGTCTTGATATCCATCTTGGTATTTTAAGATATATTTTATTTGCATAATTTGTCCATACTCCATAAATGGCCTTTCTTATTAAGTGTTCTTAAAACCCTTTCTGTATTTTTTAATTATCTATTGGCCAAAAGGTAGCCATGCCATCCTATTTTCATATCAAAACCCTCTAAATTAGAGAAATCCATTCTTTCAGCCAAACCATTAAATTTGCCTCATAATATAGTTGTAAATCAGGTACAGCCAGACCTCCTCTTTCTTTCCTATCAGTCATACTGGTGTATTTAATTCTGGGTTTACCTTCAGCACAGATAAATTTCATTATTTCTTTTTTTCATTTTTCTAATGTTGTCTTATAATGAATAATTGGAAGATTTTGGAATAAATACATCAGTTTGGGCAGAATATTGCTTTTGATAACTGCTACCCTCCCTAATAATGAAAGTTTTATATAATTCCATCTTTCCACGTCTTGTTTTATTCCTTCCCATGTTTTTAGATAATTGTATTTAGAAAGGATTATATTTTTATTATCTAAAGTAATCCATAAATATTTCACCCTCTTTTCAATTTGATATCCTGACAGCCCTTGTACTGTGTTTCCCCGAAAATAAGACAGGGTCTTATATTAATTTCTGCACCAAAAGATGCATTAGGGCTTATTTTTGGGGTAGGGCTTATTTTAGGGGAATTACAGTACCTTCACAATTCATTAAGGCTCATTCTGCACATGCAAAATAATGCACTTTCAAGCTGCTTTCACAACTGTTTTTGCCATTCCGCACAGCTTCAAAGAGCCCTGAAAGCAGCTTGAAAGTGCATTATTCTGCGTGTGTGGAATGAGCCTAAGACAGGCTCTCAGCAGCCCTGTTGCTTCCTGGTCACATGTGAGGCAAGCTGCATCCTCATTGGCAGGGAGCACCCTGCTGGATCGTACTATCCTGATCTGTAACTATGGGTAGGGCTTATTTTTGGAGTAGGGGTCATATTTTAAGCCTCCTCCAAAAATCCTGAAAAATCATGATAGGGCTTATTTTCGGGGTAGGTCTTATTTTCAGGGAAACAAGGTAAGGTTTGTTTCTCTTTTTCTGTCAAATTTTTACTTAATATTTTTGTTTTTGCCTGATTTATTTTTAAACCTGCTCTTTTACCAAAATCTTCTAATGTCCACTGTACATGTATTATGTTTTTTATAGGGTCCTCTATCATCGGCATAGGCTTTGTACTTGTGTTCTTGCCTTTTGATTTTTATTCCATTCCATTTTTTTTCTTTTTGAAGTTTTCTATTTAACACATCCATGCATAGAATAAATAATAGAGGGGACAAAGGGCATCCCTGTATTGTTCCTCTAGCTATTTTTATGTCCTTTGTTTTATATCCATTTATTAATAGTGAAGCTCTTTGTTAAGAGTATATTCCTTGTACTCCATTTCTGAAGCTGCCTATTATCCCTATCTTTTCCACCCTTCCTGTCTATTCTTCTTTCCCGATGGAGACCCAAAGCAGTTTCAAGCATTACTCTCTCTCCTCACAACAACCCTGAGAAGTAGGACGAGCTTGGATTTATACCCAGCCTTTCTCTTCTATAAGTCGACTCTAGGAATCTTACAAACTCCCTTCCTTCCTCTCCCCACAGCAGACCCACACTGAGGTTGTTGGGGCTGAAAGTGTTCCCAAGAACTAAGGTCACCCAACTGATTTCATATGAAAGGAACACTGAAACAAATCCCATTCACCAGATAACAATCCACCAGTCACGTGGAGGAGTGGGGAATCAAACTCAGTTTCAAAAATTCTTAACCACTACACCATGCTGACTTTTAAGTGTTCACCTGGCTGACAGAATGTGACCCACCCACTTTCAAACTGACCATTGACTGGCAAGGAAAGGCCACTGCAAAACCAGAGCCAGGATGTTTGTTCTACAGCCAGCATTGTTTGTTGCTTACTTTTTTTTGACTGAATGTGTGTTTTTTTCCAGAACGCCTTAGAAAGGACAAGGGTGAGTTTCTTTTTATCTTTTGCAGTGTAATTTATTAAAATCTGAAGGGTTTTTCTCAGATTCTCAACCATCAAGTGGGGTCAGAGGACTCCAGGAATTACAGTAGATCTTAAGATTGGAGAGATCAGTTTTCCAGGGGTGCAATGACTTCTTTGGATGATGGTCTCCATAGAATTATATGCCACACACACACCTCCCCAAACCCTTCCTCCAAATCTATGCTCCCAAATCACAAAGAATTTCCCACTCCATAGTTGGCACCTTTGCTTGCTTCTCTTGCCAATGTCATATGACAAAATACTTGCCATATGGTTATACTTTTAATTAAAAAGGAGCAGTTAAGCCTCCTGCAAAAAGAACTGCACTGGTATCAGATAAAACAAAAGCAAGAGTGATCATCTTTTGTTGGATAGTACTAGGCAAACTTACCTTTGCAACTAATGCCATGGCCCGCCTTCCTTCCAAATGGAGAACCAGAGTGCTTTACATAATTCTCCTGCCCCCCATTTCACCCTCCCAAGAACAACCCAACAGATAGGTAAGGATGCGAAGCAATAAATGAGTGGCCCAAGGATACCATTCAAGCTTCTGTGACAGACATGACGTTTGGGACCTGGGCCTCCAAGATTCACTCAGACACTTTAAATATTATGCAACATTGACTGTGTTCCTCAGCAAGGATCTGAAATTTGCTTCTTTTTAAAATAGGGGACATAGTACACTCTTTTTAAAAGGAGCTGATAGATTTCCCCTTCTTATACCTGCCTTTCTTCCCAATGGAGACCCAAAACAGTTTCGAGCAGTTTCAACCATCTCCTCCATTTTATCATCAAAACTCCTGGGGAGGCAGAGGAGTTTGGATTTATACCCAGCTGTTCTCTTCTGTAGAAGACTCCCAGCATCTTACAAAATCCTTCCTTTCCTTTGTCCACAGCAGACCCACAGTGAGGTAGATGGGACTGAAAGTTTTCCCAAGAACTAGTCACCCAGCCAGTTTCATGTGAAGCAACAGGGAAACAAATTGAATTCAACAGATAAGTGCCCTTTGCTCATGTGAAGGCATGAGGAATCAAAACAAGTTCTCCATATTACAAAAGCCCCAATAATTTCCCAACTCAAAGTTGGCAGGTATAGGCTCCACCCATGTTTGCTGAACTCTCCAACTACACAGCTCCCAGCGTTTGCCATATTGGATGGTACTTTGAATGTCAAATGTACAGTCAGCCCTCCTACTAAAAGAATTGCAACAATACTGGATAAAACAAAACCAAGAGTGATCATCTTTTGTTGGTGATATGTAAATAAAATTATATGCATCACTGATGTTATAGCCTGCCTTTACCCCCAACCCCCCGCAGTGGAGACCCAAAGTAACTTACTTCGTTCACCTCCGCTCCAGCTCATGAAGCAGGAGTGGAGCCTACAGCTACCAACTTTGGTTTGGGGGATATTTGGGACTTTGGAGTGGAGCTTAAGGAGTCAGAGTTTGGGGAGGGCAAGGAATTTCACTCAACACCCCTGTGGCAGATCTGGCTGGCCAAGAGTGAGTGGTGCACTTCCAAGTTGATCTCCAATTTGCAAATAAAAGGCAAGTACATGAAGCTCTGGCCGTTTCCGCACGGCCCATAAATGACGGCCTGGGGGCGGTAAAAACGCCGCCCCCAGGCTGCCGTTCGCACAGGCACCGCTGCTGCAACGCAGCAGCGACGACCTGACTCCACTTCCCTTCCCCCAGGGTGGCGTCAGGCCGCCCTAAACAACAACCCTTTAAAGGGTTGTTGTTGGGGAGGAAGCGTCTTCCCGGCGGCGCAGTGCGAACCGTGCCGCCGGGAAGACGCTGTCTCACGATCCGACTCACGATGTCCCCAGTGGGTGCCTGCTGGCCGTCAGCCCCGCCCACACTGTCCTCCGACCTCCAGGGGTCGGAGGGCAGCGTGGGCGGGGCTTAGATGGCCAGCAGGCGACGACGAGGACATCGTGAGTCGGACGGAGGAGCGGGAAGAGGCAGCTCCGTGCGGAGCCGCCTCTCCTGCGGCGGCCTCTGCTTGGCCTGCTCGCACGCTTGCGTGCGAGCGGGCTTCCGCCCCCACGCTGCCAGAACTCTTGGCAGCGTGGGGGCGCGAGGTGGCCGTGCGGAAACGGCCTCTGCCAGAGCCAGAATACATGTGGGACTTCTCAAATCACTATTGCCAGTTACTCTCTGTTATCTATTATGCTTTTGTTCTGTTTTTTCATCATAGAATTTTTCGAGGACCAATCCTGCTGAGGTAAGAGTAACTTTTTTTAAAAAATCAGAAAAGATGGGGAGGTACCAATTTCTGCATATTTCTTTTTGTTGTGTGGGGCTTATCCAGATGAACTATAAATCACACCACAACTCTTCTTTTGTAATCATCACTCAGCATACTGTTGTCACGAAGTTCAGAAACTTCAGTTTTGCCAAGATTATAGTTGTGACCACATTGTTGTTGTTGTTGTTGTGTGTGTATATATTGTGAAGTCAAAGCTGATTTATAGCAACACCATAGGATTGATAAGGCAAAAGACATTTGGGGGTGGTTTACCATTGTTTGGCTCCTTGTCACAACCCTATTATTTCTTGTAAGCCTCCCACCCATATATTTATCAGGGTAGCTTCTGAGATCTGGTGAGATCAGGCTAGACTGAGGCTATCCAGATTAGGGCTTCCAGAGTGTTAGTGTATCTTTTTTAAAAGTAAACCTCTATCCCATTTAATTGCCAGGTGGTGCGCTGACAGTATTCTAACAACATCAGGAATCCATTTTGGTCCCACATTGTGGCATATTTTTATTAAATGTATTTGATCAAATTAATCACTACCAGTGGAGAAACCTACAGAGAATGCTCAAAGACTGATGCAAATTTTGGAAAGATTCTGCAATATAGCTGGTTTGAAAATAAATACAGAGAAAACAAAGGTCATACTGCTAAAAATTTCTGAGATTCAGAAATTTTAGGAAATAATTGGCTTTGGAGTGGTGAATAAAATTAAGTACCTGGGAATAAATCTTATATGTAAAAACAATAATTTACATGAAGACAATCACCAAAAGTTAGTTGGTGAAATTAAGAAGGATTTAGAATTATGGAAAAATTTTAATTTGTCATTGATGGGAAGGATTGCAGTGGTTAAATATAATATTTTACCTAAATTTATGTACTAATTTCAAAACTTACTGATTTTTCTAATACACCATTTGTAGATTGAAAGAAGATGTTAACTACATTTATTTGGAATGCCAGAAAAAGCAGAATTAAATATATAAATATGCTGGGGGAAAAGGAGAATGGAGGATTTGCCCTACCAGATTTACACATTTGTTATGAAGCGTGTGCCCCAATATGGATTAGAGATTGAATCAAACTAGAAAATAAAAAATTATTAGTAGTGGAAGGGATAAGCCTCTTTAAAGGATGGCACAACTTTCTATGGCCTATAGAAGAAAATTAAAATTTGAATAATTTTAAATCACATTTAACTAGAAAAGTATTAGCTAAAGCTTGGTTGAAATATAAAGATATATTTTATAATAAAAATCCACACTGGATTTCAAGTCCACAATTATTAAGGCTTAAACAATTTGCAGAAGAGAATACATTGCAAACCTATAAAGATTTGTTGAAAATAAATAATAAAAAGCTAAATTTAAAAGAAAGATTAGACATTTTAATTCAGGGAAAGCAATGCCATTGGTTCACACACCTTCAACTAAAAATATATCAAAGATAGGGGAAGTTTTCAAATAAAGAAAAATGATTTAGAAAAAGTAATATTTAAAGAGAACACCAAATTAGTCAAGAAAATGTACACATTACTCCTAAAATTTAAAACTGAGCTGAAGCAAGTTAAAGAAGTCACAATTTGTGCTAGGGACCTGGGGTGTACCATCACGTTGGAGGAGTGGGAAGACTTTTGGAGGAGGAATTCAAAACTAGGCTTGGAAATTCAGGTGCAACAAATACCGGTTTCGACCAGAATCTGGGCAAATTTGATCATATTTGGGGCAAAATCGGCTGAATATGTCCTGCCCAAATATGAACGAATCTGAATGCAAGGTATTCAAGCTTTTTTGGATATGTTTTGTTTTTTCACGTTATGGCCTGCATTTTTAAATCTGGCAACACCAAAATTTTGGGGTATCATCCAAAGACAACCTGATTTTGGTGAAGTTTGGTTCAGGGGGACCAAAGGTATGGGCCCCAAAATGGGGTGCCCCGTCCCCCATAGTTTCCAATGGGAGCTAACAGGAGATGAGGGCTTCACATGTTTCAAAGAAAGAGAGGACGTTTGACTCTCATAGATTTATCCTGGCAAAAGATTGATTTTCTGAAGGAAAACATTACTGGGGCCCTTTCCACACAGGCCAATTAAAGTGGTGTAAGGACAGTAAAAAAAACTTCCCATGGCTTCTGCTCCTAAAGCATAAGAACATAAGAAGGATCCTTGCTGGATCAGACCAGAGTCCATCTAATCCAGCACTCTGCTACTCGCAGTGGCCCACCAGATGCCTTTGGGAGCTCATATGCAGGATGTGACAGCAATGGCCATCTGCTGCTGCTGCTCCCGAGCATCTGGTCTGCTAAGGCATTTGCAATCTCAGATCAAGGAAGATCAAGATTGGTACCCATAGATGGAATTCTCCTCCATAAATCTGTCCAAGCCCCTTTTAAAGCTATCCAGGTTAGTGGCCATCACCACCTCTTCTGGCAGCATATTCCAAACACCAATCACACGTTGCATGAAGAAATGTTTCCTTTTATTAGTCCTAATTCTTCCCCCCAGCATTTTCAATGTATGCCCACTGGTTCTCGTATTGTGAGAGAGAGAAATTTCTCTCTGTCAACATTTTCTACCCCATGCATAATTTTATAGATTGCAATCATATCCCCCCTCAGATGTCTCCTCTCCAAACTAAAGAGTCCCAAACGCTGCAGCCTCTCCTCATAAGGAAGGTGCTCTAGTCCCTCAATCATCCTCATTGCCCTTCTCTGCACTTTTTAAATCTCTTCGACATCCTTTTTGAGATGTGGAGACCAGAACTGAACACAGTACTCCAAGTGGGGTTGCACCACTGCTTTATATAAGGGCATGACAATCTTTGCAGTTTTATTCTCAATTCCTTTCCTAGTCATCCCCAGCATAGAGTTCGCCTTTTTCACAGCCGGCATGCATTGAGTTGACATTCCCATGGAACTATCAACTAAGACCCTTTCCTGGTCTGTGACTGATAGCACTGACTCCTGTAGCGTGTATGTGAAGTTTGGATTTTTTGCCCCTATGTGCATCACTTTACATTTTGCAACATTGAGCTGCATTTGCCATTTCTTAGCCCACTCATCTAATTTATAAAGGTCTGCTTGGAACTCTTCACAATCCTTTGTGGTTCTCACCACCTTACATAATTTGGTATCATCTGCAAACTTGGCCACCACACTACCTACCCCTACTTCCAGGTCATTTATGAATAGGTTAAAGAGCACTGGTCCCAATACAGACCCCTGGGGGACACCACTCCCTATATCTCTCCATTGTGAGAACTTCCCATTTACACCCACCCTTTGCTTTCTGTTTCTCAACCAGTTTTTAATCCATAGGAGGACTTCCCCTCTTATTCCTTGATTGCTGAGTTTTCTCAATAGTCTCTGGTGAGGAACTTTGTCAAAAGCTTTTTGGAAATCCAAGTAGACAATGTCCACTGGTTCCCCCTTATCCACATACCTGCTTACACCCTCAAAGAACTCTAGTAAGTTTGTAAGGCAGGTTTTTCCTCTGCAAAAGCAATGCTGACTCTTTCTCAGCAGGTCTTCCTTTCCTACATGTTTTATAATTTATCTTTAATGATAGATTCTACTAATTTACCAGGAACAGATGTCAAACTGACTGGCCTGTAATTTCCTGGGCTCCCCCTAGATCCTTCCTGAAAGATTGGTGTGACATTGACCACCTTCCAGTCTTCAGGGATGGAGGCTGATTTCAGGGATAAGTTGCATATTAAATTCCGATAAACAGAAACTTCCCAATAGCAGCAGGGCTGCTCCTTGGTTTGATAGAGTGTGTGTAGAATGGAACAAGCAAATTTGTGTTCTTTATCGGCAAGATGTCCAGATGTCCTGCTTTATATAACCAACTAGCTCAACATAAAACTACTCTTCATTCTTTAATGCAAGAGAAATAAATTGAGTATGCACATCTCCAATGGCACCACCTTTATCAATCTGTAATTTTTTATGACTCCAGACAGTTTTGAGTCATGACTAACAACTTAGATTCTGTTAAATCATTGCCCTCCATTTATATCTCACCTGAGGTCTGGACAGACTATTTTTGCAAGCTGTTCCAAAATGACGAGGTCAGTAATGCTTATCAATCACCTCCATCTTTAGATATTTCCAAATGGCTTCCTATTTCAAGTCAAGAAGTTATGGATCTAATAACTGGACTGAATCCTGCAAAGCCTCTGGATCTGATATCATTCCAGAGATTCTAAAGTCACATATAGAATGGTGGGCACCTTTTTTGGCTAATTTACTCACCCAAATTAATAACTGAGGCCATATTCCTAAATCTTGGCTCTCTGTGATCATTGTTCTTATTTATAAAAAAGGCGTTCCCTCTGACCCTGCCAACTTCTGCCCAATTAGCTTACTATCAGTTATTGGGAAAATTTATATTAAGACACACTTATCCAAACTTCAGGCTTGGATGACTCAACATCATATTATTGGACCTGAGCAGATCAACATTAGATCATGCCTTGGTTCTTTTACATCTTGCTAATAAATATTCTAGAAGTCCAAGAAGCATGTCTTTATGCTGCCTTCATTGATTTGAAGGTGACTTTTGATACAGTTCCTAGAAAGCATCTCTGGACAAAACTTGCTACCCGAGGAATAGACGATAAACTCCTTTATTTAATAAGACAACTGTATACAGGCACGAGTTGTCGAGTTAAGTGCTCAAGAGAAGGTCTCATGATGGATTTCATTCTGATTTGCAATGGTGTTAGGCAAGGCTGTGTGTTAGCTCCCACCCTTTTCAATCTTTATTTGAGCAACCTTCCCTCAATTATTTTGGGAATTAATAGCCACACACCTAAGCTGGTTTCAATGTTCATCCCAATCCTCCCATATGTAGACAGCACTGTTCTCCTTTCCTGATCAAGAGTTGGTCTGATTTACCTATACACAAATAAAAGAAATCAATAATTGTGATCAGAAATTTTGGGGAATTCAAGAATCAAAGGTGGAATTTGAGGAAAAATTATGCAAGGATGATAAAAAATTGATTTCCAGAATGTATGATTGGCTATTAACATTAAAACAGAATTGGAAGAAGTTAAAGAAGTGATGATACAATGGGCTAGTGATGTAAAATGAATAATTACTTTAGATGAATGGTACAAACTCTGGAGAAGAAATGAAAAAAATTCCTTATCAATAGGTTTGAAGGAAAATTTTTATAAAGTCTTCCATAGATGGTACTATACCCCAGTAAGACTAGCAAAAATGAAAGATGGAATACAAAACATATCTTGGAGATGTAAAGAAAAAGTAAGCACGATGCTGCACATGTGGTGGGACTGTAAATATGTTTAAAAATTGGGGGGGAAATAAATTTAAAATTGCAAGAGATGTTAAAAACTAAGATAGATTTGAAACCAGAGACTTTTATATTAGGCTTAACACATAACAAAGGTATACTAGATAATTATAATTTGTTTTTCTATGGCATTATGGCTGCCAGAATCGAAATAGCAAAACATTGGAAAAGCACAAAGTTACCTGATATTGAAGATGGCAAAGAAGATTGGTGAACTTAAAAGAAATTGACTTATTGACATGGACTTTAAAAAATCCAAGAAGAAAAACACAGACAAATCTGGAAATACTGTACGATATAAGATAATGTGTACTGATAAAGAACTCAATTATATTTTTCCTTTTTTAGAATTGTTTATTTCTGTATTAGAACCTTTTTTTCTCTTTATACAATACTCTGGAAAATAATTTTAAGACTATAGTCAATAGGACTTAATATGGATGTAATTTTATTTCTGGTTGATAAATGTATGAATTATTAGAAAGCCAACATTGTAGAAAGTTGGAAACAAAATAAGAGGGAAGAATTCTTCTCTCTCTTTTTCTTTCTTTTCTTCTTTTCTTCTTTAAATTTACTTTTTTAATAAATATTTTGAATAATGAGATAAGGCTATACACATCATAACATTAACTCTAGTAATTGTGTAACATTGCTGTAGAAAAAGTAATTAATTTCTTTTTTCTCTTTCTTTCATTATTCAAAATTGATGAATGTTTTACTGATGTAATTCTTGTTTTAATATATATTCAATAAAGATACTTAAAAAGAGTTGGTCTCATTCGACTGATGAAACAATGAGGGGAGTATTGTGAAGAAAATGGACTATCTATTAACAATGAGAAGACAAAATATTGGTTTTTGCTAAACATCAAAAAAATATAACTGGGCCATTAACAAAGTCCCAGTTGAGCAGGTCAACTGATATAAATACTGTGGAATCCTCTTTCTTGGACACCCCACAAAAAAGCTGCTACTGCAGCTGCTTCTAACACCTGCTTTGCAATCATATGATTTTATCATAGAAAATCGTATGATTTTATCACGATTTTATCTTCTGTTCCAGCAGCATAACATTTTAATGCCATTATTAGTGCAGCTATTATATGGAGCTCCCACTTGGATTCCAGCTGCTCATTGTTCCTTGAATTTGTTTCAATGCACTTTAATGCCATATTTAATTCAGGGCATCAGATAGGTCAAACAAAGTGCTTTAAATATTTAGATGTGGTATACCAATATAATGGGAAACCCACAGCCCACAAACAGTCATTCAGATGGCACAAAGAAGTTCTCAGGCAATTCTAAAGTATTTTCATTCACAAAGGGACAGATTTATTCCAAGCACAATTAGATTATTTGAAGCCAAAGACCTGGCTCAACTGACCTATGGCACACCGTTGGCAATGATCTTGGATTTTGCGCCATTGGAGAGAGTCCTATTGACCTTTCTCAGATCTCTGTTTAACATGCCTAAATGTACAGCTAATGTGATACTGAGGCAAGAAGCAGGGTTGGTCAAAGTTGAGACAATCTTTTGGAAAATAACTATTAAATACTGGCTTAAAGTTCTTACCCATCCACTGGGATTAATGCCTTCACTGTTGAGGGTGACACCCTACCCTGGATGGCTAGAAAAAAATTATATTAAAACTCAAACAGTGTGGTATGGATCCAATGCAACTTTTGGAATTAAATAACCATGAAGCAATGGCCATAGTCTATCAACAGCTCAATGATATTGGGAGGTAAACAGATTTCCCCTTACTACCTGCGATATATAGACCATTAAAATCATGGGTAGATATCTTAGCTGCTCCCTATCTATCTAATATAACATCGGCAAGAAGCCGTTGGGCCTTCTCAAGAACTCGCTTTGATACCTTCCCATCAGTTAATCTGATGGGACGATTTCAAAAAATTCCTTGGCACAGGAGAACTTGTGTTTGTGGTTCAGGGGAAGTGGACTCAGTGTCACACATTCCATTGTGAGCTTCATAATGGCAAAAGGGAGCTTTTAATTCTACCATTGTGAAATCTCCATATACACCCATTTATAGCCAATTCAGATTCAAACTTTGTAAGAATTTTAATAGAAGATCGCATTCCCTCTATATCACAGAAGGTGGCCAAATTTTGTATGCTGGCATACAATTAGCGAAGATTATTATTAAGATAGAGAAATGGACTGTATGATGAAGTTTGTAATAATGGCTTAAGTTAATGATATCCAATGTATTGACCTCATACCTTGGATCTCTGTGCAATTAGAATATTATGTATTTCTACGTATTCTGATGCTGGTTTTAATGGCTGGCCAAAAGGCCGTAATAATAAATTCTATTCTATTCTATTCTATTCTATTCTATTCTATTCTATTCTATTCTATTCTATTCTATCAATTCAAATTTTCCACAAAATCATTGCAGCTGGAGAGAGAATGGACTGATCTAACCATGGGTAAAATACTTGGACCAGAGCCAGTGGTTTTCAGAAGGGTAAATCCACCCTCGACCATTGTTTGGTCCTGAGCACTCTGATTCCAAGTATAGCAGGGTAAATAAATCCAAGCTATATGCTGCTTTTTGTGATCCCAGAGCTGCTTTTGACTCTGTGCCAAGAAACCTCTTGTGGAGGAAGTTTGAATGCCAAGGTGTAGAGAAGAGACTTCTCTCTATAATCATTGCATTTCACTCTAAAACAACATGCCAAATAAAACGCAACCCGGAAGGCATTCTGACCCCTAAAATCACATCTAATAAGGGGTCAAGCAGGGTTGTGTTCTCACACTGTTCAACCTCTTTTTAAATGATTTAGCACCCTCTTGGAGAGGGTATGATACGCTCAGCCCTTATCTTATTAAATCAAGGATATCTCTGCTGCTTTATGCAGATGATGCCATATCACAGACCAAAGTGTTATCACAGACCAAAAGCATCTATTAGCCAAGCAGTGAAAAAGAGAATGAGCTATGGTATCAATCTGAGTTTGGTTGCAGGAACATAATCTTTGAGTTTTATCAAGATTATTGAACCTGCCACGCAAAAAAGAGGAGGGCATAACATTAAATCTGGCAAGCGTCAAGGCTTGCCGTTGTGTTGGGTTAACCAGAGTAATTAGATAGTTGGCCATTTGGCCTTGGATCGGGGATATTGCTAGATTAAGGAGTGAGCATGTCCTTTTCGCTGCCTTGATCAGTGTTTGAAATTCCACATCAAGCAGTTTCACTTTCAGGGTGTTATAAGCCTCAGTAAGGGTAAGCATACTGAGCGATTCCAAGGATAGGCCAATGGTTTCAATTTTGTTTTTGATAATATTTGACCATAACATTGATTTGCTATCTTGTAGGAAAGAGTGAATGAAACTGGAAGAGTCCTGTTGACAATGGATTTTGAGCCAATATTTGAATGCTCTTAACCAAGCCAAGGTCTCAAAAGTGATCTGTTTCCAGGCAAATAACAGCAAAGGGAACACAGTTAGGTAGGCCCATTATTTTGTGTAGAAATTTGGACTGTAGAGTGTTAATGGTTTAATTAAATGCAGAGACCCAAATTGGGGACCCGTATAATATCTCACACAGCCTATGAAATCCACAACAACCAGATGAATCTGGTTGTGAAAGCCTTCAACAATACTTTCAATGTTGAAGCATGGAGGACACATTTTACAGCCATTTTCTGCAATCCAGAACTTTTGGATATTCCATGTGCAACTGGAGCAGCAAAGCATTTACCAGAATGGCCTCCCGTCAGCTGCGATGAGGTGGTCACCCTTATATCTAACCTAAAACAAGGGAAAGCGCCAGGCCCTGATGGCCTGCCACCTGAACTCTTTAGAAGATTCCCGGAGTTCTGGGCCCCTATTTTGGCTACCCTGTTTACCAAAATTAATAACAGTGGCTGTATCCCTAAGTATTGGACTGAAGCTATCATTGTACCTCTATATAAAAAAGGCGATCCATCAAATCCATCTAACTATCGCCCGATAAGCTTGCTTTCAGTGGCTAGTAAGCTTTACGCAAGGTACCTTATGATACGTCTCACTGCCTTGGCCTCTTCAGTGCTAGTCCCGGAACAGATAGGACATGCCAAAGGTACGCCCGCCCTCGACCATTGTCTGGTTTTACACCATTTGGCGGAGAAATATTGCCACCCCAAGGGTGGGAAACTCCTTGCGGCTTTCCTAGATCTGAAATGCGCATTTGACTCTATCCCCAGGAATCAGCTGTGGGAAAAATTGACAGTGTTGGGAATAGACCAGAGATTACTGTTTCTTATCCACCAGTTGTATTCCTCAACTACCTGTCAAGTTCGTTGTGATCGTGCTGGGTCACTTAATCCTCACCTATAGTTTCTAACAAGGAGTCAAGCAGGGTTGTATTCTTGCTCCTCTCCTGTTCAATCTTTATTTAAACGAATTCTTTGCTCCTCATTTATCTCAGACTGAAAGTCACGCACTCCATTTTGGGGACAAAGACCCACATGTGCACTTCTCTATGCAGAGACGACACTGTGTTACTGTCTCGGTCCAAGGTGGGCCTGCAAAGACTACTTCAAGCCTTTGCGACGTACTGCACAAACAGTGCCCTGTCGATTAATTATAACAAATCCAAAGTGCTGATTTTTTCGAATTCAAAAAAAACTCAGCACATGGAAAATAAACGGTACATTGATTGAACAGGTCCATTCATACAGATATTTAGGAATCACCTTCCACATTCCTTAACCTGGACCTCTCATATCCACCAGACTCTCAATACAAGTAAAACCAAAGTGTTGGCAATATCCAGATTTTTTCACACCAGAGGCGGTCAATTTTTTCCTGCCGCAATGGAAGTTTTTCAGTTAAAACTACTGCCACAATTACTTTACGGAGCTCCAATCTGGGGAGCAAAAACCGCTGAGAAATTAGAGAGTGTTCAATCTTTGTTTTTTCGTCGTTTATTGGGTCTTCCAAACTCAGTCACGTATCAAGTTCTTTGTTTAGAAATCGTCGCCAAGACGATTTTTTTCCCTGGTTTGGCTTTCTTTGTTTAAATACTGGCTTCGCCTTTCATTTTAGAGGCCCTCCGGCAGTCTGACATATCTCCTGTTAAGCTTACCACTTCCATTCCCCCTGGCACACCAATATTATCAATCAAATAATCAACATAGGTGTATCTTTTGACCAACTCCTACTGATGGATCGAAAGACAGGCTTTCTCGAGTTTTGAAACAACGTACTCTTGACATTGAAGGGCAGCTTCTCACAGCTGGAGCCTGCAGAACTTGTTCTCCCACATTTTATGGCATTTCACCACCATTGCCGGGTTTCATGGCTAAATATCTGAGTAATTTAATCAAACCAGATCTTCTGAGATTTTTTATGTTTGCTCGGCTTAATGTGCTACCGACCGCCCAAACAAGAGGCAGATATCATGGCATCCCACAGGAGAACAGGACTTGTTCCTGAGCAGCGGGCCTACCCGAAACAACTGAACACGTGCTCCTTCATTGTAAAGATTTGGCAGTCTATCGGTTGCTTTTTCTCGAGGCCATCTTGAAGAAATTTTCAGTGAGATCAGACAAGGAAATAGTTTCATACTTGCTTAGTGACCATCATCCCAACACTACTGAATCAGTTGCCAGGTTTTTAACAAAGGCACTTGGATCAAGGGTGAAACCTTTGTGTAAATTTTAGTCAATTGGTTTTAACATAATTTGTATTTTACCACTTTTTATATGCCATTAAAGGTATTGTATTTGTATTTGTATTTGTACTTTCAATGTTTTTTTTAAATCTAGCGACCCCAGATTCTCCCTTTAAATCCACTCCAAAGGGGGTGGATTTAGAGGGAGAACCTGGAAAAAATTGAGGGTGCCTATCAGGGGAGCAATGTTTAAGCTAACAGTACCAAAATTTTAGGCTATTTTCAGGAGACTCTCCTGATAAAACCACCCAGGTTTAATGAAGTTTGGTTCAGGGGGTTTAAAGTTATGGACCCTCAAAAGGGTATCCCCATCTATCATTAGCTCCCATTGGAAACAATGGGGGATGGGGGCACCCCTTTTGGGGGTCCATAACTCTGGACCCCCTGAACTAACCTTCACCAAACCTGGGTGGTATCAGCAGTAGACTATCCTTATGACACCACCTAGGTTTAGTGAAGTTTGATTCAGGGAGTCCAAAGTTATGGACCCTCAAAATGGTAGCCCCATCTACTATTAGCTCCCATTGGAAACAATGGAGGATGGGTCACCCCTTAGGGGGTCCATAACTTTGGAGCCCTGAACCAAACTTCACCAAACTTGGCTGGCATCATCAGGAGAGTCACTTGACGATAAATTTTGGTGTTGCTAGACTAAAAACCGTGCCCCCTGCAGGCCACAAATGGAAAAAACACTAAAAAATACAGAAAGCCACAAACGAACCTGCAATTTTTGCGCCCCCCCCCCCACAAGGGGGCGCCCAGGGCATTTGTCCCTGAATGTCCCTATTGTAGCTACACCTCTGTATCCAATCTACCTTTTTGTATAAAATGTCTGGAGTGACACACTCTGTTCCCTGTGCTACCTTGTGCCTAGAAGCTGGACAACATCTTTTGGAGACCAGGAGTTGGTGTATAATGTTCAAGCACTGGATCCAACTTTGCTCCATGCCTTGGGCCTGCCTCCTGATGTTATAGTGATGCTCACTCCCAACAAGATGCTGTCCACTATAAAATCTAGACTTTTTGAATTAGAACATCAGGAATTGATGGCCCATGCAAAAAAATTCTGTTTTCCCCTCTCCATTGGCATTACATACGGCCAACTAGGCATGGCCAGATATTTGTTTGCTCTTTCTGAATTGGAGCACTTTTGCCAGATGCAATGTGCTTCCTTCTGCTCTGAGGAATGGAAGAGGCTCCAAAACACCCATAGCAAGCATTTTTGCATCTGCATGCTGAAAACTACAGCAACTGTACACCATGTTCTGTATCATTGCCCCCTTCATAACCAGGCCAGAACAAAGTTCCTCTCAACCTTACTGATGGACTTAGAGTGCTTGACAGACCAGCAGAAGACAGTTTATCTATTAAACAATGAATCCAGCTATGCTCTAGAGCAAACGGTCAGGTTTTTATGCACGGTCATAAACAAACAATCTTAATTTTGCCTTGTATGTTGTCTTTTAATTTTTTGTATCTTGTTTTGGGTCTTTGTACTATACCATTAAAGGTTATCTGTTATCTTGTTATCTAACCCTGGCTGCTAGGAAAACCTGTTCACCTCTACATTTCTCAATTCTCCTCCAACAGAATAGGATAACTCATTACTTGTGCTCTTTAACAAATCCTAATCAGCCAACAGCACTTACACTTGCCTGGTTCAATGTCTTCCCCTCTGCTATATTACGTGACAGATTTAACAATATAGAAATGAACAAAAGGGTGTTTGTACTTGGAATGAATGGCAAATTGAAACTCAGATTCATCAAATGTTTTGTTGCCCCAAGTATGTAAACATCAGATCTAAATGTTTTAATATGTTTTATCTGATACCAGATGAATCATTAGATTCATGTAGACTTCTTTTTTGATGGATAATTCTGAATTATTTGTTAATTGGTAGCTATTTTTATTAGAAGTTTTACACAACCAATAATTTTTTTCTTTGCCCCCTCTCATTTTATGTGTATATGACTGTATATAGACTTTTATTTATTTATTTATGTATTTATTTATTTATGTCTGTATTTATTTATCTATTTATTTACACACACACACACACATATATATATATATATATACACACACACATACACACACACACACACACACACATATATATATATATATAAATCTTATTATAGTTTTTATATCTTATGATCACTCTTATTCTTTTCAATTTTATGCCAAATTAAGACTAATAAACAAATAAATAAATTGTACTCTTTAACTGAAAAGTTTTCTGGAAAATTGTACCCACTCTTCTCTACAGGCTTTGAGACAGATTGTATCCCTCTGAGAATTTGTCCATGGCTTTAGATGCAGTTGTATATAAGTTAACACATGAAGGGAAGGAACAGGATTAATCCACTATCAACTTAATCTTTTATGCCACTTCTGCTAATGAATGTTGGTGTTTGCAAGTTCTTAATTGCAGGGTTGGAGTCTATGCATGTAAAATTTGTACATGCTTGGGCACCAGATCTACTGTGGGGTGAAAGCTTATTAGTTGGCGAAAAGCCCAGCATGATTCAACCTAGATGGTTGAGGCCACCGAATGTAATTTCATTCTCTCCTCATGTGTACATAATAAATCTTATTTACAGGGCAATAGCCCTGTGAGATTCCAAGTTTAGCTTATTATTATTGTATACCTTTGGTTCCTGATTTATATGAGCATCCTCTTCCTCCCTCACTTTTCTCCTTCGGTCAAATTTTAGATTATAAGCTCCCTGCGGCAGGGACCTACATGCAGAATAATGTAATGTTCCACAGATATATAATTGCATAGTTACTAAATAAAGAGCTTTAGTTTAATTGCAATGTCTTGCTAGCCATTTTGTGTCCAATGAGATAGGAGCAATGTAAAACCAAGCATGCCTTTGGCTCTAAGGATGAGAGCCTACGTCTCTTGTTTTTCCAACAGAAGTTTCTTTAGGGTTGAAGATTTTTCATGTTAAAACAAATCACAGTTGATTGAATATAAATACTCCTTATTTCAAAATGACCGGTA
Source organism: Sphaerodactylus townsendi (assembly GCF_021028975.2). Lineage (NCBI taxonomy): Eukaryota > Metazoa > Chordata > Lepidosauria > Squamata > Sphaerodactylidae > Sphaerodactylus > Sphaerodactylus townsendi. Next base: position 21,366,060 of record NC_059439.1, on the reverse strand, counting down.
TGATTTGTTCTTCTTGGAAAATGTTAAGTCTAGAGCCAAATCTTCATCTATTCTACTTCTGCCATTCTTTCTTTCCTTTCATGACTCTTTTTCATGGTATCTCTTTGGAGGAAGATTTTAGGTTTCTGGTGAATGACATAAAATTTCAAAACATACATTCAACTGTTGGTGTATAAATCCACACCAGGTGAGTTGTAGTTATAATTATGGTTCCCTGGTCAGTAATGTACACTAATATATTTTGATAATATTTTATTGTAGTTAGCTGGACTGTTATAGAAATACCTCTAATAGTCACATGTCTGATGTTATGGAGGAATAATTCTAACACACAAATAAACAATTGTGGTGACAGGGGTCCAAAGTGATGGACTCCTAAAGGGGGTGCCCCCATTGTTTCCAATGGGAGCTAATAGAAGATGGGGCAACACCTTTGAGGGTCTATAACTTTGGACTCCCTGAATCAAACCTCACCAATCCTGGCAGGTATCATCAGGTTAGTCTCTTACTGATACCATCCAGGTTTTGTGAGGTTTGGTCCAGGGGGTCCAAAGCTATGGACTCCCAAAGAGAGTGCCCCTACCCCCCCATTGTTTCCTATGGGATCTAATAAAAGATGGGGGCTATGTCTTTGAGGGTCCATAACTTTGGACCCCCTGAACCAAACCTCACCAAACCTTGGAGGTATAATCAGGTTAGTCTATTACTGATACCACCCAGGTTTTGTGAGGTTTGGTCCAGGGGGACCAAATCTATGGACTCCCAAAGGGGGTGCCCCCATCCCCCATTGTTTCCAATGGGAGGTAATAAAAATGGGGGGGTACACATTTGAGGATCCATAACTTTGGACCCCCTGAACCAAGCTTCACCAAACCTGAGTGGTATCATCAGGAGATTCTCCTAAAGATACCCTGAAAGTTTGGTTTGGCTAGCTTAACAATTGCACATCTGACAGCAGGCAGCCCCAAAATTTCCCCAGATTCTCCTTTTAAATCCACCCTTCGACATGGATTTAAAGGGAGAATCTGAGGTTCCCAGTTAAACATTGAAAGTGATGCTGTTTCAGGGTGGGGGATAATCCACCCCCAAACAGCATCACTTTCAATGTTGTTTTAACTGGGGACCCCAGATTCTTTCTTTAAGGAGGATTTAAAAGGAAAATTTGAGGTCTCCAGTTTAAACACCATTGAAAGTGATGCTGTTTGGGGGTGGATTCCAGCATCACAGCAGCCACCCATTCGGGGGGCGCAAAACTCAGATTTTGCACCGGGCTCCGTTTCCCCTAGCTACATTTGTGCCCAGAGGGGAGGGAAGAAGGGGCTGCCAGCTGCCGGCTGGGAGCCCAGCTGGTGGGGGGTGTGGGGGCGTGGCAGGGGAGTCTGTCATCCCTGGCCTCAGAGAGCTGCTTTTATAAGCACTGAGGCCAGGGGCAGGGTTTGGGGAGGTGTGGCCATGCCCCAGGGGCAGGGGGTGGCTCTGCCCTTCCCGAACACCCCCCCCCATAAAAAATATATACCTATGTCCCTGACACTGATGAAGGAAAAATAAAAAGGCCTTTGGGTCCAAAACATTAAAAGACTTATTGGAGCATAACTCATCAATTGCCAAAATAGAGAATGGGATCTATTTTGGCAGGAAAGAGGTTGACACAATTATTCCTGAATTACCCATTACAACAATCTTAAGGTTGGATTGAATGACTGTAGGTTTGTGTGATGCCCTTTCTTCCTTGTAACGTACTGAGAGAACAGGGTTCTTCAAATCCAGATACTCTGAAACTGCTGAGTTTTCCAAAGATTTTATTAAAAAGAAAGAAAAGAAAAAATGAAAATGAAAATAACAGAAAAATAACCCAAGTTCCAACATAAAGCTTTAGCATGTCTCTTCTAGTCTGTAGGCTGAATCAGAATGAATCTTTTTTTAAAAAAAAGTCTCTGTATGGCCTTTGTCTCCTTTTGGGCATCAGATCAATCTAGCTGATCTGGCAGGTTGGGTTGTAGAATGTGATCCTAGAAAAATCTAATTTCCTTTGTGGAAACATAAACACGGTTTAATGGATTTACTAAGGGGCAAGGGGTCTAGTTGTTTATGACCTAGCCAGGCCATGTCAAAAAAAGGACCAAATGGTCACCCTGCTTGGTGAGTTATCTCTAAGTTAACTTAAACAGAAAAATACACATTCTTCACAGTTTGTGAGGCTTTAATCTGAGCGCTGAATAGGAGAGAGGGGGGGGGAGTGGCCAGAAGAAAGCAGGTGAGCCATGATTGGGTTTTGTGAGGAATACTTGGGAGAAAAAAAGGAAAGAATATAAATATAAAAAGGGGGTGGAGATGAGAGAGAAAGATGTGTGTAGAGGGTGAAGCTGTGTGAGACAAATATAGAAACTGGAAGGCCCTTTCCACATGGGCCAATAGACACAGGTTAAGGGCAGGATAAAACCCAGGGTGGGGGGAGGACTTTGCATGGATCCTGCTCCTGATGTGAGTCAACTCCACATTTCCCTCCCAATCCAGGTTTTACAAGAATCCTTATTTCTGGAATTTTTTTGTTTCAACATACCTTGCAGCCATGGTTCAGTGAATGGCCACGGCTGTAGGGCATGTTATGCGGCTGTGCTTTCCCCCCACCCTGCTGGCTCCCATCTGTGAAGCCACACAGGCACTGCTGGCTCCAGCAAGGCTATAGGGGAACATGTGTGCCTGCCTGCATAGCTGAGCATTGAGAGAGGTAAATTAACAAAAAAAAGTTAGCAAAAAAGTGCCTCTATGGCTATGCAAAGGTATGCGCCCCAGTTAATGCACTGGCTGTCCACAGGTTCATTTATCCCAGCTGCAACCCAGTCTAAATTTGCTGTGGGGAAAGGGCCAAAGAGTTACAGTGTTAGAACTCTTCCTGAGGAAGAATTGTAGTATGTCAGAAAAGGACAGAAGCTGTATGAGTGTGACAAAGGATGACATAGTTTCACTGTAAGAGTGAAAAGGTTAATTCTAGTCTGAGAGAACAGTATAAGGGATAGAGAGAAAAGATGTAAAAAGGATCAGATTGACTTTATGCTGGTTAGAAGTTATTGAAAGTATTTGGTGCCTCAGATTTTAATTTAATTTTTGTAAATAATTTGTTTGTAATCTTGAAGTTACCTACCAGTTATAGATAAAATCTTATTTTAGTTCAATGAAATATCGGAACTCCCACCTGTTTTTCCTTAGTACCACAAATGCCATCCATTTGCCTTCCCTCTTGTATACACTACCAAGAAAATAATAAAATAAAAGAGGAAATAAAATAGGTTTTGGAATTTTATTCCTGGTGGTAGCCTACAAAAAAAGATACAGAGAGAGGAAAAGGAGAGGGGGGGCACCATCAGACCCATTTTCACGAACATAGAAAGGCTGAAAGTAGTACAGGTCCAAGAAGTATACAGAGTGTAAAGAAGGACAGATGTAATCATGTAGGGAAAGTGCCCCTTCACTTATGAAGTATAAATTCAGTTTCTAAAAGTGCTCTTTTTTAATCCTGAACTGGTCCATACTATGTGAAAATCATCTTGGAACTGATGATATTCTATATATGATTGATTTTTTAAAACTGTTTTTTCTGAAGTAAACATAAATATCAGTGAGATTTTGAATCTGGAATAAACGAAAAATCAGAAACTTACATCTCATCTATACTGCAGCAACTGTGAGACAAAGACTCTGAGGAGTATAGCAAAATGATAGGACACCACAAGAAGTCTACTAACATATTTAGGAACAGATAAAAAAGTTAAAATTCTAAAACAGACAATCAGATGAGAGACTTTTCTGGACAAAGTTTTACAGGCTCTTTTTTTACAAATTTAACTCTGGCATCCCAAGATTATCTTGCCCCATGTGGCGATATCCATTCCAAAAGTTCCACATATGGATGTGACATGTTTGAGGGCTTTCATGCAGGTTCACAGGTGAGTCCAGACATGTGCTTCGGTGGAGCAATCATTGCATATTGTGTTTCTGCATTCTGGAATGGTGGTGACTTAGAAATTAAAAGAACAAAATATTAGTTATCCAAGAATCTTCAAGGATTGGCCTTTGATGCACATATTGGGGTTTTGTTGTTTGTTTTTGCATTTGATGCAAATGAAAAAAGAAATTTCCCCTGATCGAGAGAATCCAGGTCAGAAAGTCAAGATCAGAGAATTATCAATTTGGAACCAGCATAATGTAGTGCTTAGGATTTGGGAGTCCCTGGTTTGAATCTCCACAGTGTTATGGAAGCTTGCCAGGAGATCTTGGGCAACTCACATGCACACTCTCTGTCATACTACCTCACAGTGCTGTTGGGAAAATAAAATGTAGGAGGGAGAAATTGCTTTCAACTCTTGTGGATCTCCAATGAGGAGAATGGTGGAATATTAATAAATAAAAATCTGTTTTCCAATTGTGTTCTAGGGAATCTGTACTTATCAGGTTATCAGGGGTTCTTAATGAGAAGGTCTGCGGGTCTAGACAAAAATTCCTGAAAGGCAGCTTATCCAGCACTATGGATCTTTCATTGCCATGTATAGATGCAAGGTGATAGTGAGCATATTTCAGGAAGGCCTAAATGTTCAAAAAAAAAAAGTAACAGCAAAGTTGGTGGAAAAACACATTTTTTCCCCTTGGGATAGTTGGATTGAGCAAAAGCTTCACCTTTAGTTTGTAAAAGTTTTTTGGGCCAGGTTAAACAGGATGCTGGGCAATAGGAGACATGAGCCTTGGAATGGCAATGCATGGAATAGATGCTGGGAGCCCTGCTTCTCTCAGAAACTAGTAACTAGTTGCTACAAAGTCATGTGATGGCAAAGTTTGAACCAACAGAGGGATTCTCTGAGGGTAGGAGGATGGTGTGTTCTAAGCAGAAACTACAGTTTGCCCAGATGCCTTGGACAGCAAGAACCTGCAGGTTAGTGGACCACCAAAAAGTGTAACAGGACTGGCAAGATAGAACATACAGTAGAATCTTTGGCCATTTGTAATTATTCTGGGTTGATGTGAGAGGGAGGGTGGGGGCTAGCTGAATAACCCCCCCCCCCATGTCACCCACTCAAGAGGTGCCAGGGGCTCCTACACAATCACTCCTCCTCTCATTACACCCCTGTGTGAAAGAAGAAGAAAAGTTTGGATTTATATCCCTCTTTCTCTCCTGTAGGAGACTCAAAGGGGCTTACAAACTTCTTTCCCTTCCCCCTTCACAACAAACACCCTGTGAGGTGGATGGGGCTGAGAGAGCTCAAAAGAACTGTTACTAGCCCAAGGTCACCCAGCTGGCATGTGTTAGAGTGCACAGGCTAATCTGAATTCCCCAGATAAGCCTCCACAGCTCAAACAGCAGAGCAGGGAATCAAACCCGGTTCCTCCAGATTAGAGTACACCTACTCTTAACCACTTCGCCACTGCTGCTTTCAAGAAATACTCAAGAGAGTATTTCTTGAAAGCAGAAAGTTGAAAAAATGATGAATGAGATTACTATCAGGGCTTATGTGGTTTACTGGCTGTGCAGCACAGAGTTCTAGATTGTAAATGAAAGGATAAAAATAGTGACAGAAATTACGTCACAATTGCAGTTTGCAATTCATGGCAATTTATTTTATTACACATCAATGGATAGGTGTGCATCAAGAAACAGGTCCTCAACTGGGGAAAAAATCTGCATGGTTTAAGGAGGTTTGGCCCTTTCCCCACTTACCTTAAGCCCCGCGCTACTTTCCGCAAGTAGCGGCTGGGGTCTCCACCTGCATCTCCTAATGCCACGTCATGGCTGCCGCAACAGTGCAGCCACCCCGACAAGCTGCTTGTACCTTCATGCTTCCACTTCATTAGCACCGTGGCACTCCCTGGCGCTGGCTTAAAAAACGGGACGCTTCAGACTCATGCTACCATTGTGGGATGCCGCACCCTCAGAGCAGCGTGCAGCAACGGCAGCAGCAGGAGAAGTGGGGAAAGGCCCTTTATTGCAGAAATTGTGTGCATCAGCATGATTTGCATCCCCCAAAAGCTTGGCAAGACCTCAGGTAGAAGAGTTGACATAGATCTTCCCAGATCTCCGGAAATTTCCCAATCTCAAATTAAATATGATTGTAGTAATAAAACACAATTCAATAAAGCATCTCCACAGCAAAGGGGGGGAAATTGCCTGCCATAATTACTCACCGCTGTTTGGTGAAATTCCACAATGCTGGCATCTGAGGAGGAAGTTACACAGTTTCACATTGACTAGATTTTCAAAGTGTGTAGGTGTAAATATTATGTGCATAATTTTATTTGTTACATAGAGAGAGGAATCAATATCTTACACTGAGCATTTTCCACTGTGGTCAAACTGTTTCTATTCTTCACTGGAGTTTGTTCTCTGGAGAAATCAGAAGGTAAAGTAGAATTTTAATGTGCATATTTACTGTATTCATTGTAGAGAGTTTTCAGAATTTGCCACTACAAAAGAACTTTTTCACAGTTAACTCAGACATCAGAATAAGGGGGAAAACAGTATTTCTCCACCCTCCTATACTATTTGAGCCAAGGTATGAGAAAAACGTTTATTTCAGAATGTAATATCTAACAATTACAGATCAAGTAATGTTGAAACATTTAGAACAAACTCAACCATGCATGTTTATCACTTGACCACTGAATGGCTTCTCAATCAACGTGTAACCTGATGTTAGTTAAAAACAGCACAGCTGAGGGAACAAGTGATCCTAAATCTGTCTGTGGTAACCAATCTATAATGGGTACTCTATGTTTTGGGAAGCAGACTACATTGTAAAAGGAAGGGAAGGGGGGCCCAAAAGGTGTTCATATATTCCTTCACTGTTGGTGTCTCCCTTCAATGGAAACATTTTATTTACCTTTGCATGGGGATGTGTGGAGACTCGTTCCATCAAAGACACTGACACATACTTGTTGGAAAAGAAATCGGCCGCAGCCCAAATTTATTAACATATAACAAAACTTTGAAGCTGGGCGAGCATAACAGAGCTAATATCCTGGCCCCCCCAGGCAGCAAACTGGCTGACTCCGTTGCTATAGGGCAGCCCCAGCTGACCCTTTAGGTCTCTTCGGACAGAACCCCTGTCCGGCACATCCCCCGAGGGAACCGGAACAGGAAGTTACTAGATGCCACATGGACGTTAGAATCCACTTAGTGATAATTTCTCCCTGCTGGGCAGCGAGCTCTTGGCACGGCCCCAAGGCTTGTCTTCAAGAGCTCTATCGCCACCACGGACCTTATATGGAGGCCCCCATGGGAAGGTCCGGCATGCAAGCTACTGCCTTCCCAAAATAGGATGTGCTCTTATGCCCAAACCGCCCAGTGAACTGCGACAATATACAACACAATAAAGAACCCCAATAATCCTTCAAATTGGGAGTGGAGGGAGGGCCTTTGAAAGCAGCTGGCCTCGAAGAGGCCGGTTCCCGCCGACGCCGCCTTTTATAGGCGGCTTGAAGGCCCCTGTCACGCGTCGGGTAATCTCGGCCACGGATGCCAGCCTGAAGTCGGCCGGCGGGAAAGGAGGCTTCCACTCGTTCCTCCCCCCTTGCAATGGCGCCTCCAGGCTGAAGCCTGGGGCGCAATTTCTCAAAACATTTTATTTCTGTTCTGCGGAAAGGACCATGGTCTATTTTCCCTTGACTACCTTCACCCAATAGCTTATTGAAAAAAATAACTGTATAGATTTACTGTAAGACCCAAAGAACTCACAATTATAAGATACAGCTGTGGCCTTTATATTGGGGTGGGAAGCATTGATACACAGACCAAGGTATTCATACAACAAAATCAAGTTTTAATTCATTTATTTATTTACATTCATTTATAGTTTGCCTTTCTCCCCAGTTGGGGCTGAAAGCAACTTACATCATTCTTTTCTCCTCTATTTGATCCTCAACAACAACCCAAAGAGGAAAGTTAGGCTGAGAGTTTGTAACTGGTCCGACAAGTTTTAAGTTACAAGTCAGACAAGATAATAAGCAAATCAAGCCCTCAGTAAAATGTTAGAATCACAAGGAAAGTGACTATATGTTATTCTCACCTTGAAAATCGTTGTGATAGAACTAAAAAACAAACAAACTGAAGTTACATAAATTTACATCCCAGATTTGTGAGCCTCCTACTTGTAACATCTTCCATTCTTTCTTTCCCCCTCCCATCTAGTTTTCCCTTGTTGTTCAGAGACATGCCTATGCCCACAACTTTCTCATGGACTTGCCATCAATGAGACATAATTGTGCATCCTAATTACTAAAGGTTCTAACAATTGTTCAGTTGGGGCCTGCCAATGCAAAGATTTGATTTTATTCTGAGTTGCAAAGCACTATATTGACAACTGCCATTTAAATCTCCTTTCTGTCTTGCCGCCAGTCCATCAAAGTTAAATCAACAAAATGGTTTCAGAGTGTAGCCGTTTTGATCTTGAGTAGAATACTTAGGCCCACTCCGCACAGGCCTGTACAGCGGCTGCACACTGGCATATATGATGCTGGTGTGGCCCCGGGCAAGCGGCCCCAGAGCAACCACGGCCGGAGGCACCTCCATTTTATATCCCCACACTTGCCTTCTCTCCCTGCAGAGCTCCGCAGGGACAAGGAGACACGCCCATGCTGCCCTCCGACCCCCGTTAATATTTGGTATTATTAACTGACTTCATGCAATTAAAAGTTTTTTCTTTTGTTTTCTGAATATCCATTTCACATACAGAACTAGGAAGAACAAAGGAATCCTTGTGGGGATCACTTGCAGCACATCTTAGGGGGGAAACAACAGTCTTATGAACATAAATCAATTCCTCATATTTTCCCACTTTACAAGTATCTGGTGATTTAGCAAACAGAACCTAAAACCTTTCAACTGGTAGGTTAACAAGGCTTTATTTTCATGTCCCCATTACTCACCTTTCTTTACTGAGAAACAGAGCAAGGCAGCCAGAATCAGAACAGCACAAGGTGCAGCTAGAAGAATCCATTTAAGCACTGTAAAATGAGGATTAGTCAAAATTCATTAAGAAATATCCAAAGCTTTCCTTTTCAATCCTGGCATGGAAGCAGGAAGGAGTCAGCAAATGTGTAAACTGGACTATATGCATCCATTTTAACAAGTCATTCAGCTATTTTATTCCATTTTCTCCTTTCTTCGAAATTTATGTTGTTTTCTAATTTTTGTGACAATCACTTAAAAGTTGCTGTCAAATACATTTGGCAAGATGTTTTAAAATTCACATGCTTTGTGAACCATTGGGCGTTTCCCCACTCACCAGGATCTCCCTATGCCACGCGCTGCTCTCAGCGCACGGCATCCCTGGCGTGTGCCCGAGCGTCCCCACAACCCTGTGCTCTGCGCGGGGTCATCAAAAGGTGCCATTTACAAGAGCACCAGGGATGCCGCGCGCTGAGGGGGCATGACAGCGGCAGCGTCGGGGCGGCTGCGCTGTCGCCGCCCCTGTCATGGGGAGTGCCAGGAGACCCTGCGCTACTTGAGGAGAGTAGCGCGGGGCTTAAGGTAAGTGGGGAAAGGCCCATAGTGTTTCTAGGTATCCACTGGAGACTGGCAAGGAACGGGGTGGGGGTGATCATACCAGTTGCAAATTAAGGCTGAGCCCTCAAGGACATTGGCATGTTGACATCACTTTCAGTTGGAGTATCTGATACGATAGGAAAAAAGTGTGATGCCAAAAACATTTTTCTGCAAATAAGCCTCACTGAATAGATCAAAATAAGATTCTGAGACGACCTCCTTTGAACAGCATTGTAGATGGATGGTTAGGATATCCAAAAACTTTTTAAAGTGTGTGTGTGGGGAGGGGCAATGCTGTGAAATAGAGGTGAAGTTGGATAGAGCAGTACACTAGCATAGCTAGTAGAAAAGGTTTTCTGTTGGGTCCTGTGTCTGGTGATAGTATTAACAATAGACGTGCTTGGGTACTAATATGGAGTAGAGGAACTTTGCCCAAAGGTTGGTGTAAGATCAATGCCCAGAGCTGCTTCTATGAAGCTGCCCCTTTGCTGTAACATCATTATGCCCAAGGAAACATGAGAAAGCATGTATGTCTGACAGTTCATGAAATTGTAATTTCAATCATTTCTGTTCTTCACAGGTAGGGGTGTGGATCACGGTTCAAATATGTACACTATTTGAAAATGCTGTTTATTACTATTAAAAATTATATAGAATTACTCACTATTTAAAAACAGCACGATGACCTTCCAGTTTATGACTGCTCACTGCTTGGAATGAGAGTATACAACAAACTGCACTACTTAATTTGATTTCTACCATACATGTGGAATACTTTATATACAGTGATGACATTTCCTCAACCAGTTATAGATAATGATTAGCTAGTCAGGGAATAAGCAAGACTGGGCATATATTTAGGTGATCTTCTAAACTTTGCATTTGTATTTTAAGAAAACGAATGCAACACATATTTAAATTTGGGTATATATGAAATAGTACCTTTGAAATGGTTGCTACTGATAGCTGAATGGTTTGACTCACCAGTGCTCATACTGTTACTATTAGATTTGGGATGATTACCTGGATTGGGAATAAATACAGGGTGTTATCAGAACAGCCTTGTTCACCAGTGAGACAAGAATAGCAAAGGCCAAGCTGCATCGGGCAGTACTTCTGGCGCATGCCTGGAGACGGCAAAACATTGTCCCCAGGCCGCTTATTCGCACGGGGGGATCAGCTGCAACGCGAGCTGCCGCCCTCGCGCCACTGGCCGGCCTGAAGGCGGCAGTTTCCCCTGAGCGCTTCTCAGCGCTCTTTTTGGGGAAACGCTGGCATGAAGCCGCTGCCGAGCTTAACGGCAGCGGTTTCATGCCGCCTCCCACCCGACCACTTCATGACGCCGGTGTCTGGGATACGCCTGGCTCTGCGCCTGCTCGCAGGCGCTGAAGAAGCGCGGTCTCAGGCTTTCCTCGGCGAGGCGCCGGAGCGTCTGGGATAGGCCAGCCGGTTGGGCGCCAGCGCTCGGCTGCGCGGGCTGCCCAGTTGCAGCTTGCTGACCGCCCATGCGGATTTTGCCCCAGCGCTCTTTCGGTCGGCGCGCAATGCGCCGCACTCGGCCGGCTTTCCTCAACAAGGCAGAAACGGCCAAAGAGATAAGCACAGCAGAAGAGTGAAACAACATAATTGGTCTTCTGAAGCTGCTATTTGACTGTTGGGAACATCACAGCATGGATCACCACAACCAAATTTCCCTTTCATGGAACATTCAGAGCTGGCATACCAGCCCAGATGACGAAAGGAATACATGTCACTGTGGAAACCTGAACCTCCAACCATAGACAGCACTCCCAAGACACAAACCTGGTCCTTCAGTAAGAGTGCCACCCCCTTTAAGACAAGCTGACCACCATGGGCTGTTCCCTGGGGAGCAAAGAGCCCTCAGGGGTTGAGCAGAGTCCAGTAATCTTACACCAGGCTGGGATCCAATGGGCTGAGCTCATAGCAGCCAGGGTCCCTGCAGGCTCTGCAGGATGAACAACAGACTAGCCAGGAAACAGAGCCCGAAGTGCAACCAGCCCTGCCCCAGCTGAAGAGCCTCAGGCACACAGCTTTCCTGCGCCCATGCATCAGCAGAGGCCGCACTGCAAAGAGCTATTGCAGGCTTAAAGGAAAAGCATGTGCTTGTTGGCTCAGAGAAAGCACCTCCTGCTTGAGGGAGAATCAGATTGCTCACAGGATGAAAGCTAGTGACCCGGGAGGCCCTGCAGAGGATTGCAGAGTGCATGGGCCTGAATGTAAGAAAGCATCTATTTGAAAGTTAAAAAGCATCTATTTGAAAGTAAATGCTCTTGTTCAATACTGCACAGAACCATGGTTTGGCTAAAAAATGAATGATAATTCTCATATTTGTTTGGGACTATATTCTAATGTGGAAGCATAACTTTTCTTAACAGCTGCACCTCAATTGACCAAACTAGCATCTTTATGTGGAGTAGAGTAAGCAATTTCCTACATAATACACTTCCACCGCCTTACCTAGTTGGACAGTCACAGGGGCACTGATAGCAGACATTGTCTCCTGGTTATTACTGTCTTTGATTTTGAACCCACAGGAATATTGGCCAGCACTCTGCTTTGAGATTTGGAATGTCCATGTAAATGTTACATCATGAGGCATTGCTTTGCGGGCTGAATTGTATTTTCCATCTTTGCAGAGAAAAAATGTGGTCGCAGAAATGTTTGAGGAAAGTGTGCATCGCACTGCGACTGTGTCTCCCTCTTGGGCTGCAGATACGTTCAGGAATATCTGTGGTGCAGGAAGTTTCCCTGAGATGAGAAAGGAAGGACATGTAAAAACTGAGCAGGAAGGAACATGAACTCTATTTAATAAAATTAAAAACTTGCCAAGAAGATCCAGTTTAAGAAAGTTCTACCTCCAAGCAAAATCTTTGGAGCAGGCTTTCTCTTCCCACATTTGTATTAATTCATTTTAGTTTTTAATTATCTTAGGATAGATTTCCCCAAAGGCCCAATGAAACAAAAAAGATTTTGGCCTGGAATATGGACATGTTATTTTTTAAAACAAAAATCCATGGACAATGAGCAGTATGTCAATTCAATAAGCCTTTATTGGCATATACACGATAGTATAAAAATACAGTTCCAGTTAAAAAGTGAATAGTAAAAAAACTTCGCGTTGGTCATACATTCAGTTTACAAACTTCTGACAAAAAACGTTGCCACTATAAGGCAACAATGAAAATCCTGACAATTTAAAAGCATAACTACTTTATCTGGTTCAGTATAATCAATCATAGAGTCTATAGCTTGGGATAACAGACTGGATCGGAGTTCTTGATATAATGAGCAGCTCAGGAGAATGTGTGGGATAGAATCCAGCTGTCCTATGCTACAGGTACAGAACCTCTTATCGCTTGGAAGACCTTTAAATCTTCCTCTATGTAGCGGAGATGGCATGATGTTAAATCTAGCCAGCATATAGGCTCTCCTGTGTATGGGATTTGTGAGCGCTGTAATATAATAGGCTGGGTATCCCTGCATGAAAGGAATTGACATATTCGTTGGTGAACAAGATTTATTTGCCAAGCTCTGCAGTTGTTGATAGTCCATTGCTAACAGCCTCTCTTTGATGAGGGCAAAAGTTTCAGTAAAGGTTAGCATATTGAAGGAGTCACTGTCATAACCCAGTTCCCCAATCTTTGCTGTACCTATTGTGCACCATTTTGAATGGTGGAGTTCACTCAAGGTAAGTTGGGTCAATGAGTTTCTGGAGCTTCGGTAGTGAATATTTAGCCAGAATTTTATAACGATTAGCCAAATAGTGGCCTCTATAGAATATTGGCCAGATTCTAAACATAAGACTGCGTATGGGACGCAGTTTGGCACGCCAAATAATTTGTGCAAGAATTTGGAGTGGAATGATTTGATAATGATGTTATTCAGAATTAGCCAAATAGGAGCTCCACAGAGTAGCTGTGCTCTTACCTTCGCTTGGAAGACTTGCAGAGCTGGGGGAATATATTGGTTACCCCCGGAAGAATAGGACCTCTTAATGGCGCTAATACTTGATTGAGCCCAGGCCAGTGCATATTTTAGATGAGTGGATCATGACAGGTTGTTGTTAAACCAGAGTCCTAAATACTTGAATGTTGTTACTTGCTCGATATAATGGCCCTTTATCTTCCAGGTTTGCTTTTTGTTACTTTTCCCAAAGACCAGAATCTTAGTTTTATTATAGTTCACCTGCAGATCATTTGTCTCGCAGAAGTCAACAAATTTATGCAGGAGTCTTGTTAAACCCACACGAGTGAGGGACAGTAGGGCTGCATCATCCGCAAATAGCAGAAGAGGGACATGCTTTAGGCCGATCTTAGGGCTATGCCCGTCCACCCGGGCCAGGGCTATGGGGAGATCATACAAGAAGATGAATAGTAAAGGGGCTAAAACACAGCCTTTTTTGACTCCCTTTTTTACCTGGACTGGGTTTGATAGAAATCCCCTATGGTCTTTCACCTGGCATGAGTTTGGGGTGTGCAGTTGTTTAATCAGGAAGAGAAGTCTTGGGTCGATGTTAAGGGCTGCAAGTTTTCTCCAGAGTTTTTCTCTGTTCACCGAGTCGAATGCTCCCTTGAGGTCCAAAAAGGCCACACTTAGTTTGGAAGAGCTGTTCTTGGAGTATTTATTAGCTAAGTGGGCCAGGACATGGGCCTGGTCTAGTGTTGATTTCCCCTTAGAAAAGCCCACTTGTTCGGGGCCAATAATACTGTTTTGCTTGACCCATAACTCTAATCTAGTCAGGAGAAGCTTAGCATATAGCTTCCCTATAATAGAGAGCAGGCTAATGGGTCAATAATTTGCTGGATTGTTTTGGTCACCTTTTTTTAATATTGGGACCAGCACAGAGGAAGTCCATGCCTTCGGCATTATCCCCTTTTAGTTGATCCTTGTAAATAGATTTGCGAGCAAGTCTGCCCACCATTGTGGGTTTGCTTTCAATATTTCGGGGATAATGGCATCGCTAATGAGCAGTATGTAGGAATTGACATTCCCAGAGCCATATTTTTCACCTTTCATTTATTTTTGCTCACAGACCAATTGGCCATAAGCTGATATAAGAAAAAGAAAATAACGTACATATATATAAATAATATAGTTATAATATGAGCCATGCTGCACATTCCAACTCACCTGGATGGTTGCAGTCTGTTAAATGTGTGTCATGGACGCTTTTTCCCAAACTTCTGTGAGCTGCAAACAGAGAACCTGTAATTACATGCACATTGTACAATTTAGGCATTGCTTAAAAAAATGCAAACCCAATTTTTCCAAAAGTCCATCCATAACTCATTTAATGTAGATTATCATTCCTTTTTTTTGAAGAAAGTTTTATTTATTTTACCCATATAGACACCTAGGCTGCTTCCGCATGAGCAGAAAACAGCGCCCTAGGGACGGTAAAAACACCATCCCTGGGGCACTGTTTGCACAGCTGGCACCATGCTCACCCCCCTCAATCTTTCCACATTTTGCACTGCATCTTCTAATTTTATTACCAAGTCATCTGAAAAGGCTCTCTGTAAGATTGTTTACCACTTATTTGGTCATCGCTTCTAATACTTCTGTTTAAAATTTCCAATGTAAGTATAAAAAGCAATGGTGAAAGTGGGCATCTTTGTCTTGTTCCTTCAAAAATCTCACATTTTTCAGACATTTATTTTGGCATTTTGTTTAGTGTAGATAGCCTCTATCCCTTTCACAAAGTTATTCCCAAAATCCATTTTTAATACCTTTAGTATAAACCTCTGAGAAACATTATCGTGCCTTCTCTGCATCCAAAAAAAATCATTGCAACTTCCTTGTCTGTCTTTTTCTTATAATACTCCACTTTCAATGCACTTTGCAACTGGATTTTACTGTGCAGAATAGGAAAATCCACTTGAAAACAATTGTGAAAGTGAATTGAAAGTGCATTATTCTGCGTGTGCTAATGTAGCTCCAATCTGAATGGGGGCCTTTGTAGTTTCAATTACAAACTTTAAAATGTTAAATGGATCCAGTGTAACCTATCCCAGCAACTCTTCTAGGATGGCCACAAACTTCATACCCCATAAAATGCAGATGCCATAATATTAAGATGTGCTTGACTGATTATCCTGTGTATCAGAGTTCTTTGTGAGTTGTCCAGAATACTATCTGATTAGAGATGATGGATGGATGGATGGATGGATGGATGGATGGATGGATGGATGGATGGATGGATGGATGGATGGATGGATGGATGGATGGATGGATGGATGGATGGATGGATGGATGGATGGATGGATGGATGGATGGATGGATGGATGGATGGATGGATGGATGGATGGATGGATGGATGGATGGATATACTTTCTCATGTGTTTAGCATAAGGGAAAAATGCTGAAAAGATACATATTGAAAAGATAAGTTGTTGTTGTTGTACCAAACACACATATAGCCATTCTCCCAGGAACATGCCAGGGAGGTTCAAGATAGCATTTTTCTTCAGCTTGCTCAATTCTCCTTACTGTAGTACATTTCCTACATCTTGCTGGTTGGAATGACAAAGATCCCTTCCACACATGCAGAATAATACACTTTCAATCCACTTTCAATGCACTTGGCAGCTGTGCGGAATAGCAAAATCCACTTGCAAACAATTGTGAAAGTGGATTGCAAGTTTCTGCATGTGTCGAAGATGCCATAGAGATAAAACCCTTCTTTCTCATACAGTTAATATGAAAGAGAAAATGCTGAAGAACCAAACACCAAGGAAGGTTTTTCAGTGATGTTAAAGCTCTCCAGCTGTGCTCAGTTTTTCCTATGCATGAACACTAAGTTCTTGAATGCCCATCACAAGTTTCTACCACATGTAAAGAAAATATGGAGATCTGCAAAGAACAAGAATACCAGAAAAGTGATCCTCATTGCTATACAATAGGAGATTATTCTGTATAGTCAGAGGGGTACAAAGGCAAGGGGGGGGAGTCTTCCCAAAAGGACAATTCATTCATCCAGGGCAGATCTCTCCATGAATCCACGTCATTACCATCAACTGAAATACAAAGGAATAACTTTCTGAGAATGTTAAGACAGACAATTTAAATCATATATTGGTTGTTGTGGGCTTTCCAGGTTGTGTGGCCATGGTCTGATAGATCTTGAGGAACAGAAGGTGGAAAGGCACCTGGTGGGCCACTGCGAGTAGCAGAGTGCTGGACTAGATGGACTCTGGTCTGATCCAGCAGGCCAGTTCTAATGTTCTTATGTTCTTATGTTCTTAAGATCTGCCAGACCACGGCCACACAGTCCAGAAAGCCCACAATAACAAGTTGACTCCGGTCTTTAAAGCTTTCAACAATACATTAAATAATATATTGTTCTCCTGTTTACTTTGGTATTCACACATACAGGTAGACTTTCTCCTAGGAAAACTCTACAAGGAAATGAAGGTGGAATGAGCTATCCCATGCCTTCCCAAGGAACAGGCCACCTCCACAAAATCTCATTGTTGTTACCCCAAACTCACCGAGAAAACACAACAGATGCATCAGTCAGCAGTCAGAAGGCCAGTCTTAATCTGCTGCAGAAGCAAACAGTCCTTTCTTTCTTGATACACTCTCTGTCCCCTTCACTTTACTGTCAGAACACCCGGAAGTAATCAGGGCTTTTGAGACAGGCAAAACTCTGTCTCCCCCTCCACACATGATTGGTCTCTCTGTGTCTCTAGCTGAACTATTTTTAATTGTATAACGGGACTAAAACTGAAAGGACATTCAGTGGTTGACATAAACGGAAGCAAAAGAAAGCTGTCCAAAGCTGTTCAATGCATATAGTAGGAACATGGAATGTGAAAAGTATGGATCATGGTAAGCTGGAGATCATAAAATGAGAACTGGAACATTTAAACATTTCGATTCTGGGAATGAGTGGATTAAAATGGACTGGATTTTCAGTTAGAAAATTACGAAATGTTTTATTCGGGGAACGACAACATTGTTGCTGTAGTAATGAGGTGAGATGCAGCACAGGCAGTCAGGAACTATAATGCTGCACCAAGTAATATCAATCAGACTCAGATGAAGGTGGAATGAAAATTTGGGGGGGGGGGACATTAACAGCCAATGAATTAGGGCGGTGCATTCAAATAAAGCCAACCCAAAAATCAACCTCAAAAAGTCATTTGGGTTTGGGGCAGATTATTTTAGGCTGAAAAAGTGGTGGTAATTAAAGGGAGCTGAAAAGCAAATGCTGAGAAATGCTGATTTTTTTTTTGGCACTGCTTGGGATGTTTAGGGCCTAGCCCCATTAAAAAATGTGGAGCACCTTTTTCCCTCTGCCCGTCCACCTCATCTGCTGAATGCTACCACAAAAGTCCACATGGGCTCAGAAGTGGCAGGTGGCAATGAGCTGAACTCTGGGCTTTGCAAAGGTGACTCCAGCATCTAGCTCTGTGGCTTGGGATTTTTTGGGATCAGGTTTAAAATACTTGAAAATTAAAACAACAACAACAACAACAGGAAAATAACTCATATAAGTTATGGGAGTTCTGTTCGGTGCTTTTTTAAAAAAAATCCAATTTTTCCAAACGTAAACCCCAAAAGCACTAGGAAAAATTGTTTATATCTCTACAGTGAATGTTATGGCACCTACATATGCAATCATAGGTTCCAGCAAACCAGGTCTTTCCTTTAGACACAGAGTGCCTTTCTTTCCCTTTAAAACCAGCATATGAAGTCCCCTGGTGGTTGGGGAGCAAATGGCCAATTTGACAGCCAAGCCTTGTAAGGATCCAGGAGCACACCAACCTCCTTGGTTTTTTAAATATGTTTATGATTCCAGCGGTAGGGAGAAACCTCCAGCAAAGAATATGTCAACATGGTAACATTAACATTAAATCTGCCATCTCAGCCCTTTCCTTTTAAAATTTAAAGGGCCAGGAGCAATTAAAGTGGAATTTACTGCCTGAGGAAGTGGTAGTGGCCACAGGTATATATGGCTTAGGGGATTAGACAGATTCATGAATGATAGGCCAATCAGTGGCTTCTAGCCATGGTGACTAAAGGAAACCTTCATATTCAGAGGCAGTAAACTGCTGAATACCTCTGCCAGGAAGAAACTGGGGATGGGAGCCATGCCCATGCTGCCCTCCGACCACAATCACACAGAAGCATTTTAGCCAGGCTCCTGTTTGACAATAAAACAGTTTTTCAAAGTCTTAAATATGTGGTTGTATGCAGTGGTGGGTTGCAAATAATTTAACAACCAGTTCCAGTGGTGGGATTCAAATAATTTAACAACTGGTTGTTTGCAAGCACCATTTGAACAACCGGTTCTACTGAAGTGGTGCAAACCTGCTGAATCCCACCACTGGTTGTAAAGCATTTTTTTGTGCTGAAAAGTTCCCCTTCTTTTCTTGCTCTGTTGGGTATGGATGTGACTCTCCAATTGGTGACTCAGAGACTTAAGAATGTCACACTGGCAGAGTTAGAGACTCATTCCATATTCTCCAGTTTCCATTAGCTTAAATATAAGAATTTGCTTGTCTTAAGTTATAATAATTCTTTTTGTTTGACCATTCCCCATCATAGAAAGCCTTCCACTAAGGTCATATTCAAAGTGTTTCCCTCAGAGGTGCTCCACGGTAGATTTGCAGGCATCCTCTATTTTGCAAGAGTCTGTCCATATAATAGCATGGAGGAGGAATTACTGATGCACATTTTGCTCTTCTGTAAATTTTATCTTAGAATATGTCAGTTGAGGAGAATGCCATTGCTGGTTATGTGGGAAAGCCAACCACCCTCAGTATTAATTGAGATCCTCCTTCAGAATAAGAGCTACAACATCCTAGGTTGCTTTCAGCAGCAGTAAGGATCAGACATCTTATGTCTAGTTTGGATAAATGATGCTGATTATAAAGTATACATTTTGACATTGTTCTGCATGTTTTTATCTCATCTGTATTGCTTGTTTAATGTTGGTTTTAAAGGTAATTGGGTCAGTAGACTGCAGTAAATTGATTGATTGATTGATTGATTGATTGATTGATTGATTGATTGATTGATTGATTGATTGATTGATTGATTGATTGATTGATTGATTGTGCTGAAAAGAAGTGCCAGATTAAGAAAGAAAACAGGACTGTCTTTTTTGTGACTTCTGTCATCAAGTTTTAATAAAAACAGCATTCTAAAATGAACAAGCACTGCATCTAAGCTTTCTCCTCTTTTACAGTGCAGAGTTTCACAGTTGTTCCTTGGTCTTTGTTTTTAAAGAATGGAAATATTTCTTCTGAGAATGCACAGTCTCTAAATTTAAACACCACAGACATATCAACAATATTGAAAAAAGTCACCTCCTTCTGTTGGAAACTGAGATAAACACCAATTTTGCTGAGCTTTCTTTGAACTATGATTCTTGTCCAAGGTTTTGTCTTTGCCCAGTAATCTTTTCCACTCCTCCCCAGTACCCAAAACCCCTCTTTTGGTGACAATAAAATTTGCCCTTTCCTCTGTATTGATCTTCTGGCCACTCCCAGGTCCCATTCAGTACTTCCGCCAGTCTCCACTGTCCAGTAATGGTTTCCGGAGGAGAATCCTTCACTGCCCAAGACAGACACAATCCCATCGAAACGTTGAGGATTAGGTGAAAATGAGACATCCTGAGCTTTGTAGGTGAAGCTTTTGTTATCAACAGCAATGAAGATGTTGGGGTGAGCTGAGTCTGCATCTAGAGTGATGCTATCTGAAAAAGAGAAACCACAACAGCCATGGACTCACTGCATAGATGAATCATTATCCTCAAGTGTCAGGCCACCATGTCTAAAATGTAGGGGCAGACTGGCCATTGTACTTACTTGAAAATTGCCTGGTTGCATGGTTTATCTCTGCTCTAGAGAGCTACTGGCATGAAGAAACAAGCAGAGTCAAGACCCAATAACTCTGCTAGTGCCTAAGGATTTGTAGGTTTGGATCCTTCACTGACTCATCAACTGCCTCCTGTTGTACTGCCACTATTTTGCATCAGGAGGCACTGGGTGAGTTTATTTATTTATTTATTTATTTATTAAATTTATAGGCCGCCTCATCCCTGAAGGGCTCGAGGCGGCTCACAACATGCCTATTGTTGGTATTGCTGAGGTGAGTGTCCGCTGCAGAACTGATTTGTTTTAACTTCCCAGAACATGCCTAAATTAAGAAACTCATACGGTGATTATTTTGAAATGAAAGTAGGGATTAGGGTGTGTACAGGAAAAATTGGTATTTTTCAGATTTGGGAACTCAACACTTCTATAGATTTGAAAAAAGCTAAACCCCATACTGATATAGGTTTTTCCTGGCTTTTTTTTTTTCAAATATCTGAAAATTTTCAGGTCTATTAAGTTCTATGGGAATTTTTTTGCAGGGTTTTGGAGGCTGGTGGTGACTGTCTTTAGGAGACCCCCCCTGAGTTTGGTAAGGATTGCAACAGAGGATCCAATTTTATGGGCTCTCCAAAGAAGTGCCCCATCCATTCTCCACAGTTTCCAAAGGAGGAAAATGGGGCCCCATAAAATTAGACACCCCCCCTTTTCAAGCTTTACCAAACTCAGCTGTCTTCTAACCAAAATCACCAACAGCTCTGCAGCAAATTTGGTGCCTCTACCTTAACCAGCAACACCCCCCTCCCCACAAATGGCAAAGATTCCCTGTAGGTTTCAAAGGAACTGCACTCTTTAAATTGTAAAGAGCTGCTGAACCTGCCACTTGGCGCAAATTGGGTGGTGTTGGGTTCAGCGGCTTCTTAAAATTAAAAAATGGGGCTGCCCAGCTTCCAGAAGCAGACTGTGGGCCTTTCCCCACCGGCACTCCCCACTGAGAGGGGCGGCGACAGCGCAGCCGCCCCGAAGCTGCTGCTGTCGCGCCCCTCAGTGCACAGCATCCCAGGTGCTCTTCTATGTGGCGCCCAACACCCGGTGGCTGGGGACAGCCGGAGATCTTGGCCTGGGATGCTGTGGCGCTGAAACCTTGTGGCGGCATAGAAGGGAACGACGAGAGTGGGGAAAGGCCCAGTGAAACAATCAGGGATATGTTCAAATTGCATCCTGAAAAAAATATTTCTAGTTAGTTTTTTTTAATAAACTTTAACAAGCCCTTTGACAGATGTTGAAAAATCCAGGAAAAGCTGGATTTTATTAGCTTTTTTGAATAAGGCTTTTTAAAAAAATTGCTTCAAATGGTGCCTTTTGGTACCTGTAAAAAGCCCCCCAAAAAGCTGAAAACCCTATTTTAAGCTTTTGTTGTTCAGCATATCTGAATGCTTTTTTGCATTTAAGCCTCCCCACATTTCCGGGAAGCATCCTTGGGGACATGTCATCTATTCAGTACACTTATAATACTTGCACATATATTTTTTAAAAGAAAAAAAGAAAGTTAGCAAGACTGAAGGGAATTAACCTGAAAAGTTTTAAGTTTGTTTCTGTAAATAGTTCATTCACTAGGATTGCCATAAGTTGCAAGCAAGACAAACACAAATAGCTTAACTGAGACAATATCATGTGAGTAAATGGTGCCCTTCATAGGTGGAAGGAATCACTAGATGTAAAGCATGGATATTTCCTACAGTTTTCTAAGACATTTTAGTTATGATTCAGCCACAGTTAAACACTTATTAGCCCTAACATTCAATATGATATGTGAAAGCATCCGTTAACCTTGACATCAAGTAGCTAGACTACTGTTGTAATCCAAACACCAGAGAGTAAGCTGTTGCAGGATGGGAATCGCTACACAGGCCACATTTGTGCTAGAGTTCTTTATTTCATCTCACCTGCATTGCTACAAGCTCTTCTCCATTCTGAAAAGAAAATGAAAGCAGGTTATGGGATGGAGACAGATGAAGCTCAGGTGACTCAACCATTATACCATTTCTGTTCCTGAGGCTCTTCAGGACTATAATGCTAAATAGTCCAAACACATTTTTAATAAAGGAAGTCAGACTTGAGATTGGGTAAAAGCTTGCCCGTGGTTAGAATATGGATGACACACTTTAACACATGGCATTAAAGGTTTCATATGGTAGGCTGTTTGTGCCAAGTGTTGTCTTGCTGCACAAAGTGCATCCCCCCCCCAACCCCAGGTTCACTCAAGTCCTTATGTGTGTGTGTTTTAAGTTTGTTAACAAGAAACCCGAAAGAACACCTCGCCTATATCCATGAAGCACAAAATCATTCTTGATTGGCATTTCCATATAATCATATTGCTTGCTTGGGAGGGAGGACTCATTCAACCGATGTATACCTAATGGCTGTTGACTGAACACAATGCATTATTTAAAAAAAAAACTATCTGAAGGCAACCCAAATTCTATATCTTTGAGGTGCTACTGGACTCAAATCTACTGCAGTTGTTTTACTGAAGACCAACATGGATATTCTGCAAAACTATAGCAGATTCCAAATGGGCCAAAAACAGCAGTATGAAAACAGTGTAAAAATGGTCTAAAATGATTTAAAAGAGTTTGTACCATTTTCACACTATTTTCACACCGCTGTTTTTGGCCCATGTGGAATTCGCTTATGTCTAAACTCCTTAACTTTCACTTTCTACAAGTGGAGGTTTTTCTTCATTAAAGTAAATTGAAAAAGATGGGGGAGAGGGTCTTTACAATTGCAAATAACTGAGTCAACAAAAATCTTGTTGAACACAGGAACTGACACTGTAATAATTATCAGTTCTCATGTTGTGGATATTCCTGTTTTCCATTAAAAAAGATACAAAGGGTAATCATGGTGCTGCATAGAAAAGAAACATATGAAATGGAGGTTATATTAAGGAGGAGAACTGGGTATGATTGAACAAAAGTACTGACTAGATTCAACCCAGCGATATTATGTAGATTAAGCATATCAGAAATCACTTGAAACATACCAACTTCTTTGTGAAGTTTTTGAAATTCTTCTAAAGAAAAAGACATAAGGGAAAGAAGTCACACATCTTCATACTTCTGAACACAGAGATCAATATTCAATCTATTGGCATTTTCCAACAGCTTATGTCTCTTCCATCCATTGTAGGTATTTAGCAGTGCATTTCTAAACACAGTTATACTCTTAGTTCATTGAAGTCAATGTGCTTAAAAAGATGTAGCTATGTTTAGAGTTGCATCTGCACATATTGAGGCACTGAAAAGAACAATTACTGCTTAGGCCAATTGTTAGAATACTGTGGCTAGTTGTCAAAAGAAGTTTAAACTGTGAAGTACTCTTCCATTTAGAAGAGACAAGCGGGAACACACAGGGACTTGCTTATTTCCCATTTTCCTGCTTCCTTCTCTCTTCCCCCTAACAGCCAACCTACCTTTATCTGGCACCCTGTCTACAACTTTCCTTCTTTCCTTCAGCAGCCTTTACCTAGGAAAACTATGGGCCAGTTGTGTGGTGCTGGCTGCTGGCCAGGACAACTTATATGGGAGGTCACCCTCAAGGATTTGTGGGAGGCATATAACTTTCTCCTGTATCTGCCTTCCAACATTATTTTTCCTTTCCCTCCCCCAGCAACACTCACATTCTGTCCCCTCACTTTCTTTATTCTCCTGTTCTTAACCAATCAACCTTTTTCTGTCTCCCATCTTCAACTATATTATTTATTTACATTTATTCTCTATCTTTTTCCACTGTGGGAACCAACTAAGCTTATATCACTTCCCTCTCATACTTTTTTCATAACAACACTGTGATGTAGATTAGGCAAAGACTATAGCTGTTTCCGCATGGGCAAAAGGAGCGACGCGATGATGTCGTAAATAGCGACGCATCCGCGAAAAAGCGTTCGCACAGACAGGTGGAGCTGCGTGCGTCCAGAGCCCCGCAGAAATATGACAGTTCGCACGGCAGCGCTGCAGAAGTGGCGTCTCGCCACGTTGCGCCTGCGCACTCGCGAAGCCGCGCAGGCCCGACGTCACGCCCGCGCAGCAGCGCGATGGCCAACGTGACTGCCCTGATGTCCTGCCCGTCCCCCATCTGTCAGTGCCTCCCCTCCCAGCTACTGTCAGTCCCAGTTCATGTTACCTGTGAGATCAGAGTGTGTATGGGCAGCCACCATCTGCACAGGCGACATGGATCTGGGAAAGGTGCCTGACCATGCAGGGAAATCACCAGGGATGAACGTGTAGGGGGGGGGAAGGTGACCAAGCTTGGCCTTCTGGCAGTCGCCATTTTTGAGGACAGCTCCGTGGTGGCGATTCGCACGAGTGCGGCGTCGGGGCTTCACATGTGAAAAAAGAGCGGTTGGAAGCGTTTTTTGAATACAGCGTCTTCGCGCCGGTTAAGCACTTTCGCGACGGCGCGACTGCGCACCTCCGCCGCTACGCGTGAGAACGCTCTCGCTATGACGTTTCTTTTCCCGTTTCCATGACGTCATATTTTGCCTGTGCGGAAACAGCCTATGTGACTGGTCCAACATAACCTAATAAACTTCCTTGGATCTCAAAGACTTTACTCTGAAGTTCTAACCACTACAAGACCTTAGCTTTTGTGAGATGGCTTCTGTTGTACAATAATAAGCATCCAGGCCTAGGTGAGTCATGAAAGTTAGGTGGTATCAAGTCACCTAGGCAGTGGTGGGATCCAAAAATTTTAGTAACAGGTTCCCATGGTGGTGGGATTCAAACTGTGGTGTAGCGCCAATGGGGCTGGGCGGGGCACGAGGGGGGCGGGGCATTCCTGGGTGGGGCTGTGGCAAGAACACAGCCACTGCGCTGGTCCTTGGGCGGGAAACGAATGCATATGCAGACGCAGGCTGCCACACACGCAGGTGCACCTCCTGCTAGACTGCTTGAAGTTCTGCGCACTACTGCTGCGAGGAGGGGTGTAACTAAGGCAAAAATCACGTGGCAAAATCACCAATTAGTAACCCCTTCTTGGCACACACAAATAATTAGTAACCTACTCTCAGGAACCTGACCCTGATAAGTCCTCTCTCAAAAGCCAAAACAGCCCTAAAAGGTCTGTTCCCTCTGCCTTTTACTAGCAGAAACCAAGCTTAGAATTTTGTGGTTGCCTCACAACAGCCACCGAGGGCTTCTATTTTATGCAAACTTGGGGCATTTTTCAGATTTGTAGAAAGATGTCTTTTCCATTCATGACTCCAGTCACTAGATGTAAGCTTCCTCAGATTTGGCCATTATTAGAATATGGAATGTTTGGATAATGGAGAAAAGGAATACCTCTCAGAAACATGACCAAACTCACCCTTGTTTATCTGCCATTGGTCTGCAAGGAAAATAATATTTTTTTCATGGAAAATACAGCATAAAGCACACAGGTGAACCCCTGTTTTCAAACCCGAAGTTAAAATACTGAGCTGTCAAATTGTCCACAGAAACTCAAATCTTCTCATTAAAACACAGCAGTAGAAAAAGAGTGTAAATTCATAAACTCAGGAAGTAACCCTATTGTCACCTCCCCAGCTCCCCATTCTCCCTCTAGAGGAAAGAACACAAGTTTAACTTTTTTAGAAACTTACACTTTTCCTCATTAAGATTATCTGAAAAAGAGGAAAGGGTTTTTTTTAAAAAAAAATGGAAATCACGGCTCATTCCGCACACGCAGAATAATGCACTTTCAAACTGCTTTCAGTGCTCTTTGAAGCTGTGCGGAATGGCAAAATCCACTCGCAAACCGTTGTGAAAGTGGTTTGAAAACGCATTATTTTGCGTGTGCGGAAGGGGCCCAAGTCAACACAAATCTCACTGAATGTCAAAACTGCTGCTGTAATAACAATTAATTTCTGTTCAGAGATCCCTGTTCTCCATGGAAAAAAGGCAATGCTGGGAACTATGGGACCTGCATGGGCAAGGCACATGTGTGAGGGGGCAGTAAGGATGAGAATTGGATGCAACTAAGCAAAAGAGTTGGCTGGATCCAACCCAGCCATATTACATAGATGAAACATACAAGAAATCACTTCAAACTTGTAGTGATTGTTATAATTCAGATACTATTCTTTAGGGAACAAAGAGGACAAGAGTTTACAGAAAATCCCTGCTGGCTAGATGGGAGGAGCTGCAGGGGGTAAGGTAGGGATCAGAATGCATTCAGGTATTTCAGGGGAATACTATGTTTGTCTGGCTATACTCTTACTTTGGTGTGCAACTCATATAAATGACACCTGACAGTACAAAACTTACTAATTTCTCTGTGAAGTTTTTGAAGTTCTTCTAAAGAGAAAGACATAAGATAAAAAGTCATCCACATCTCCACATATCATAATGCAGACATCAGTGCTCTGTTTACTGGCTTTTTTCAAAAACCTAAATGGTTATTTCTCTTCCACCCATCATAAGTATTTAGCAGTGGATTCCTAAGAACAGCTAGACTCTTAGGCTGATTTCGCATGGGCCAAAAACAGCGGTGTGAAAACGGTGTAAATCCTTTTGCACCGTTTTAAACCTTTTTACACCATTTTCACACCACTGTTTTTTGGCCCATGCGGAATCTGCCTGAGTTCACTGAAGTCAGTGGACTTAGAAAGATGTGATTCTGTTGAGGATTGCACTGAAAATGTGCACATATATTTTGAGTCACTGGGAAGAACAACTTTTGCTTAGGCCAATTGTTAGAGTACCAGGACAAATTGCCAACAGAAAAGTAAAATGGGAAGTCTTCTTCTATTAAGAAGGAATGTTGGGACAATAAAAAAGAAGGAAGACTTCTCAGAAACATGATCAAACTCACCCTTATTTATCTGCCACTGGCCTGCAAGAGAAAAAAAAATCTCATGTTCTGATAGAAGATAAAGAACACCAGTAAACTCCTGCTTCTAAATCCAATGTTAAAATATGGATTTGTCAAGATTTTCATACAAATACAAATCCTTTCAAAGCAAAAACAGCAAAAGACTGCAAATTATAAAACCCAGGATTTAACTTTACTGCCACCTTTCCACCTCCCTAGTCTCTCTCTAAAGGAAAGTTCCAGATGTTTTACTTTCCACAAACGTACATGTCTCCTCATCCAGGTAATCTGAAAAAGAAGAGAGGGGAAGGTCTTAACCGTTTAAGTAACCACATCAACACAAATCTTGTTGAATTTCAAAAATTATACTCTAATAATTAATTCTGTTGTCAGAGTAGATCCCTGTTTTCCATTAAAAAGGCTATGAATTTGAATACAGGGGCCTGACTAGGAAAGAAACATATAGGAAGAGGGATGTAATAAAGAGAATTGAGTGAAATAGGGCAAAAAACTGGCTTGACATTGAAATTACACAAATACATTGACATTACACAAATACAACAAATTACTTCCAACGTACCAACTTCACAGTTCTGGAGTTCTTCTGAAGGGAAAGACATAAGGAAAAAATCACACACATCTTCACACTCATAGCATATAGAACAGGGGTGCCAAACTCGCAGCCCTCCAGATGTTCACGAACTACAATTCCCATCAGTCCCTCCCAACATGAGCATTGGCTATACTGGCAAGGGCTGATGGGAATTGTAGTTCATTAACATCTGGAAGGGCCGCAAGTTTGACACCTGTGATATAGAATAATGTTCTGTAGGGCTGCCAGGGATCCTGCTAGAAGTATCTGTTGTCTGTCACTGCTATCAGCAGGTGAGAGAAATTTCAAGAATACAACTCCATTGGCATGATGGTTTTACATCACATCCAGGGAAAACCTGGAAGGAACATGATGTCTCTCTAGAAATCTTGAGTAGTTTTACCATAGAGTTTCTGGAAATTCTTCAAGAGGCATGACTTTCCTTGGAAATAATATAAAATCATCAAGGGAAATGCCTTTCCACCTCATGTTTGGCTGTTGGCTTACAACTGTAATGTTCTGTCTTCTCAACTGGATTTTTGACTAGTGTGTTTGATTTAAAGCTTATTCTTCTACCACCCATCACTGGAATTTTATACAAACTTCTTAAACATAGCTATGCTCTTCTAAGTTCTTCAAAGTCAATGGGCTTAAAAAGACGTAATTGTGTTTAGGATTGCACTGTACATCTGAACATAGTGGGAAACTGGAAACAAATACTGGGTAGGCTAGTTGTTAGAACACCATTGCAAGTTTCCAACAGAAATATAATTTGTGAGGCCTTCTGCCATTTAGAAAGCCATCATGGATCAGCCTGCTGAGAACTCCTCAGGCAAAGAGGAGATGGAGGGAGGGAGTCTCAGAACAGAGGAACAGCTGAGAACAGAGAAGTAGCCTTTAACCTTGCCTGCAGTTCTCCAGTTCAAGGATTACAGCCAGGCTTGAAATCCAGCAACAGTCAGAATCACCTTCAAGGACACTGAAGTCCTTCAAAAAAAGAGGAGGCAGATCCAGAGAGAACTTCAGGATAGATGGTGGAGTGCATGGTTGCAAGGCTAGCATTAATTACTCCTTGAAGTAGTGATGAGACAGAACAAGGCTTGGAATGTCAGAGCATTAATTAAAACAGCTGGCTTATCTGTTAGGGATGGGCAAAAAATTGTATTTTTGAGTTTGGGTTTATTAGACCCAGACATTTTTTAAAAACCTGAAAAAGTCAATACTATGTATCAGCTTTTTCAAGTTTTTCCAAAAATGTCAAGTTCTCTCAAACTCCAAAAATATGCGTGCTTCTGGACTCTATGGGCGAATCCCCACTTGAAATTGCAAGCGGATCCAAACCTTGTTCCTCCCCTCGGAACAGCCGTTAACTGTAATAACGGGGCCCAACCCACTTGCATCCAGGTTCTGCCAGAATGCGGATTAACAGGGCGAACGAGCGTCAGAAACGGTTGCTGCCACAGAAGTCATGGGGAGGACGTCGATGAAACCGTGTTAGTAAGTGGCACGAAACCGTGCTTAGGAGGCAGTGGGAATTCGCCCTATGTGGGTCGAGGCAGCAGGCAGTACAGAGCTGAACCTGTGCCTCCTGCTGCCTCCAAGCCTCATGTAGACTTCAGAGGCAGGTTGTTAAGACAGAATCTATGTTATTTGTTAGATTTGCTAGAAAGCCTACTAAAAACTCCTTTTTCTCTCTCATGAGCTCACAAAGATCAGAAAGCAGGAGTGAGTAGTGAGAGATACATGTGTTTTCCTCCAAGGTCATCATTCTTGTTAGAAGGTATAAAATCATCCTCATTGGGCCAGCTGTTGATTAAAAGGGTAATTTGATAAGTTGTGTTTTAAGAGGTAAGGATAGATGTGTACTCATCATCAAGAATGTTTTGATCAAGGTATAATCTCATTGGTCAATTAATGATCACTTGATGTGACCAGCCTGCACCATAAATTAGTTATATTGGTGTTAGAAGTTCCTTTCCTTTCCTTTGTCTAAGTATTTGCCTCCATCCTGTCTGAAAATAGTATGAGAACTTTGCATATGTACTGATGTCTTCCAGTATATTTTGCCTGCAAGTATTTATTTCTAGTAAGCAGACTTCAGCAATTGCTGGTTTTTTTGTGTATCTAAAGTGCACCATTGATTTTATGTTCACGGTTACATTTTTAAACCTTTCTTTTACAACCTTTCTTTAATAACATTTTTAAAATGCAGTCTATTGTCTGAAATGATGGTTCAGAGCACACAACTCTGTATTGCTACCACCCCAAAGATCAGGCCACGTCTTCGATATAGGCACAGAATGGAACACTGGGCCCAGCCAGGCTGAATTCAGTGTTCAGTTGTGAGGGCTTGGCCTAGTCAGGAACAGCTTCAGAGGTGGAACCTGCACTTTAAAACTGAACACAGCAAGGATGAGCCTAGCACTGGGCTGTGGGCTCCACCTGGCTGTATCCAGCATTGAACTGCACTTGCTGCCTCTGAAATTCATGTGGCCTTCAGAGGCAGAGTCTGCAGTTGAATGCTAGATCTGGCCAGGCTGCAAGCCAGTGACGGAGGGAGGAAGGGGGGGGGGGTTAGTCAACAGGCTGAATCGGCCAAACAATGCAGAAAAATGACATTTGGGGGATCTTTTTGGGACCTTTTATTGCCGCCTTTTTCAGGGACCCCCCCCCCCAAATACTAATAAGGGCTTTTTTCAGGGGGGTTGGTCCAGGTTTATTGAATGTCAGTTCCTATTATCTATCCCCATGAGGTAAATATCTATTTAAGCAACCACCATGCACATTTGTTGTGGAAGCAACTCATCACCACTCCCTAGCCTTTCTATCTGTACTGCATTTTGGACTCCTGGTAACCTGGCTACTTAGACTGGTCTTGACTCATGGCTTGGACTGCCATCTCTTGTGTTGACATCTTGGACTCTGATGGAACTGTGCTTGACCTTGGTTTGCCATTCTGACCACACTGCTTGCCTCTACTCCTTACTATTTGCCTGCTCCAGCACAAGGGGATGTTGGGACATCAGAAGAGAGGCCCGTTCCCAGAAAATGTGATGAAACTCACCCTTTTCTTTTTGATGTCGGCCTGCAATGGAAAAACATGCACACATATTCAGTGGGTCAACCTATTCCAATGTGTTGTAGTGAGCCAGACTGAGAGACCACTGACCCGGCTTGCAGTCATGCAGATCATCTGGAGACTTTACTTAGCACCAGCTCTATCACTTGCCAAAGATCAGAAGTACCACAAGGAAGAAGCAAATGTTTTTGAATTCTCCCCTGCACCATTTTTCCTACTGGAAATAATCACCATGGGAGAACGTGTTTGTCTCTTTTTCAGGCTGCGTATGTCCCAGGATCATGTAATTACAGATATGTGAAGCCCAAGAAAGGGATAAACATGTGACTGCTAGTCAGGCCAGAGACCTTTGATGTGACACACATCTCATCTATCATAAGGCTGGGCTTTCAGGAAACCAGTCTTATCTGAGAGATATTATAGGATGGTGGTAAATCCCTGCTTCAAAACTCCAAGTCAGAAATCTCACACTAACCCAAGACATACACCACAAGAGTAGCAAAAGAGTGCTAATTATTAATCCTAATTCCTTAACCCTATTGACATCTCCCAACTCCCTAGTGTCTCTCTCTAGGGGAAAAAAATCCATGTGTTTCATTTTCTACAAACTTAACATTTTTCTTCATTAAGGATAAGAACATAAGAACAAGCCAGCTGGATCAGACCAGAGTCCATCTAGTCCAGCTCTCTGCTACTCGCAGTGGCCCACCAGGTGCCTTTGGGAGCTCACATGCAGGATGTGAAAGCAAGGGCCTTCTGCGGCTGTTGCTCCCGATCACCTGGTCTGTTAAGGCATTTGCAATCTCAGATCAAAGAGGATCAAGATTGGGAGCCATAAATCGACTTCTCCTCCATCAATCTGTCCAAGCCCCTTTTAAAGCTATCCAGGTTGGTGGCCATCACCACCTCCTGTGGCAGCATCTTCCAAACACCAATCACACATTGCGTGAAGAAGTGTTTCCTTTGATCAGTCCTAATTCTTCCCCCCAGCATTTTCAATGAATGCCCCCTGGTTCTAGTATTGTGAGAAAGAGAGAAAAATTTCTCCCTGTCAACATTTTCTACCCCATGCATAATTTTGTAGACTCCAATCATATCCCCCCTCAGACGTCTCCTCTCCAAACTAAAGAGCCCCAAGCGCTGCAGCCTCTCCTCATAGGGAAGGTGCTCCAGTCCCTCAATCATCCTCGTTGCCCTTCTCTGCACTTTTTCTATCTCCTCAATGATAAATGAGAAAGTAAAATAAAATTCACAAGAGCCATCAAACTATCATGGAGAATCACCCTGATGTGGAAGCAGTGATGGGAATTTCGTGGATAGCTAGCTGGATGTAACCGCATGTCTCTGCCTTATCTAATAATGCCCTTAAAACCACAGGGCTGGATCCAACCATCTTTTCTGATAGTGAAAAAGGAAGAAGTCCCCTTTGATAACAAATAAGGCTATACTAGGGATAATAAGACCTGGACTGGCAAGAGCCATATGGTGAGGAGCAGAGGCGTAGCAAGGGGGGAAAGCACCCAGTGCACTGGAGCATCCTCCGCCCCTGTCATGTCCCGTCCGCCCCTGCTGCACCCCGGAATGCCCCTGCCATGCCTCCGGAATGCCCCCACAGGGGTGCATGCCCGGTGCATTGCGCACCCCCCCTTCCCCCTTGGAGCTACGTCTCTGGTGAGGAGGCAAATTGTATGAAACTGAGATAAAAGCTGGCTGGATCCAACCAAGGAGATAAGATTAAAACTTTATGAAATTTAAAAAATTAACTTACCAGTAATTTTTACAAAACACAGTTCCAGCAAGAGTGAGCTGAGCAGATCTGGGTATAAATGAAAAAATGCAAAAAAATACGAGCAATAAATAAAGAATTCTTAGAGCAACCAGTGCAATCTTAAGTAGGAATGGACAATATATATATATATATATATATTATTTTTCAAGTTTGGGTTTAATAGACCCAGCAATCCCCCCGCCCCCAAAATACTGGAAAAAAGCCATTCCTTCATATCAGTTTTTCCAAGTTTTTTTAAAAAAATTTAGGGTTATTAAACTCTAACCTGAAAAATCTGCCTGCTTCTGAACTCCACATGGGTCTGGGTGGCAGCTGAACCCACAATGCCTGCTGCTTTCCAGACCTATGTGGAGTTTGGAAGCAGTCATGCCTGCAGATGAACACTGGACCTGAGTCCAGCATTAAACTGCACATGCCACCTCTGAGGAGGAGGAGTTTTCTTTTTTAAATTCAATATTTTTCAGGATTCACTTTTTTTGGCTCCCTTTTATTGCCACCTTTTTTGGGGCGGGAATTTAGCCAAATGCTCTCTCCTACTCCTAAAAATACTCTGTAGTATGTATATATTTTTGTCAAACATGTAGGTAAAGTGCTGTGATAGGCCCCAATCTGGTGAAACACCCTGCCTAAAGAGATCAGGGCCCTGCAAGATCTGATGCAATTCCACAGGGCCTGAAAGGCCAAAGCTATTCCACCAGGCCTACAGTTGAGGCAGCTTGAACACCACCTGACCTTCCTTTACCCCTTTCTCTACCCTTTCCCTCTTCCTCCCTCTTTTCCCCTTCCTTTTCTCTCCTTTTGTGTGATATCAGTGATAACACCCTATAGGATAGTTATGCTGACTCTTGGATTAACTGGACTGATTAATTTGTTAGAAAGTTTTTAGATTTTTAATATTTGCCATTCATATGTATTTTATTGTTATGATGCTAGCTGCCCTGAGCCAGAAGGGTAGGGGCAGTCTATGAAATCTAATAAATTGAATTGAATTGAATTGAATTGACTTACGATCAACAAGCTGTGAACAGGGAAAAGTTAATTGTTGCACTTTTAAAAGATCATGGTGCTATTGTGTTACTAAGTTCAGTGTTGCTAGTTAAGTAGCAAAACATAAACAGAAAACTGTTCTATTATCTTTGCATTATTGCGAGCTTCTTTCCAACTTCTACTTCATTCCAGCTACTTCCACTGAGGTTACATGGCCTGTAACAGTTGTTGCCTCACAGACCCATTCCTGATTAGGAGCCAGGGAGGAATGAACAAGAAGAGCCACCCACCCAAATCTATGCTGTTACTAGGTTCCAAAATGGGCTGGAGTCACCTCTTCAGCTCACCTTGGAGTCTATGGAGGGAAACCAGGAGAGGTCTGTGCCTCTCACATATGCCATCACTGGGTTCCAAGACAGGGAGTCTCCCTTGGAGCCTCTGGGGACAAAACTGGAGAGGGTACATGGGAATCTAAGTCTTCAGAATAGAGCACATTCCCTCCCTTGCTTTACCCAAAGAAACTTACAAGGAAGCACAGAAAAGTAGAACACTGAGGTGTCAGCATCCTGGTCTTGGATCCCTGAAAGACAACATTAGGGATGAGTGATCACTCCTCTTCTCAGACTCAGTTCAGTTTGATTATACGTTATAAACAAAGCTTTCAAACACCTGGAAAAAATGGTTTGCTTTTAATGTTCTAAATTATTCTGAAACTATGCCCTTCATCTTCAGCTTAATGACTTTCACAAGAGATGCTTTCATCCTGTTTGTGGTGTGGATAGATAGATGAATGCATTAATTTATTATTTTAAAAAAATTACTCTGACTTTTCTTAAACGCAAATTGGCTTGTGTCAGAAGTCAAATACAAGGTAATAAGTATCATGTCCCAGTTTTTTAGTAAATATGCTGAGACTCGGGATCTGCTAGAAATTTGTTAAACTTGGATCTTAATCTTAACTGAATTATACCTTTTGTTTTATAAACTTTTTGTTTTATAATTGAACTAATTGTTAAATTTCTAATCCACATTATCCTTTTCATAAATGAACTTTGACGCTGGAATATATAACTGCTTATAGTTATGCCAATAAAGGTTTATTGTATTGTATTGTATAAGTCCCAGTTTCTTTGCATGCCAGTCTCTCTACTCATGTGATCAATGGCAAAATAATGTCAAGGAGGATGTAATTGTCCATGTCTCTTTTATTCTGCTTACCTTTTACAAAAAGCTGGAAGGTAACATGTTTGTGAAGCAAATTGGACTTCACTAAACATAAATACTTCCCAGCATCCTCCTTCTGAATGTTCTTTAGTTTCAGATAACCACCTTTGTTCCTGAATTCATTGCCTTTGAAAACTTCTGCTTTTTGCCTGTATTCATTCCCAAATGAAACTCTACTGCTGGGTCCATTTGAAGATGTACACCTGTCACCATGAGTGTCCTCAGAGTAAGTCACTGGGCTGGTGTTCTGGAACAGGTAAGAATAGATCATCTGGCTCAAAGGCTAACTTTTCTCCACTGCATCTTCAGATAGGATGGGTCATGTGGCACAATAAGTGGGCATGACAGAATGACTTCTTCCCCTACTGAAGAATTAATTATACCTAGAAAACATGTATTTAATTAATCCTTATTGATGTATTTACATATAGCATTTCACTCCCATGTCAATATCTCTTAATGAACATGTGCCTGGAAAATATCTGAAAATCGAGTAGTGTATTTCAATAATTAAATTTTGGCAGAATGTCAGGCTACCAATTTGATTTTGAATTTTTTTTTACGCTTTGCTATCAGCACTTTTTGTTAACAGATATTTTCACAGTGCAATCATAAGCCAAGTTATACCCTCTTATATCAATTGAGCTCAATGCACTTAGAATTCCTGATTTTATTTAAGAAAGAACCCCAATGTTTTAATAGCAAAACTTTATACTGATGTGCAAGAGGTTTACTTTGAATGCCCAAGATTAGTTTTCTAAAGACCATTTCAGCATTTTTTTCATGCCTTGCTAGCTTAGTCCAGCAATGGCTGTGACAACCTCTTTATTTTACTATTTGATAAGGAGGACTACAAGTAAGAGCATTTTAAAAAAATTCTGGCAAGCTTATGAGTTCTTTTAAACTAGGTAGATTACTCAAGGGTTGCTTAAAAAAAGATTTAACCATCAAAACTTTCATATTTACCCCCCAATATCATCTCCATGGTATTTTCTTTGTAGACATCTCCACATTTCAGGGCACACACATATAGTCCAGTGTCTGTTGCTTTCACCTTGAAAAGAGTAACTTCAAGATGTCCGCTCATATAGAATGCTTTTTGAGTTCTATTCATATCTGTCTCTCCAGAATTGTTTCCCTGAACTCTGGGTTGTTTTGTGCTATGGTGTATATATATAGTTTTATTTACAGAGCCTTCCAATTTATGTAAGTGGACTTGCAGATCTGGGGATCTACAGCCCATTACTTGGCAGGATAATATCACATCTTCTCCAATCTGGACATTTGTTGGGTTAACATTTCCAACAATTGAAATATTCTCTGCAAGACAGAAAAACAGACAATAATTTTACTCATTTTTGTATCAATATAATCATAAAACAACCCCTATGTTCATCCATCCATCTCTCTGTGGCACACATAATTCATCAGAAAATGAAGCTGGGGATCTCAAAATTGGCCACCACTATCAGATGTTTCAAGTTGCAGAGTTACGTCCTTGAGTTAATGAAACTCACTGTTCTCCAGATACATGGACTACAGTTCCCATCATGCTGGCAGTGGATGATGGGAACTGTAGTCCATAACATCTGGAGGGCCGCGAGTTTGACACCTGTGGCCTAGTCTAATGACTACACCATGCTGGCTTTCATAGGGTGACTGAGTTGAACAGTAGCAAATTTCCTGGTGGTTACTGCCAGGACTATGATCCCAATAAGCCCTCCCTCAAAAACTTTATAGCTAGTTGCACAATATTTTGCATCCTGGATTGTAATTGGGGAGTTATTTTCCATAAGAAACTTTTAATCCACTCCTCTTCACCACTAATATGCAATCTTTGGCCCCTTCCGCACACGCAAAATAATCCATTTTCAAACCACTTTCACAACTGTTTGCAAGTGGATGTTGCTATTCCGCACAGCTTCAAAGAGCACTGAAAGCAGTTTGAAAGTGCATTATTCGGCATGTGTGGAATGAGCCCTTCAATCAAAAGCTCAATAATCTTTGACTGGACTATCTCATAAAAAGAACATCCAAGAATACAAGGTCAATAGTTTCCAACTCTACAGGCTTGCAAAGACAAAATCCCTTTACCCGACCGAGGACTCGTAATAAATTTCCCTTCTAGTATGGTGGAAGATAGGGCTGAACATCTAGCTAGTGAACAAGTCCTCCTGTGGCTATTTATTTCTAGCAAATAAATGTAGGTAACTAATGCTGGAATGTATCTGCTATGAGGAGGCACCAACAATGAAGGGGTTCTTGAAAGATCAGCTTGGCACTTGGTATCTTTAATTCTTTGAGTTATAATTTGCCTAGCTTGATCCTGTCCTAACTGAAGCGATGCCAAGGGGGATAATCTAAGGCTGCTTTATTTCTTTTCTATGGATTTATACCATTTTGATCTAAAAGTACTGATTAATATGTGGGATACAATCTCCATCACCCCTGTACCCACAAACTATACTTGTAATATCAATATTCAGAGTAGCATAGACATACTCCATGTGATTGGGCCAGCATCTATGCTGATAAAATTCCATCCCGCTTATTTGAGTCATAGGTTGCACACAATGCTTTTGGTGTGTCATGGACTGAGAAACATTGTATCAGTGTTTATTTCAGGTAACAACTCCACTGTACAATTATTAACCCAAAGTCACAATTTATACTTTATGCATTAAACTGGAACTATTGTTTAATTAATTTCCTTTAAAAAGGTCTCTAGCTTAGCTCTCTGGCCCTGGTACTAGTACAGTAAAATGGTTTCATAGGAAATTAAATATTACAGTGCTGTGAAAAAATGTGTATAGCGAGATTAAATTGATCCCCTCACAATGTTCGTAAGAGAAGACAATGTGCCCTCTTACCATTCCACCAGTAGGCAGGCAAGAAAATAATTGTCATGATGCTCACTTGCATTACTTTCATCATTTTTGATCAGAAGTCATGGGCGTCCATCTAGACTATTGACACCATGAAAAGGAAAACAGAAGCACAGACATTAAATATTTGTGGCATCTTAATACCATATTTGCCCCATGTGTCAATTTTAAAGTTGGTTTGAATAGGTATTGCCCCCCAAAAAATCTGCATGGAAAATGAAAAAGACTTTGTGATTGAATTAAAGAAATTCACAAGTAGACAAAGAAGAAGGTTGTTTTTTGTACCTGACTTTTCTCTACTGTTTTGTTTTCCTTGATTACCTCCACCAGGTGTTCAGTGCCGTGTAAATGGATCTCCTAGTTTGGATCTCCTAGTGATGTGTTTGATTGGGGGGAAAGCCCTTTACTGATTGACAGACATTCCTCACGATCAGCTCCAGCAATATTAGCAACAAGTGAAGGCCTAGTGTTTCAAGGATGCTTCAGGATTTTAGATGTGCCTCGTTTGACACTGAGCATTCTGAGAGGGATCCCTCCAATTTCAGCTGTGGTTGTTCTTCAGAAGGAGGAGGAGGAGGAGGAGGAAGAGGAGGAGGAGGAGGAGGAGAATCAGAAGAATTCGTTTTTACACTTGCTTTCCTCTACCTTTAAAAAGTCTCAAAGTGGCTTACCTTTCCTTCCCCTCCCCACAGCAGAAGCTTTGTGAGGAAGGTGGGACTAAGAACATTCAAAC
This sequence comes from Sphaerodactylus townsendi, assembly GCF_021028975.2. Lineage (NCBI taxonomy): Eukaryota > Metazoa > Chordata > Lepidosauria > Squamata > Sphaerodactylidae > Sphaerodactylus > Sphaerodactylus townsendi. The sequence continues at coordinate 21,327,546 of NC_059439.1, read as the reverse complement.
AGAACAATAGCCCAAGGTCCCCCTCCAGGCTTCATGTGTAGCCTAACCACGGATTCTACACCTTTAATGATTATGTTTAGAAACAATTAAGCACAGCTATGTTTTTTGCTATTTATGTCATAAACACAAATCCCCACTCTTCCCAAAAATATGTGTATAATCCATAATGTTAAGATCTGCATACTCATAATGAAATTTAAGAAGAAAATAGCCCCAATGCTAGTTCTTTAGAGACATTACTTTTGATCTGTAGGTCTTTGAAACTTGCTGGAACTTTTACACCCTCTCCTGAAAGTCTTTTGCCTTTCTTGGCACTAAAGTAGGAAACTCCTAACTTTCATGAACTCCAGGTGTAACTAGGAAGAGCTGAACAACTGCAAAATATGCTCAAACAGAATCAGAACCCAGTAACAATGTGGATTTTTCAGACATCTGTATAGCTTTTCCCGTGCCCACTAAAACATGTTAGCACTTTCAAGAAGCCGTACATGAAGCTATTGTTTACTCTCTATTAGATCTCAGAATTGTACTGAATATAATATTAATTAATCCAACATTATTAATTGTTCACCTGCTCTTCTGAATTTACATTCAGCTGCATTTTCATTGAACAAAACAAACGGAGCCCTGATTAGTTCTCAGCTTTAGCAGTATTTTTTAAAAAATCAAGAGACCTTCCAATTTGAAAAGATTTTTTTCCATGCTTACCTTTATGAGTAGGAGATGGAGCAAAAAACAATTCGTCCTTTTATAGGGTCAGGTTTGCCAGTTTGCAAAAACTCATCCACAAAACCTTTGGTAAAGGGGACTTCACATCATTTTTTTTTCACCTCATGAAGCTATAGTAGAGACAGACAGCTGCAAGTTGGGTGACCAGTTTGTTAGACCTTTGGAGTGTCCTTCTATGTATAGCATAACAAATGAATGGAGAAGAAAAACTAGAACTCTGTACATTATGCATTTCGAACTTTGCTCCCTTCTGTTATTGATTAACTTTATTACATGGTTTTATTTCCTCGTGGCAATGCATATAGTTCTATAGTCAAAGACACAGTTGTTTAATTAGTTCACACTAAGAAATGAATCTCAACTCTTGCCTTCCTACCTTCTTGGACTATTCCCTTTTGGGAACCTAAACCATAGCCTCCCTTGCTCCAAAAGGGATGTCATGTTGAAGAGAGATCAAGCTTTTTTTCTGCTGCTCCAGAGATTAGGAGAAGGAGCATGGACGTAGGTAAGGGGGGGGTTCTCGGGTTTGAAACCCCCCCCCATTCATGTCCGAAGCTCCGCCCCTCCGTTTGTGGGTTTTTAAAACATTTTAGTGCTTTTTTGGTTTTTGACCTGCAGGGGGAGCATTGCTTGGGCTAGCTAGCAGCACCAAACTTTCAGGGATTGTTTGGGGGACTCTCCTGATGATACTACCCTGGTTTGGTGAGGTTTGGTTCAGGGGGTCCAAAGTTATGGACTCCCAAAGGCGGTGCCCCCATCCTCCATTGTTTCCAATGGGAGCTAATAGAAGATGGGGGCTACACCTTTGAGGGTCCATAACTTGGAACCCCTGAACCAAACTTCACCAAACCTGGGATGTACTATCAGGAGAGTCTCTTATTGATACCACCCAGGATTGGTGAAGTTTGGTCCAGGGAGTCCAAAGCTATGGACTCCCAAAGGGGGTGCCCCCATCCTCCATTGTTTCCAATGGGAGCTAATAGGAGATAGGGGCGATACAGTTTCTGTATTCCTGTTCTGACAATAGCCTGGCTGCTGCATTTTGAGGTTCTGGTCCATTTTCAAGGGCAACCCCATGTAAAGAGCAGCAGAGTAATCTATCCTGGATGTTATCAGAGTATGGAGGACAATGGTCAGATAATGCTGACAAAAAGCATTTTGAAAAAAACCACATAATGATCATAAAATGGTGGCCAGAAATCATTTTGAGGGGGGAGTTCTTGAGGAATTACCAGAAACTCTATAGTAAAACAACAGAGTTTCTCAAGATTCCTGGAGAGGCATCATATTCCTTCCAGCATTACTTTCATATTAAAGGCTTATACTTATATGGAGGAACTGGGTTTGATTCCCAGCTCTGCCGCCTGAGCTGTGGAGGCTTATCTGCACTGGCGTAATGCCCATTGGGCAAGGTGGGCAGCTGCCCAGGGCATCACCTTGTGGGGGGCACCAAAATGCTGGGTTCGTTTTTGAGTATTTTTAGTGGTTTTCCATTTTTGGCCTGCAGGGGGTGCAGCTTTTAGGCTAGCGGCACCAAAATTTCAGCGTATCATCACGAGACTGTCCTTATGCGACCCCCCAAGTTTGGTGAGGTTTGGTTCAGGGAGTCCAAAGTTATGGACTCCCAAAGGGGGTGCCCCTATCCCCCATTGTTTCCAATGGGAGCTAATAGGAGATAGGGGCTACAGTTTTGAGGGTCCATAACTTTGGCCCCCCTGAACCAAACTGCACTAAACATGGGGGGAATGTGCCCCCCCAGCCTGCAACCCCCATTGACAGCAATGCAGAAAACTCAATGCAGAACAAAGATTCTTGGGCAAATTTCAGGATGTTCTTGCAGGGAGGGCATTCTTGGACGTATCAACACCATGATGGCACCCCCAAGATTAGCCTAAAAACTGCACCCCCTGCAGACCAAAAATGGAAAACCACTTTTGGTGCTGATATGTCTAAAAATGCACCCCCTGCAGGCACCAATGTCCTGGTGCAAAAAAAATTTGGTCGTGGTGGAGTGGCCACCCATGGGGGGGCATCCAACTCAGGTTTTGCCCAGGGCTACAGTTTGCCCAGGGCTGCCTCGTTACACCCCTGCTTATCTGGGGAATTCAGATTAGCCTGTATACTCCCACACATGCCAGCTGGGTGACCTTGGGCTAGTCACAGCTTCTCGGAGCTCTCTCAGCCCCACCTACCTCACAGGGTGTTTGTTGTGAGGGGGGAAGGGCAAGGAGATTGTAAGCCCCTTTGAGTCTCCTACAGGAGAGAAAGGGGGGATATAAATCCAAACTCTTCTACATCTTTTTAAGCCCATTGACTTCAATGAACTAAGAGTGTAGCTGTGTTTAGGAATGACTGCTAAATACCCACAATGGATGGAAGAGAAATAAGCTGTTGGAAAATGCCAATTGATGGAATATTGATCTCTGTGTTCAGAAGTGTGAAGGTGTGTATGACTTTTTTCCCTATCTTTTTCTTCAGAAGAATTCTGAAAACTTCACAAAGAAGTGGTGTGTCTGAAGTGATTTCTTATACAATTCATCTACAAAGTGATGTAATGATGTAATGCTGTTTTAATGGTTTAGTAATGACACAGAGCTTATATTATATTTGTATTAGTTTTAATGTATGTCCTGTCAGTTTATGTTCCTTTTGTACACCACCATGAGCCCTTCAGGGGAGGGCAGTATATAAACCCATTAATCAATCAATCAATCAATTAATATCACTGGATTGAATCTTGTCAGCACTTTTGTTCAATCACAGTTTTCCTATCACAGTATACAGCAGGTGACTGGCACAGCTTATACTTAACACTGACACTTTCCACACAAACCTTCTAAAATGTTTTGAAGCAGGAAATAAAATTTCTTCTGTGGAGCACAGCATTGATTTACTGTTACTCTCATCTTCTAAGAATCTTAATTCGTATTGGGTGTGGTTGGCGTTCCCACCTAACTAGCAATGACATTATCCTCAACTGACATATTCCAAGATAAAATGTGCAGAATTGCAAAACATGCATCAGTAAATCCATGCTATTACATGGACAGACTTTTGCAGAATAGGGGATGCCTGGAAATCTATGAGGAAGCATCTCTGAGGAAAACACATTGAATCTGGCCTTAGTGAAAAGTTTTTGATAGTGGGGCATATTCAAACAAAAAATATATTATAACTTCTGCCAAGGGAATTATTATAATTTAAGCCAAGGGAAATTGAGGAACAGGAGAAGATCGAAAGAGTCTGTAATTCTGCCAATGTGACACTCTTACCGTAAGTCTTTGAGTCACCAACTGGAGAGCTGTATCCATTCCCAACACAGCAAGAAAGGAAGGGGAACTTTTCAGCACAAAGGAAATACCATACAACCGTATATTTAAGACTTTTAAAAACTGAATTATTGTCAAACAGGAGCCTGCCTAAAATATTTCTGAATGATTGTGGTTCCATGCAATGGGCTTAAAGTGTAAAAACAATGAAATGAAGTCTTTGTAAAGAATTGTCATGTCAACCAGCAGTCCTGTATATTGGCCATAATTTGTGAGAGATACCCAAGAAAACTGGTAATCTTTAGGACACTGCCTGACAGTGCCAGGACTATGCCAGTAGTCTTGCAGTTTCACTCTAGTATTTTCACTCAAATTAAGAAATTGCATGCCAATGAATGCAATAAGATTGTACATATGGATATGCTGCGTCATTTCAGTTTTAGAAAAGGAATTGCCTTAGCTTAGGGCCAATTCCCCACCCACCATTAGATGCGCGCTCCTCACGGCAAATACCCCAGGGTCCTGCAGCACTCCCCACTACACCAGCAGTGACAACGCAGCGACAACGCAGTCACCCTGATTCTGCCTCTCCTCCCACCCCTCAACGCGAGTCATTTCAGATCCTGGTCAGAAGTACACCTTTTTCAAACCGTGCGTCGAATACAAAGCAGGGGTCCCCTCCACTTTCACTTTTGAAGTGGGGAATCGACCTAGGTTACACTGTTATGCATTTTCATAAACAAAACAAAATATTCTTATGCTATTTTTAAAAAACTAAATATTTTTAAATAAAGGGTTGGTTTTTTTTACTGCCACTTGTTTTCTTGTGACTTTGGTACATACTATAACCAATCAGTGTAATGGATTACACTCCTACTAAAGAACATTTCCTGATCCTTTTTTGGATCACTTGGGGAAAAAAAGTCTTGATGAAACTCTCACTTGTTAAGAAGAAAATAGCATCTTTATTTATGCATTTAATTGTAGTTCATCTTTCTCCCAGGAAATCAGGTTAGAGTATATAAAATAAATCAGTACAATTAACAAGATGGGACATTCAGTAAACAATGCAGATGGATTTGGATTGTGGAAATCTGGAAACATGAGAAATCAAAAAACAAAACTGAAGCAAAACCTTATTAACACAACATGTTAAACAATGGAAAAAATCATATAGTACAATTCTATTTACAACAACAGGCAGAGCATGCCATACCCTGTAATATAGACTACAGTCCCCAACCTTTTACTGCATAACTTTCTGAACCATTTTGTTACTATGCTATTACTTGTGTTGAAAAGCCCTGTTAAATTATTCAGTTCTGCACAGTTTACAAAAAGCCAGGAGAACAGGAGAAAAATGACCTCATCAGGCAGGCCATTCCATAAGGTGGGTGCCACAAGAGAGAAAGCACTTGTGTGGATGGTTTCCCCCATTTGCACATTCAAAAGGTCCTGCTCAGATGAGTAAAGCTGTTCTGGAAAAACATAGGAAGAGAAGTATACCGGCTGATATGAAGGACCAAGTCTATTAAGGGCTTTGTATATGGCCCCTGCCTGGTGGAACGCTCTCCCACCAGCTATTCGGGCCCTGCGGGACCTTGCTGAGTTCCGCAGGGCCTGTAAAACTGAGCTGTTCCACCGGGCTTTTGGAGAAGCTGGCCGTGGATTGGCTGCCCCCTGATGAGGCCCCTGCCATATGTTGTCCTCTTTGGCAATGCCTTATACAGGCCATCTTCTGCCATCTTCTGACATTGCTGCCCCTCCCAGCCTTGGGACCGGGAGCCACTCATAGGGAATTTGAGTTGACTCTGTTTTTAGGATTCTGTACACTGCTATTGATTTTAAGGCTTGTAATTGTGTTTTAAATGATTGTTGTATATTATGTGTTGTGTTGTAAACCGCCTAGAGCCCTCCGGGGATGAGGTGGTCTAGAAATCCAAATAAATAATAATGATATATGACAGCCATACCTTAAAAATAGACCGGGCAACTAATGGGCAATCAATGGATTGTCTGTAGAACAGGATTGATATGTACGTTCCATCTAGCTCCCGATAGTAGTTGAACTGGGGCATTCTGTACCAACTGGATTCTCCAAGAAGATTTTGTAGATCAATGTGATATGTACTATACTAGTCTAGTCTTGATATTACTGCGATGAGGAGCCAGGAGGCGAGATTTGTATCAAGGTTGGAGAACATTTTATGCAAGAAAGTGCTTTTTGCAGCTGAATCAACTTGCTTCTCCAGCAGTAATATTGTTACCAATATAATTTCCAAGCTCTTGACTGAGTCAATAAATCAGCTGAGCTTCATCAAAAGTGTAAAACACAATGACCTTCAAGATCCTGATCTTGTTTTGCTGTGTAGTATAAGTAACATTTTCCATTTATCTTAGAATTCTTGATTCAGTATTTTATTCATAAAGTTCATTAACTTTGCCATTGTTGTATAATCCTGTGATTGCTTTCGCAGTTCTCCAGGCTAGGACATTTTCTGCCTTCCATTTTACTGCAAACTAGCAGTAAAGCCCATTGCATGAAGAAATACAATTGGGGCTAGCAGCGGCAAGCTTGGTTTGGTGTTTGGGGAAGGGAAAGACTGGGGGGGATGCGGAGGCTCTTGCAGTGTCCAGCAGGAGTGGGTGGCTTACTGTTGCTGTTGGCCCAGGTGGGGGACGGCGGCTTGGTGCTGCTGCCCAGGTAAGCCCAGCTTGCTGTTTGGGCAGGGGGCGGGCAGGCAGGGGAATAGAAGACCAGGATGTAACATGGCGATTGGTTAGAAGTGAGTTGTTGCCACCCATTCCATCCTTAGGCAATTATGTTTTAGGATACTAGTCTAGCTGCCGTCATAAAGTATCTGAACAGTTCACCCAAAGTTTTTGAGAGGCCCCTTGGTCATTTGCCCGATAGCATTGTTTTAGCATCCATAGCAAATTCAACTTTTAAGATATTTTGTATTTCTGCATGCATATATTTTCCTTTTTTCCCTACTTTACGTGTGGTGAAAACAGCCATCCACTTCTTTACAGTTCCAGCATTTTCCTTTATAATTCTTATTCTTTTCAATGTCCTTTGGATTAATGTACCAGCAATAAAACGTGTTATATAATTTTTTTCTTAATATAAACTGTAAAATTTATACCTTTTGTCTATAAACGGCCCTTTCTGCACAAATGTCCTAAAACATTTGTAAAATGCTTTCAATCCGCCCCTCCCCCTTTTTTTGTTTGCACTCACCCCATTGAAAAAAATTCCTGGCTGCCATTTCTGTTTTTCCCTGTTTTTTTCCCATTGTGTGGACAAATCAATGCTTCATGCTTCACAGTCTCGTGCTGCAGTTCCCTGAGTCTTCTGTAGTCAAGGTTGTGATGATTAAGCGCAACAAAATCTCAAAATGGTCTGAAATAATCCAAAAAACAGGCTTCTGCAGGCAAGGAGTGAACTCACAAAGTGGCATCTTAAAAGGATAGCACACAAATGAAGCCTTTTAAAAAAAACATTTCAGCCAAAATAATTGCTAGCATGCATTTAAAACATTTTGAGGCTGCAAATAAAACATTTTTTGGGAAAAACAATGCATTGCTACTTGCCCCAAAATGTTTTAAAGTGTCTGTGCAGAAAGGGCCAACATTCCCATTGTTTAAATGGTATTTCCTCAGAATTTTGCGCCCACTTGACCAGGCATGCTTTCACTAGTTCAGTTTCTGTATGAAATTGCAACAGTTCATATATCTATCCTAATCAATGTGCATTTTGCTGTGAAATGTCCTTTTTCAATTTCTATCAATCTTCTTATAACTTCTTTGCTGATTTAATTTCTCTTCATCTTGAGACTAAGCATGCCTTTAAATATTGAAAATTCACAGCACACATCTATACAACAGCTAAACATATCTTTCAAGCACTCTTACTCTTTTCCCCTTCTCATTACTTTTTTTGTGAATTCAGAGACATTCCCTCGTAATTTGCCTCCTTTGTTTTTTTCAGAGATTTTTAAAGGGATAGGTGCTACAATATGAATTATCTCTAGTGGTTTCTCTTTGCAGATTTCATCAGCTTTCTCAAAACTTAAGAATGGATACAACTTCTCATTTTCTGGAATGGGCGTAGATGTTATAAGGAACATCACCTCTGCATTATAAAATGTGATCTTTTGCTCTTCTTGATCCAGCAACATGCCAATTTGTGCATAGAGGACTTGCTTCTTTTCAATTTTGTTTTGATTAGAAAAAAGATCTCCTCCAAGACTTTTTAGAGAGTAGTTTTCTTCCCCCAGGGGTTTCTCAAATTTCTCAGTTTTGGCTTTGTCCCTTTGAGCTTGAGTCAGCACCCCCAACTCCCAGTTCACCCTGCCATCTACCTTCACCTCCCAGTAGTGCTTCCCAAAGGCATAAGATTCCTTTGCCACTATAGCAAAAAACCCAGGTTGGGCTACTTGAGAATTGAAGGCGGCTCTTTTTTTATCCACACTGATGTTGAGCCCAGGATGTTTACAATCTGGATCCAAAGTTAGAGCAGCTACAGGAAAAAGGATAAAAAAATCATCATCAGTCATCGTCTCCACCACCAACAGCAGCACCAGTGACAGCAACAGCAAAAATGAGCTACAGCTAGTATTCTCTCATTCAAAATATATCAGCAGGTGCATCAGGTACAAGAACAGGATCAATTACTCTTGCACCTAGAAACTACCTTTCTGCTAGAAGAAAAATGCCAATGCATGTGAAAAGTAATTGAATTATGAAATATTGAATGACATCATATAAGTGTAAATTAGGCTTTGACTAATTAGGCTTTGACACTGCATAGCTTTCTTACCTGCATAACTTCGAGCTCTTCTGAAATCTCCAAAAATAAAGAAAAATCAATCAATTAATAGAATTTTAAAAACTGAAAGTATATATGAATTCAATGGACAGCCCAGAATGTTTCATTATTGAGCGAGGCCTGGTGTCTCATTGTATCTTAACAACAGATTAATCCTGTAAATCTGTAAATTCCTGTTGTGTGGACAAATACTTATTTAGCAGAGTTAATGCAATAATGAGGCAGAGACCAGTTGCTTTACTGAAATAAAGTTTACTTACTACAGGGAAGGGAAACTTGGTTGAAAAACAATAAACATCTTTCTTACTAGCTAGCACCAACAGCCAGCTTGCTGCTTAGATTATCACATGGCTACTAAGCTACAGACTGAACTCAACTGAGCTGAGCAGACTGACTGACTGATCTGAGCTGAGCGAGTGAGCAAACACGTGCAGAGTGCAACACAAAGAAGATATATCTAAAGCCTACGTGCAGACCTGCATGTAGCCCACCCAACCAATAGGTATCACCACCTGGTCACTGACTCTGACCTCACTAACCACCTCTTGCATGCAACAATTAACTCTTCTTACTACTGGATGCGGACTGGCACTTGCTAAATCCCATCAAACCCCTTCTCAAGTGACAGTTTCACAATCATTAATCAACATAAACTTCTCAATTAAGACTTTGAACTTCAATCGTTCAGTGAGTTTGGTAAAGATGTCAGCCACCATCTCTCTGCACGACAGTGCAATTTTGATGTTGATCAGTCCATCTTGTGACATTTCTCTCAAGGGGAGGTGATTCTAATTACAATGTGTTTGTTTCCTTTCTTAATGTTCCCATTGTCCACTAGGGGCAATGTACGCTTGATTGTCCCTCATACATAGTGATTGGTGTGTCTCATCTACACCAAAGTCCACAGCAAATTAACGATCCATTCCAATTCCTTGCAGGCATCACAAGCAGAGACGCATTCTCCAGCTTCAGCGGTTGATTTTGTAACTATAGTTTGCTTTTGACTTGTCCAGCTTATTATTAAGTTGTTACCATAGAAGAAAGCATTTCCACTTGTAGACTTGCAGTCATACCTCTGTTCTGCCCAATCAGCATCCATGTATCCCACCAGTCGGGTTATCACAGGGCTAAACTTTAGTTTAAAGTCCACAGTAGATATCTCTTGCCATTCTCCTGACAGCTTCCCCAATCGTAAGGATTGGGTGAATTTGTCTTCTGCTTAGAATTCCAACAGCTGATGCTATATCAGGTCAGTAAGCATATTACTTGTATAGGAGTTTCTTCCAATTGCTTCTCTGTAGCAATGGCCATTTTCCAGTGGTTCACCGCCATCTACACTCAGGTATCCAGGATCCATTGGAGTGCTTGCTGCTTTCACAGTTTTCATGTTCATTGAATCAAGAAAGTCCAGAATTTTGAATTTCAGAATAAGAATACCCCATCTTGGGCTCTCTATTTGTATCTCTAGATATTGCTTTGCTTCAGTTGTTTGACTTCTACAGACTGGTTCAAGATATTGGCTATTTCTGTCACGATTCACAGGTTCATAAACACACTAGAAGATCTATCCACAAAAAGTTAGCATACACTGGTACTGTCCATCTTTCATTCTGGTGAACAAACATGGATCTGCTTTTCCTTGTTTAAATCCTTGGATCTTGAGTAGTTGTTTTAGAGTATCATACCAAGATTTTGCTGCTTGACGTTGAAACCATAAAGACTTTTCTGAAGTCTACATACTAGTTGATTGTTCTGGGTTCCTGTGGTCCCTGTGGTAATTCCATAAAAAATCTCCTCCTCTACATAATTTTCCATTCAAAAGGCAGTTCTTATGTCCAAATGCTGCATTTGTATCTTTCTTGAGGTAAAAGCAATGCTCAAAGTGTTCTCACAGTTGGAATAGCTCAACTGGTGCAAAGTGCTCTAAAATAGTCTAGTCCAGGTTTCTGCTGTAGCCTTACAATGCAGGCGAGCTTTTATATTTCTCCATGTCATCTGCACCACGCTTAATTTTAAAAATCCACCTCTACACCCCACTGCTTTCTCTGTCAGGGCAACTTGGTCAGAATCCAGGTTTGATTCTGCTTCAGAATTGAGTTCATCTTGTACTGCTTCCATCCATTTATCTCTCCTGTGCTGGTAACTGCAGCATCTCTTCCCAGCCTGTGGCTCAATTGCTTCATGCAAATCGCGACTCTGGTAATGGAGAACATAGTCAGTGTATTTCGCTGGCTTTTACACCTTTGTTTGCTCTGTTTGACCTCCTCACAGCAGGTAAGCTCTCCTCCCTCTGGTCTCTCCTCTCCTGCTCCTCTGGTTGGTTAGCCTCCCACGCATGTAGCCTGGAGTGGCTGCCAACTGGGCTGGATCTTCAGGTATCTCAATGACCATTCATTAAAGTTTTCTACTTCCTCATCAGGGACCGGCCCCTGCTGTGGGGTCACTTCAGGCTTAGCTATCATCTAAAACAGTTCTTCTGGCCCACATGTTAACGCTCAAAGTTCCCACTTTAAAAAGTCTCTCCTGGATGCATTACTCAAAACCTTTAGAATTTGATTGAAGTTTCACCAGAACACCAAGCTTAGCTCTCTGGCCTAGTTTTCCCCCTCTGCTTTGGGATGTATGTATAGACCTCCTTGCCCCAAAAGGCTTCAGGTGCTTTAGGTCTGGTTTTCTTTCCATGCCACATCTCAAAAGGACTCTTGTTAGTTGATCTTACACAAACCGCGGTTATAAGATAAGCTGCAGTATTCACTGCTTCTCCCCAGCACTGCTCTGCAGATTTGTCTGAGTTAGGGGAGACAGCTGCAGCATCCATCAAAGAACAATTGGAATTTCTAGCCAATCCATTGTATGTAGGAGAATATTTTACTGCTCTGCATTCTGCACCCTTCTGACTCCAGGCACTTTGAACTCATTGTTGCACACTCAGTCCCACTGTCTCTGTACAAAACTTGTGGGGCTGTGCCAAATTTGTTTTCACAGCAGCAACATAATTCCTAAACTTGTCTGGGACCTGGTTCTTCGCCTTTATCAAGTAAACATAGTAAACGGGACTTCAATTGTCCACAAAACTCCAAACATATCTTGCTCCCCCCCACAGAGGGTTTCCAGAGGGGGACCAATCAAATCAGTGCACTCTCTCCAGAATTGCAGTCTCTTTTTTGGTCTATAATCGCACTCAACTTTGGCTACAGTAGGACTTTGCTTTATGTAAATCTCACATCTCTGTCTGCTAAGTCACACTCTTTTACTTTCAATCCATTGTGTCCAAAACATGCTTCTAACAGAATCAAAATTTCTATGAGCTAATCTTGAGATGCCACATAAAGGCAATTGTATGGACACAGCTCTGTCACAGAGAAAATCTTTTTCTCCTTCCTCAGAAACATTCCTGTATTCTCTTGTTTTAGCATCCTTCAGATAGTAAAACTCCATGCTTTCGGGCACAATACTGCGTCATTTTTAAACATCCCTTTATCACAAAATTGCCGCTCTTTATTGCAATATCAAACCAGCACCCACTAGGGCGTAGGAACAGATATTATGTTTTCAGGAGAATTACTGACATACATCACATTCAAAAGAGTGTGTTCACAAGATTTCCATACACATTCGAAACATGCATTTTAACAATTCCTCTTTTCCCTTCAGTGCTTTAAAAGGCAGGCCACTGGCCTGAATCAATTCATCATTACATGGTGTCATTTCAACAAATAGGTTTTGTTGTCTACAATGTGGCAATCTGACCCTGAATCAAGTAAATATAAATCATTTGCAGTCTTCTGTAGACTGGAGCTGGCAACCATGTGTTGGTCTCTGTTCATGCCTTCTTTTGTTGGCTGGATGAGGGAAATCCTCCCATTTCCTTTGTTAACACTGGGATGCCTGGGTTGTTTATGACCTTCGCTGGCTTTGGATGAAGCTCCGCCCTTCTTACAGTTTTGGCAATGTAATAAACTCTCCACACGAGTAACATTTAAACTCTTTGTTTGAAAGTTTTTCCATACATCACAACAATCTCGCCCAGGGATTGCTGGTTTCTGTTTTACTAATGCATTCATCAATGAAGAAATTCAGCATATACCAACCCCAAATCCTCCTTTGCCTTAAGACCGATATTTCAATTTCTTATAGGATTTTGGGGAGACCACTTAGGATTAAAGTACTATGTCAGAGTCATCAACGGTGCTCCTGGTAGCTTATCCTTAACTGTATCACATGGATTCAGTCACTACTAAATGTTCACAGACTCCATTCTCGTGCAATCGAAATGAGAATAACTGCTTTTTTCAATATGATTCTCTGTTTGGAAGATTTTGAGCAAAAAAAATTTTGCATTCAGACCATCCCATAATTCTTTTGCTGTAGCACTCTCGTTAATAAGAGAGAATTCTTCTCTGGAAAGAGATCTTTAAAAGCATAGCTAAGACCTGTTTATCCCTTCTAAGGAAGGTCTGCTTGCTTCATTGTCAGGAGGGTCATCCTCCAAAATATCATTTAGCTGCAGAGATCCTAGAGTGTATCTCCACAGTCCTTTCCATATTAAGAAATCTTAGGATTAAATTAGGTAAGGTTACTTCCCCTGTCAGTTGACGAGGCCATATCTCCTTCTCGGTCTCTGAAGTGGGTCTGGAGTTTCTTTGCAGCTCAGCAAATGTCACAGCAGGGTTCCCCAATCTAGGCAGGAGGAAAACTCAAAAATAATCCAGAAAAGGAGCTTTGAACAAAAAAAGAAAAAAATCTCTCCCTCTCTTAATTCAGCAACTGTTTCTACAGCCCTCCTCAACGCAGCACAACATTCTGGAGCCCATAACCTTGTTGTGTGGACAAATACTTATTTAGCAGAGTTAATGCAATAATGAGGCAGAGACCAGTTGCTTTAATTAAAATAAAGTTTACTTTACTACAGGGAAGGGAACTTATTGAAAAACAATAAACATCTTTCTTACTAGTTAGCACCCCAAACAGCCAGCTTAAGCTGCTTAGATTATCACATGGCTACTAAGCTACAGACTGAACTCAACTGAGCTGAGCAGACTGACTGACTGATCTGAGCTGAGCGAGTGAGCAAACACGTGCAGAGTGCAACACAAAGAAGATATATCTAAAGCCTACGTGCAGACCTGCATGTAGCCCACCCAACCAATAGGTATCAATTACCTGGTCACTGACTTCTGACCTCACTAACTAATTTGCATGCAACAATTAACTCCTTCATTACTGGATTGTGTGACTGGCACTTGCCAAATCCCATCAATTCCCTATTTTACTTATTTTAACTTTATTTGTAACTTATTTTATATGTTTACATTTTGTTATGTTTTTAATTAGCAAAAAGCCATAAATAAATCTTACCTGCCTACCTATCTACCTCTCTCTTTCTCTATCTCTCTAATCAAATTCAAATTCTTTATTGCAGTCAAAGACCAGCACATAATAATACAAACTGAGAAGTGCACTTATACACAGTCGGTGACCGTTTACTAAAAGGTCAACTCGCGAAAAAGCAAGTAGTAGATAAAATACATTTGATTATGTCAAAAGATTAAAAAGTTAATATAACTACACTTGTAAAGTGCCTGTGCAGTCTTGCTAAATATCTCTCTAATCATTTCCCACTACAGAACAATTTTTATCAAAAGCACTGTGACTTACCAAGTTCATCCAAGGCTCTACCTAAAAAGAAGGCATAAGGATATTGCTGTGGAGAATAAAAGTACTATAGGATGCTCTTATATAGTGAACCTACCAGTAGTATTACCTATCTGTGAAATAAATTTTGCAACTCTCCTGTTTAAATTATCCTGCATACCTTACTCCTGCTCCAAGAACTGCCAATGGATAGGATCCAACCAGCTTTTCCACTAGTGAAAAAGGGAAGAGTCCCCTTTCACCACCCAAAAAGGTTATACTAGGGACCATGTAAAATAGCCATGACAAAGGGGCCTGGAATAAGTGGGAGAAATGAGTGAGAAAGGAAAAAAGCTGGCTGAGTCCCACCCAGCATTGGGGTATTACTATTAGTCCTCTGTATTCACTAATCCAACCTTTTCCCCATCCCTCAGACCTACGTAGGAGCTCTTACCAGAACGAGATTGGAAATCAGCAACACCTGCAAAATAACAACAAATTAGCACAAGGGAATTTCTTTATAAAAAGAGATAAGCACAAATTTGTGAACAATTCATATAACAGAAAAGTTCAGTACACACTACAGCTCATCACAAGGAAAATCAGTAGATTATCAAGTCACACAAGGGCATTGTGTGGTTGTGCAGCTCACATGTTCACTTCATGAACTGGAAATGGGTTTGATTATATGATAGAGCTACATTTGTCACTGAATTCTCCCACAGGTGAAGTGTGGCAGTGATTCTGAGATTCTGCCCATGACAGTACTGTATTGGAATGTACTTCCTAGAATCTGGTGATATTTTTGGAAACATTTCTGTTACTGAATAAGCCATGCATTCATTAGACACAGCCCACACTGGAATGGCAGAATGGCATCATCATATGCTTTAACATAGAGGTCTCATTTGCTTATTTTGCACAATGAAATAATGTTGTTGGATTAGTAGACAGCTCTCTCAAAGCAACAACAAAAGAGAAACAACACGTATGCAAGATTGTCAGGCAAAACAAACTTTATTCCTGCCATAATGTTTGTTTTTAAAAAAAATTCTGCTGTGCAGAAAGGACGGTTGTTACTTTGTCTTTTCTTGAATATGGTAAATTAAGGCTACAAAAGAAACCCTCATGTTCATCAGTTCAATTGGAACAATTGGAACAATTGCGTCCCTTGCTTTTCTCTCTTTCTCCCCCCCTCCCCCCCATTCTTTACTTCTGGAAAGGTAGCAGGTGGCAATGCAGCCAAAAAGAGCTTGTATTTTAAGGTCATTTATTATTTAAAATTTTAAAAAAGAATACTCACTGGCTTGCCTGAAAGATATTTCTGTGCCTACAAGAATACAGAAACACAAAGAAAACTGTTCATCAAAGTTCTTACAGTTCTTCTCATATACATACAACACTTTCCAAGATGTGCTTTATAACTTATGTTTAGGTAAAATTGTGGCAACACGCACTGAATTTCAGGGACCTCCTTTATTTTTGTTTTGCAGGTAGATCAACATATTGGTTTGTAATTGTATTCAAATTGCATTTACTCTGTCTTTGAATTCTTTTAAAGAACCCAAACTCCTTCTGCACAGTACTGGGAAGGCAGAATAAAGTAACCCGCTCTCCTGTTTTCCCATTTGCATGGTCTGTACAGGCAGCAACCGGAGCCCACAGAAACAATGCGGGTTGCTGTTGCACCTTTACGTGGAGGTGCAAGGTTTTTTTCTCCCTTACCTCCTTTGCTGTGTAGCCATCATGGGCAGGCTGGCATGGATCCTTGCAGCCATGCTGCCATCCCTGCTACCCTGTGTGGCTACACAGTTAGGGGTAGGGGACCTGTCAAAGATGGGAATTACGGCTGAGTAAAGCACTACCTGGGGCAGCTGTTCACTCGCTTGTGGCTGCTACCCATATTAAAACACAAGATTTGCAGAAAGTGCAATTCTTGAAAAACCCGGGTTGAGACGGAAAACGGGGTGGGTGAGGGTGGGTGGGGGTGGACTCATTTTAGGAGCTGGAGCTGTGCAAAGCCACCACCACCACCACCACCACCACAGGTTTTTTCCCAATCCCAGACTGGGTTTATTGGCCCATGTGAAAGGGTCCTTAAAGTAGCTTGTATGTTATTTTTGTGACTCATGCAAATGCCCTATACATGCAAGCATTGCAGGAGATTGATTGAGAGCATGCAGATTTCAGAGAAAACAGTTTCCATATTTGTCTGCATCTCAAGCCTTTGAGTTCCAGACTTCCATATTTACAGGGCTCACATCAACAATGAGAAGGTATTGTTCCTCATCATTTTTCTGCTTTTCTTTTCCAATACTGAAACATATCATCATCACTTTTCTGCCTTAATTTCTGCCCTCTAGACCAAACATAACAAGTTCCTTTAGCCTTTCCTCAAATGTGATGTCCTCTTTATTATCCTGTCAATCCTTTTAAAGACTTCCGACCAGCACACTGTTCTTGTGGATTGGTTTCAAGTGATCACAAATGTCTCTTTGTGCCATTCATAAATTTTCCTTAACAATCCATCATAGCAATTGCTAGGGATGTGGGTCACCTCTCCAAACTAAATTTCATTTTTAAATTTTTGCAAATATAGAAAAAAATCATTCTTACCTATTTCAAATTTTAGACAATCTTGCTCTGAAAACATTGACAGTGAAATGTTATAAGCCTGAATTACATACCAACAAATTGTTTATAGTAGGCCACTCCCAAATCCCACATAAACATAAATCTGATAGTTCAAAGATTAATTTTCATGGAAGTTACTAAAGAATATTCTATGCATCAAACAGTTATTTATTAAAATATTTTATCCTTCCTGAAATGGGTTCATGGTAACATACAGCAAGATATGTAAAAATATTAAATATTATGTTAACATGGCACACTCCAGACAAAAGCTTCAGAGTAATCCTCTATGGTAGCCCTATGTAAGACCATGTGATTTAAGGTCTCATTTAGGGTTGCAGCCAGCATAGACATCTTAGCAGAGTCCAGAAAAGCAGACAATGTCCTTGCCAGATGTTACTTAACCACCAGGTTGAACCATCACTGTGATCTACTTTTGACAGTTTATCTCCAACTTTTCTGGTGAAATGATTCTAAAGAGGTAAAGACATGCATTCAGATACATACACACACAGGAATATGTACATAATTTGAGAGATCCTTTACCTCTTTTTAATTCATCCTCCTTATTTTCTGCAAAAGAAAAATCACATTTCACCATTATTTAGGTACTTGCTTAATGTTTTCAGCTGAAACTACATTTTACACCAAATGTACTGTACTGCAAACAGTTGCCACAAATATCAATACCCCTTCTCCTCCCGAGATGGTAGAAGACAGGTTGTTTAGTTGTATAAGCTCAGGGTCCAGTCTGGAAGTTCATTCACACTGAACCCAGATCTAATATACACAAATATAAACCATACATGTAGTAACAGTAAAGCTGTCTTTTCTTGATGGCTCTACTTCACCTATTGAACCACATGTAAAGTCAGTACCAATGCAATCGTCAAACCAGAAAAATAGCAGTGTGCATATGCTTACTACTGGGTAGGGGCAAAGCAATACACACAGTGCTGAAATATTATTTCTGAGCAAATAAACTGTAGTAGAAGAGAAATATAAATGTGTCCAGTGATGATGGATTCTTGGAGATGAGTTTCCACAGCCCTACCTTTTACTTATTATTAGCTTTCACTGTTTGAACCATCGAGTCACAGTTGTTTCATGGCAAACCTGTACAGTTTTCAAGGGAATAGATGTTAGGAGAAGTTTGCCATTGTCTTCTTCTGCATCATGATCTTGGTATTCCTTGGAGGTCTCCCATCCAAATACTAGCCAGGGCTGACCCAACTATAAAATATTTATCACTCTGAGATAAATCATGGTTGAATTTTAAACTAGACTGATCTGAAGAGGTAGAAAAGTAAGCATTCTTTGGGGATAGAAAACAATGAAAGAATTTCTTGCATTCTGCTCAAACTGCAATTGTTCAAAATGTGTTATTTTAAGCAGAAGTTGTTATTTAAGTTAATGCTGAAAACAAACAAAAGGAATGACCTCAGTAATGATGCCCATTCTGTATTTAAACATTCTTTCTAAGTAGCTAATACATCATTCTTTTTTCCTGAGTAATTCTGACTAATCAGGTCATCTCTTTGCAATGGAACTTGGGGACCACAGGAAGGTTTTAATAAGAGGTGTTGTTGACATCTGCAAGTGTTGCTGATGCAGTTTATGCACCTGGAGATGCTATCATCTATTGGAAAAGTGATAAACATTAAACATTTAAGGTGTAACGTCAGGTGTGAATCAGGCATATTCTGAAAGTCAATGAAACAACCAACTAACTTAAACAGTAATTTAGGAGGGAGGAATTTGTTCCAAAACATGTGAGAACCCCAAAACATCAAAAAATGTAGAAGTTCTAACATCCTACAGATATTTAATTACTTCTAAGCAACAGGGCCTAAAAAGTGCTCCTTACTCCTCTAATATTAACATTATACCAAATGTTCCTGTCTTTAAAACAAAAAATTGTTGTATGAAATGTTATTGTTAATTACTCACCAGATTTAGATATATTCTGTTTACTCTCTGAAACAAAATAGTACAAATTATCAGGGGGCTCATGGCTTAAACTGGAATTTAAAGTATAATTGATCCCAACTATTTTTTTGCAGAAGAATGAAGACATCGTAGAAGCCCATCTTGATTTATGCTACATTCATTTTATTAGATTTAATACACAACCCTACCCTGGCCAAAGGTGGGCTCAGGGAAGCTTACAAACGCAGTTTAATAACATTTGACAAACATTTATCAAATAATTAACATGACTGAAGTTGAACTTTAAAACAATATCAGTGGAGGATAACGGCCCTACATGTGACCCCCCACAAAGCTTAAAAACATATATCATCCTCATCCCATTTACATAAGGAGGATGGAAGGAATGGCAGTAATTTCGAATGGATCCATGGTTGTCTCAACCAAAGGTCTGGTGGAAGAACTTCGTCTTACAGACCCTGAGGAATTGGTTAAAATCCTGCTGGGCTGTGATGTCAGCTGGCAGGGAGTTCCACCTGGCCCTGGTTGTGGCTAACTGAATATTTAGCATGTTTGTTGCCAACATGTTTCCACTTAGGTTCATACTCCTCTCCCTCAACTTCCATCTTGGACTACTTTTTCCTCTCTGTGCCTTTCTAACAGTTTCTGGCCCCCACAGAACAAAAAACGAGAGAATCAGAAAGGTAAGCAGGCCCACACCCAAGTCAATTATTTGCTGGAGTTGTGTGTTACCTGTCACCGCTGTGTGCCTGGTTCTGCATTGATTCCTAGCCTGCTCCTCGGTTCTCCTTGATCTATTGGACTGTGACCTGACTATGCCTTGCCTGCCGCCTGCCTTGACATATTGGCCTGTAACCTGATGATGCCTTGTCTACCACCTGCCTTGACCCATTGGACCTGTGACCTGATCACGCTTGTGCTTGCCGCCTGCTTTGCCCTTCAGGGTCAGACCTGATCACCCCCCCTGCCTGCTAGCAGCACACCTCATAGGTTTGACTGGGCCAAGGTCACTCAGCTGGCTTCATGTGGATGAGTGGGGACTCAAACCCCATTCTCCAGATTAGAGACCACTGCTTGTAACCACTACACCATGCTGGCATTCATTTTTGTTTTGTGAATTGCCAAGTATATCTTGGAAGGGGTCCTAATTTTGTAAATCCACTACTTCAAAAATACATAGTTAAGATCAAGATGGTTAGGCGGCTCAAAGAGTTTGAGCAATATATCAGTGAACAATTTATTTTAGTCAAGACACAATTTAATTGGCATGCATTTCTTCTCTACATCTAAATGCATCGCTTATTTTTATAAACATAGACCTGCAAAACTGAAGGTTTCTACAATTTTCTTACTTTACCCAAATAAGAAATTTGGCATACTTACGTCTCAGTTTATGCCCTGCATAAAGATTAATGCCCATGAAAAGCAATAAAATTACTATGAAGGGAAGAAGCCAAGGCGAGGTGGTAGGATAAAAGACATCCGAAAAACACATTCAAATTTATTTTCTTTAATTTATATTTACATCCCACCCTTCCCAACAAGGCTCAGGGTAGCAACAACAATAAAAGATTTTGTTCTGCTACTACAGACTTCTCATGGAAACCCACCTGGAAATACCTAGGAGTGATATGTCAAATAGCTGTATGGGGGAATCAGTCCAAGTGCCTGACCATTTGTTAATTTTTATTCCACCCTGCTGCCTCCACCAAAGAGAAAAACTTCTCTTCTGAGGGGAAAACTTCTGGGAAAAACTTCTCTTCTGAGGAAACCCATCAGTGGGAATGACTTACACCACCCTTTTTGTGGTGTATGTCTGTGCAACAAAATATGGGCATTCCCCGTCTTAAACTTCCCCAGGAATGCTGCTGAAACCCACACACACATGCTGGCACAGGCTCCTGTAGCAGAGGGGCACTGGCATGCATGGCAGCTTCCAGGTTTGGCTGCTGTGAAGTTGCACAGCACCCTGCTGCCAGCATAATAGCCCCTCCACCAGCATGCTTGCCCCTTATGCTGGTGGAGTGAGCACCTGCATCGGCACAACCCCACACTGTTTTCAAAACTCCATTTGCTCCCACTCTGGATTCTTTGGAGAAGATTTGGATTAAGCCAGTTTGCATGTGCAATCTCACCAAGTTCCCCTCCTTGCTCCCCCTCTCACCATCTTACAAAGCTTTTGTACATGCAGGTTCTGCAAAAAAAAAAAACCCACCCCAGTATAGCTTTATTTGGTGTCTAAAGGGTATCTTTCTTTTCACCAGTAGAAAGTCTGGTTGGAATTACCCCAAAGTCTGAATGAGGTTGAACCTACTAATGCCTGTTGCCAGATGGATTAATTTTGTGACTGGTTCTTGGTGAGGAAGATACTCTAAGCAGGACTGTAGAACAAACCATGTGTGATATCACAGCCTTCTACCAAACACTCTGCCCTGTTTCTACTCACCTGAGATCAGGATCCTGGATTCACTCTCCAGCTGCAAGGCACTGCTGATGATTTTGCAAGAGATCTCACTGTCAACTCCTGGCTGCACTATAATGTAACTGGAAATGCTGAAGGTCCCAGCTGGGGTCTCTGTGGTTGTGGTATCAGATTTCTCAGTTCGATTTTCCCCTTTGCTGTCCAGCCAGACAGTCTGAGATTTTGGATACCAACCCTTAGAGTTGCAAGTGAGGCCAATACCATTGCCCTCATAATGCTCCAAGGAAATGGAGGGCTCTTCTCCTTTTGCTGCACACAAAGAAAGACATGTTTATTTTCTACTGTCTCATGTAGGGAAGAATCTGTCAAGAGAGTCCCTATGGAAGCAGAATGGAAATATGACTGAAGGAAACCTCCACTAAATCAGAACAAGGACTCATCTAGCACAAATTCATGTTTCCTACAGTGGCCACACTGATGCACCCAGAAAGTCCACAGACACATCATGAAGGCAATAGCTCTCCGCTACTACTATCCCACCTCCTGCCCCAAGCAACTGGTATATTGTAGCTTACTATCTATGAAGCACAGAGGTTCTATTTAGCCATCATTATACCTAATTAGCCATTGAGTTATGCCTTCCACAGTTTCCTGACAATAAGACAACATCCAAATATTTGAGTCTGTAAGTGGATGGAAGGTATCCCTAACCTTTTCTTCAGCTTCTGTATTACATTACATACATTCAGTCACTGAACATTATACCAGAAAAAGAAACAGTAACCTTTAGACTGTTTATCTTACAGTTTAGAGGAGAGGCCTTCTCTACACAGGATATTGAATTGCACTATAGAAAATGATTCACAAATATACTTGGATAAACTTGGATATACTTGGATAATACTTGGATATACTTGGATAAAATATACTTGGATTATTAGGGATTGTGGTCTATATTCCTGTGTTTGGCTTACTGAATCTAGGATCCTACTATGTAATTTTGGCTTTAACATAGAATGTTAATACTCATGCTTTACTTCAGCTCCATTTTCAAACTATTGGTTCGTTCTACAACTCAAATCCTATTGCATATTTATTATTCCATCCTCTCAATTGTATTGACTCACTCTGTTTATTTTACCTCATGTCCAAGTGAGGAAGATAGACTATAAATAACATATAGACTATAAATAAGATGGTTAAGATTGTTATAGCATTATAATACTATAATGATATATTGCTATGGTCTACTAATTCTCCTCTATCAGTTGCTAGAATTCACTCCATTTTATCTTTGTTTCTATTCCTGTCAGCTGACAGGGCAAGAATTTCCAATTTGTTTGGTAGCACATGTACTGTTCTGTTTGTTCAAAATTCTCATAAAACTCCAAAGGATGTAATCCAAATGAATAATATGCATTCAGATCTGTAATGCTAGCATGTCCTGAATAGCGATGATCACATAATCAATTATCATGATCAAATTCTGGCTCAGCTCCTAGTTGTTTCTTACAAATCCCTGCTTTTCTCCCCTTCTCCTCTTAGGTGAAAAGTATTCCAAGAGTAGGAACTTGGAGAATGTGAGGATTTCATATAAGAAAGATCCTAACTTTCTCAGCCTTTCTTTTTAAATGTAGGTTGCATTATATAGGTGATGGAAACAGCCATAATGCAACCTACATTTACAAAGAAAGGCTGATAAAGTTAGGATCTTTCTTATACTAACCAGGAAGGGGAGAAAAGCCAAAGTGTTCCCCACCCATATCTTAAAATCATGGTGATAGCAGCTGGGTTCATCATGCCTGGAGCTTGAAGGGCCGGTGAGGGGAGGTTAAAGAGTGCCAGGGCAAGGCAGAACCTCTAATATGATGTCATCCCTCCCTTTGATGAGGTCAGAAAGCAGAGCCATCTTTGCCCCACAGGTCCTAGACTTCTCATTGTCCTCATGATGATTATCTTAGCATAATAAACAATTGGCTCACCTATCATAATCAACTGAACAACTGCCTGGTCATACCAGTCTCCAAGGCTGATCATGCAAGTGTATTGTCCCTGGTCAGAGAGCTGGCTCTTTTTCAAATTCAAGGACATATTCCCTTTTCTAAGCTCAGAGTGGAAGAGCTCTGTTCGACCTTGATATCTCTTGTCCTGAATTTCCACCTTCTTTCTTCCATCATAGGACATCACATCAATTATTTCTGAGGAACTGTCAAAAGTCCATTGGACAGTGAAGCTGTCTTCAGGTACATTGGAAGTTGTTAGCTGGCATGCCATGATTATGTCTTCTCCAAGAAATCCAATTACAGGGTTTGGGGGTGGAAGGATTGCAAACTGACCTTCAGAGAGTGACAAAGCAAAAATCCATCTTAGGTGTGTTCCTTTCCTGTGCTGTATTAGTTACTGATTAATTAGCTTTTTCTCAAGTTAGTTCGTTACCATTTCAAACTATGTTTTCTAAACTCTGAACATGGAAGGAATAGTTTAAATTTACTTATTTTGGATTGAAGTTTCTACTTTAAATTTGTCTTTATGCCAATATGTATAAAGGGATGATATAGCTGGGAGCTTCTTTGATTGCCTGGCTAAACAAGCAATAATACTTGCTTCTTTACATTTTTCATCCAAGGGAGGAACAAGCAGGATTTGTGTCCACTAACTCTGTGAGGAATACTATTTGAGTATCCTTGGCATACTACACAGAACTAGGTGACAAGTATGCTAATAGGAAATCAATTTGTCTACATATTTTATAAAAGAACTGTAAGATTTGCAAGGCAATGTGAAGGTACAGCAATCAACAAATGTATCACAATCACTATGAACTAGTGGCACTGTGAACTAAAGGAAGCAAGGAAAATGGGGAACATATCCCTAAATTAGCAAGATAGAAATATATTAAATAAATGTAGCAGGATTAAAAAGTACTTAAAGAAGCAATAGAATAAAAAAGCTATACCTCCCGAAGCCACATAAAAATGAATCACTCAAACCCCAGAGGGCTAAAAACATTTTTTACAAAACTGCGTAGAGAAAATGTCAAGCATTTAGAGGTGGGGAAAGAGTTCCTCATGCAAGGTGCCACCACAGAACAGGTTCTTTCCCTCATGGGTACTCACTTGGGACACACTGCACAGGACTTGTGATGCTGATTTTAATGTTTGGGCAGATTCATATAAGAGAAGGTTTTAAGAGGTGGTGGTAGAAAGTACTATCAAGTCACAGCTGATGCATGGTGACACCATATAGTTTATCAAGAGATATTTGGAGGTGGTTTTCCATTGCCTGACACTGGGTCATACTCCTGCTATTCCTTGGAGATCTCCCATCCAAATATTTGCCAGGGACACGTGTGAGAATGTGTCTGTCCCAAGGTCACCCTGCAAGTTTCCACAGCAGAGTAGGGATTTAAACCTGAATTTCCCAAATCTTTAACCAGCCCGGCAGAGCAGAAGGGGAGGGGGAGCTGCGAGTTCACTGCCCATCCCCGTTAGTAATGGCGGCCGTGTTGATTCTCGGCCACTTCTTTTCTCTTTTTTTGTAGATATCGTATAATAAATTTTTATTGAAGTTTCGGATAGTATATTTACAATAAACAAACTGTATGGTTTACATTGGTAAAAACATACAAAGACAAACTAGAAGACAAACCAGGACAAATCAGACAAAACATATGTACCAACATAAAAGACCAATAGCGGTCTCGTTGACCTGACTATTAGTCTCTATAATGGGTGTATATCCACCCTTCTATATTCTCTTTCCAAAATCCTAAAGTAGACTTCTTCACCTATAATCAGTCAAAAGTTTTGACAGAAAGAAATAATTTACATTCTAATAAGATAGCTAATTTTGAAGTTGTTACATTCTGATTCTGCTTGCATTTAGATATCTATTTACCTCCTTATCTATAGTTGTAACACATTATAAAATTATTTTCTGTTGTAAGGAAGAAGAAAAAGAAAACAAAAAACTATTTAATACATGACCGGGTAAGAGATTCTCGGCCGCTTCTTTATTGGTATACAAAACAGAACAAAATTTCAAAGCAAAAAGGATTTAAAAACACAATTAAAATTGCTAATTTCCAGAATAAAATTTGCAACAGTTTCACAAAAGGGCACATCAGAGCTGTTCAGGAGGTAACGAATCGTATAACATTCTTGCCACTGAGAACATTGCAAGAAAATGGAATTCATATGTTTCATGCGTATATCATCGTATTTAAGGCATACAAGTGTTTCAACAGTAACCAAATAACAAAAACAAACCCTTTTAGAACATTCCATATTCTTAAATCTCCCATTCAAAAGAGTTGATAATACTCTCAAGCAGGGGCATATCTGCCAGAGGGACATGGGGGTCAATTGACCCCAGGCGCCACCCATTAGGTCACATGGGAGCACAAAATCACCCCCACACCCTTCCCGTGGCTGCTCCTCTGGGATTGCAGGCTCCCGACCTGGCTGTTCCTGGAAAAGAAGCCAATATGGGAACCTGCTGCAGACCGGCCGGCCACCCCATGGCCAGGGCTGCAGGTTCCTGGCCCAGCTGCTCCTCCTAGCCCAGCTGTTCCTGGCCCAGCTGCTCCTCCTGGCCCAGCTGCTCCTCCAGGAGCCTCCACGGGCCTGCTGGGCTCCCATCAGCTCAGCCCCCCTCCCACCAGGCTCCTGGCTCAGTCTCTACTCCAGACTGCCTGGGATCTGCCACTCGCCCTCCCTCCTGCTTGGCTGACCTAAGTGGGCATGGGGCCATCAGGGTGCAGCCTGGCACCCTTTAGCTTCAGGTGTTGCCTCATGTGCCATTTTCTCTCAGTACACCTCTGTTCTCAAGCTACAGTCCTGGGGCTGGGATCCAGCCAACTTTTCCACTTATGCAAAAGAGATGAGGGTTGCATCCAACTCCTGATCTTTCATAAAGAGTGCAAACCCATTTAAAATAGAGTGAATCCTCATCCCCTAGTTAGCATAATTATTAACCCATGAGCATTTCATGCATCTCTGGACTGAACATCGGTTCATTACCACCCATGCACCCCATTACATTTCTTGAACCTGGTTAAAACATCTTCTGTCTCACAATTACTCTTCTGAAAAGGAGAAATTGAACTTAATGTCAGCCTATTGAAGTTACGAGGAGATCTGAACAATTGAAGTACTTCATCTCTCTTGAGTTTACACATATCCAAGTGTAGAATTGCTCAGTTTCATGGACTGTCCATACAAAAGTAGCTTACCCGCATATATCACATGAAACATTTGCAGAACTATCAAGATACAAACACCAGTTGATAAGGAGCACATGGATCAATAGAAGAGAAGAACAGAGTTGTACCCAGAAGACTCTCCCAGTTTGCTGAGAAGTAGAACAGAAGCCACTGTGAGTATACAAAGAACATATGTCATTAAATTGGTGAAATGATTACTGAATTAAATAGGGAGTGCGTTAAAACAAACAACCTCAGCCTCACTATTGTCCACCAGAATCTCAAAAAGTGATCTTCTGACATTCCCAGGACACACTTCTGCTATTTGTGACAGTTCACACATTCATATTCAGTTCTCAGTAACTAACATCAAGGGATGACTTGCATGTATGAATGGGTCATCAATGATCACACATCACAGGTAGAACTTCAACAATACTTCATA
Organism: Sphaerodactylus townsendi; assembly: GCF_021028975.2. NCBI lineage: Eukaryota > Metazoa > Chordata > Lepidosauria > Squamata > Sphaerodactylidae > Sphaerodactylus > Sphaerodactylus townsendi. Next base: position 21,300,429 of record NC_059439.1, on the reverse strand, counting down.
TCATTTCAAAAAAATGAGTCTGTACATATTGGCCATGAGGCCTGCCTCATGCACACATTTAAGTGCCTTGATTATGTAAATGTATAAATTGTTGTCATGAAAGAAGGTTATGTTCTAATTTACATGTTGTGCAGGAAGTCTCTGCCTATAGTGACGGCTTATCCAAACATGCAAGTTTTCACTTGAAATTGTGTTATAAACAGTTTAATAAGTAAATAACATGAGATCCAACCAGCTTTTTTATTACTGGAAAAACACCAATAGGGGTCTCAAGTAGGCTATGCTAGGGATCATGGGAGCTGCATGGACAAAAGCTATGTGGAACAGCAGCTAGTAAAGAAGAGAACTAGATGGGATTGGGCAAAAGCCTAGGCTGGATCCAACCCATTAATTCAGGCATGCCACTGAAGACATGTTATCTATGCCACCAAGATCGTTCCTCCCTGGACTTGAAATACAAGCTTTATCACTTGTCAGTGTGAGAAGATGATTTCAACTTTACATGCATTTCTAACCATTCAACACATTTTTAAAGAAAAAATGTACACTATACACAGGTTGTATTGTAGGTGGTGAACAGGGTGGTGAACACTTACTTTGGGAAGAGTAATCCAAAGGAAAATGGACCAGAGTTTCACAGATTACATTTATCATAAATGTCTGATAATGAAGTAGTGCTGATGGTGTAGTCCCATATATCTTTATCTTTAAAGAGGAATCTTTCAACAGTAGGAAATATAAAATACCATACTTATCCACCTCTAAAAACTCCATTACACTATACCCTGATTAGGAGAAATTTCACCTCTCTCAACTGCATCTTCCCAATCCTCCAGAATATCTCCCTTTCCCTCACTCAAGCAATTCCCAGTTCATTTTAGTCATGCCTATATTACACACTACAGTTTTGTGTTTATTTGTGCCTTCATGTCACTGTTGATTTATGACCACCCCATTGGGTTTTTAAGGCAAGAGAACATTTGGTGGCAGTGACCAAAATTCTAGCTTCTATATCTTTCCCTTGTCCAAAAGTTCACAGAACCAATAAGTATTTTAAATTAACTGGTAAAATTGCTACACATAACATGCAAACTAGCTCATGGCTGAAATAAACAGAAAACAAACAGAACTAACTGGTGTGCTGAGATGAATCTAATTTGGTCATACAAAGTGGGAATGGTAACAAACCTACCCACCCCATTTTTGATTGCTACTATTCCTAGTTGTAGTGATCAGTAACTAAGTTTATACTTTTAAGATGGATCTTTGCAGCAAGGAATGTTGTACCAGTGACTTCTGGTATCAAAGCATGTTTGTCCTTAAGGCTTATATACCGGAAGAGAATAATTCCGTTTCCAGAATGGGGAAGGGGAGTCTCCTTCAACCAAACCCCTGATTCAACATTAAAAAGTCGACTCTAATTAATGGGAAAATCAATTTCAGTTCTGGTTCAGATAAAACACAATTTCTTACCTTCCAGAATGTTGCAGCTTTACTTCGCAGTCATTTCTGATGGACTTTGACCCGTTTACGGGAAGAGTATACTAATGATTATATTTGTTCTTTCATTTTCCCTTTACTGAATAGAAACAGAGTTAACAATATACTTAGTTGTACAGTTTATATCCCTCATTCTAAACATGTTTATGCCATGTGCTAGATGAGCCCTTGTTCTGATTCAGTGGAGGTTTTCTTGAGTCATGTTTCCAGTCTATCTCCATGAGGACTCTCTTGAGAGATTCTTCCCTGTGTGAGTGTAGAAAATAAACATGTCTTGTTATTTTTGTGCAACAAAAAGAGAGGAACCTTCCTGTAGAGGATGAGTTACCTACTCTCCTTAAACGTGGGTTAGGATTTTGAACTTTCACATGACTCAGAGAAAAAGGACCGTTTCTTTAAAACAAGTTCTTAAAGTTTATTGAACTCAGCATCATTCAACAAACTATAGTCAATTGGCATGCTATGCATACAATTAATTGAATAAGAGCAAACAGAGACAAAATCACTGAACCTATTAAAATCAAAATATAAAACTTTTCCATAATTGCTTAGCAGGCAAAAGAGAAACCAAACAGTTCTCATATTTCAAGAGAAATCAAACAGTTCTCATATTTCTAGCCAGCGTGAGGTAGCATTGTGTATATGGAGCAGTTAAGAGGGGGGAGAAGTAAGAAGAAAGGGTAGCTCTATTACAATATTGAAAAGCAGATATAGGGGAATTGCATGTCAGGTGATCCTAGTGGACCAATCACAAATTGGTGCTAATTAACTAAAGCAGTTGATGTAAATCTTCATTCTTATCAGGTGTTGTGGCTGAAAGTTTATTGAAGTTCCAACCATTAGAAAAACTTTGTGCAGCTGGGCCAAGACCTTCAATTGACCGTTACTCGGTACCAGGATAGGAAAGCTGATGGGAAGCCAAAGATAGGCAATTATTTTCAAGAACTATTTCTTGGACTCACAACAGAGGGGCCGTGGCAGTGATATTAAACTGTTACAAAGTTCACATCAAATGGTTACACTTAGAGGTTACATACAAAATGGCCACGGTTAAGCTAATACAGACACTTTCTCTACACTTCCATTTCCTTGGAAATGGGAGAGAAGAGATGCAGAATTTGCCCAGTGCACCCATATATGGCCATGGCCCTGCCTCCTCCAGCCATGTCACTTGCTGTCACTGGCAGCTGGACAGCCCTCCCCATGCAGGACTGGACCCTGGCACCAAGCCCACCATCTCCCGGCCCTTCTCCCAGGCAGTAATATTGGCCAAGGTAACGCTCAGTCAAACTTTGCCATTTGAGGAGGGGAGAGGGAGGCTGAGGGTGCAGGACAATAAGAAGTAGAAAACCCAGGGATAACCATCCCCCAAGCCTGGATACTGGGGGAAAACTTGAAGCAGTAAGGTAGAGGGAGCCATCTGGGCCCTGGTCTTTGAATGAACTCCCCTTGCTGCCAGGGGGTGCGAGCAACCAGCAGCCCCCACCTGAGCATGCAGTCCACAGGCTAGCTCCACCCTAAGGCCTGTTATGTAGGCCCCATCAAATGGGAAGGGCTGGCACACAGGCTCCTCCTCCTCTGAACAGATCAGTCCCCATGGCAACTCACCAAAGAGTAAGAGCCCTACCTGGCTCTTGCCAAAGCTTCTTAAGTCATCAGCCAATCACACAACACAGATGGCATCTGGTTGATTGAAATGCATTCCTAAGTCCAGGCCATATCTATAAAACATAGATGGCGATTGTATCTAGGTGACTGAGATGCATTCCTGTCAATGTAACTGATTTTAGATATGTGTACACCTGTTAAATGTAACCACTGTGTTAATGGAACATTCTTGCATGGTTTTACATGCTTGGCAGGTAAGTAGGCTTATCCCTGACACTTTCAACTCAGTGGTGGGATTCAGCAGGTTCGCACCACTTCAGCAGAACCGGTTGTTAAAATAGTGCTTGTAATCAACCAATTGTTAAATTATTTGAATCCCAGCACTGGAACCAGTTGTTAAATTATTTGAATCCCACCACTGTTTCTACTCCCAGGGGAAGCGAAATGTTTCCGTTGCTCTGTGAGGGTAGATGGCCAGGTGGTTTTATCTCTATCTGTCGTCGACCTTTGGGTGCTCTTAGCAGAGGTGGGATCCAGCAGGTTCTCACAGGTTCCCGAGAGTAGGTTACTAATTATTTGTGTGTGCCGAGAGGGGGTTACTAATTGGTGATTTTGCCACGTGATTTTTGCCTTAGTTACGCCCCTCCTCTCAGCAGTAGCGTGCAGAACTTGAAGCAGTCTAGCAGGAGGTGCACTAGCGTGCGTGGCAGCCTGCGCCTGCGTGCATTCGTTTCCTGTCCAAGGACCGGTGCAGCGGCTGCGTCCTTGCCACAGCCCCGCCCAGGAATGCCCCATCCCCAGAATGCCCGGCCATGCCCCTGTTGAGCCCCGCCCAGCCCCATTGGTGCTACACCACAGTTTGAATCCCACCACCATGGGAACCTGTTACTAAAATGTTTGGATCCCACCACTGGCTCTTAGGCTCCGATGTAACCCTTTCTCACATTCTTTGAGAAAACAGGAGGGGGGATCATTTCTAGATAAAGAGGGACACAAAAGCCAGGTCTGGAAGAACTGGTCGCTTGCAAGCTGGGTGCTTTGTTATCTTTTCAATAAACACTACTGATCAACAATCCAGAGCCTGTTTATTGATTCAAGGGTCAAGACCCAATACATATATACAGAAAGCAATTTTAATGAAATTCAGTACTGTAAATATACAGGAATACATGATGCATCTTCTTGTGTGTCACAATCCTTATTTTGCGCCTATAAATCCTTGAGCCAACCAGATCCTCCCCACAGTGAGAACAGCAACAGAATCTTAGTGAGAATCATTCAAATACACATCAGCAGATAAGCCCAGGACCCAGACAGTCTAACTCATTCACCCACAGAACAAATTTCAGTACAGGTTTTTAATAGAATGTTGGCTCTGCTGGGGTCTTCAGCTACTTGGAGCATTTGATGGCACCCAAGAGTGGCATTCATGAATGAACAGCATATAATAAGGGAAGAGGCCTTGTGGTTGCGAGCTGGTTGAAAAGTCAGATGGGAACCCAGAGAAAAGTTAATTGATCCTGGAAACAATGGATTTAGGTAATGATTGGCTGGATGAACAAGGAAAATGAAAGTTGCAGAACTGGAGTCATGTTCTATTTTTGGTTGCTTTCAAGTTCAGGATGTAAAATGTCTTCATTTCCTCAAGATGTAATGGAAGATTGGTGCTGAGAATAGGAGCAGAAGTACCATTGCAGTACGGAGCACCCAGACATAAGGAGGAATTGTTCGGCCTAGATCAAAATGAGAAACAATAGGGTGTTTCTCCCTGTTTTATTTCCTAATGGTTTATTTATGTGATAAAAACATCTGCCATACAGAATAACAGGTACTAAAATATTTAAAACAAACATAATTTGTATTAGAAATAGAAAATAAAAAAAATAATTTTAGCTTATTTTTGTAAGCATTTGTATTTGGTTTTATTGCATGTATGGAAATTAAAGGGCAAGAAGCAGGAAAAAAGTTCTGCCAAGGTTAAGCACTTTCACGGATTGTCCAACTGGACACATACTTAATACACATACTTAATTTTCCCATTCCAAAATCAATTACCCTTTTTATTGCTTGCCATTGTCAGGCAAATAATGTTTCTCTCAAAATTCTGTTAGAATTGCCAGTGATTGGTGGTATATATTGATAGTATGCCCAGAACTGAGTTCATCTGAGGAGAATTGGGAGATACTGAGTGGAAAAACAGGTTGTATCTAAAGTAATAAATAATGCACATGTGAGAGGTGTCGGTCTTATTGATTGTATTATTGAAAATGTGGGTTGAATTCTACCATTGTTTCCACTCATTCTTGCCCACATCTACTTTTCATTGCAGACCCCATCCCATGGGTCATTTGTTCATAGAAGTCTCAGGATTTCCAGCACAGACTTTTGGTGGTCAAAGGAGCTGCTTCTCCTGCTTCTTCTACCAGTGTGAAGGCTAGTAGAATAGTACTCAGACAGATTAATGAGCATCATACACATACACTTTCATAATGTTATTGTGTCATATTTTATGACAGAAACAGCCATACACTGAAATCATGCATCAAAGTCAAGAAATGGGGTAGAAAGGCAATGGAAATCAAGTACTCAAAATGGAACAAATGGTCGAAGCGGCACTGAACGCTACTTGACTTGGAGCTGTTCAGTTGGAAGGCCTTATAGAACACCAAGCAAGTGAATGAAGGGCCAAAGAATATGGAAAGCGAGGATGAAGAAGTTGGCAGCTGATGAGTGAAGAAGTTGCTGAAGAAAGATGAGAGAACAAAGACAAGAGTAGAACAACACATAAATGCTCATATTTCACAAAAGGCTAAAACAATGACCTGAAAAGAATCTAAGAAAGTGTAACAGAAAGAGACAGAGAATGAAGGAAATATCTGATATCTACCCTTCAACAGCGGTTGCCGTCCGAGTGCGGGACCATCCTTGGTCAGAGTCTTTGACCCAATAACCACACTACACTTTCTGGCTGGAGTAATTATTTGGCCATAGCCATCAATTTATTATACAATCAGAAGCGTGAGGTGCAGCATGGGATTCTTGATTAGAGTTGGTGGATCGGATCTTGGGCCGAACTGCAGTTGGGCCCGAGATCCGCTAGTTCGGAGGATTTCAGACCGCCAAGGGTCCGACCCGACCCCTCTGAACTATGCGCGATCCGAACACCAGTGGTTCGGATCGGGCCCTTCCCCCGAGCGGCGGCTCCTTCGAGCCAGCCGGGGGGAAAAACTTTAAACCGGCAGGTGGCGGCAGGCGGCGGCACCCTCCCCAGCCGCTTCCTTCCATCTGGAAGGATTGCCAGGTGGGGGGGAGGGAGACGACAACCACCCACCCACCCACCCCCTCCAGCGGCGGTGGCGGTGGCGCGCCTGCCACCCATCACCCCAGCTGCAGCCGCTTCCTTCCGTTCGGAAGGATTGCCAGGCTGGGGGGGGGGAAACAACCACCCACCCACTCCGGCAGCAGAGCACCTGCCACCCACCACCACCCCAGCCGCAGCCGCTTCCTTCCATTATGGGATGGGAAACAGAATGACGAGCGTGGCGAGGGAGGGTGGATGGGTGCTTGGACTTGACTGACACAAGTCCAAGCACCCATCCACCCTCCCTCGCCATGCCTAAGCACTCCCCCTTCTCTCCCCTCAAAGTCGCCTCCTGTGGGCGTTTCCTAAGCCTCCGATCCAAGATCGTGCAGATCGGGTTTGAGTGGTGGCAGCGCTAGGGATGGGTGCCGGGACTCAAGTCCGAAGCACCCATCCACCCCTCCCTTTCCACGCTTGCCACCCTTCTCCCTAAGTCGCCCCTATGCTCTGGCCCCTGATCCAGCTTCAGAATGGCAATGGCGAGGAGGGTGGATGGAGTGCTTGGACTTGTTGACACCGTCAAGCACCCATCCACCCTCCTAAGCCATGCCGCGATTTCCCTCCCCAAGTGCAAGCCCTGTGAAGTGACTTCCAGCCCGATCGCCGTGCAGATCCCGAGGGCTTGGAAGCTGCAGGGGTGGCAAGCGTGGAGAGGGAGGGTGGATGGAGTGCCCGGACTCAAGTCAAGCACCCATCCACCACTCACTTCCGCGCTGCCTGCCCCTCTAAAAAATTCCAAACTCCTGATCCAGCTTCAGGGGTGGCAAGCCTGGCGAGGGAGGGTGGATGGGTGCTTGGACTTGAGTGACACAAGTCCAATCACACACACCCCACGCCACTCTTAGCACCCCCCTTCCCATCCCAAAACTTTCCCCCGCTGCTTCCAAGCCCTGACCCACGCACGCACATACACACACAAGTGTAAGCACCCACCCACCCATGCCACCCTTGCCACCCAGTTTCCCAACCAATCCCCAGTAAAAAAAGATACCCCACTTACCCACTGTCCAGAGGATTTCTCCATGTACTGCTGAAAGAAAAAGGCTGGAAGTTAAAGTGCTGCAAAAGTGTTGTAAAAAAACAATACACAAACAAAGACCCCCCCACACACACACTAGTTAAAAATGTGGCAAAACAACACTTTAACAAATTAAACTGAGAACTCTTACTACCAACTTTAACCAACAATTTAAAGTAGGAATCCCCCCTCCCTGGGAGTTTCTAACCAACATTGCCCCAAGAATCTCCCTCAACCTCCCTTGTTTGCATTGCACCCCGTGCAGAAGAAAAGATGGGATAAAGAAGACCTGTATTTCATTATTATTTTTGCTTGGACTCCCCTGCCTTGGGTAATGGGTGGGGGAAGAATTAGGACAAATAAAAGGAAACACTTCTTCACTCAATGTGTGATTGGTGTTTGGAATATGCTGCCACAGGAGATGGTGATGGCATTGGCCACTCACCTGGATAGCTTTAAAGGGGGTTTGGACAGATTTATGGAGAAGTCGATCTATGGCTACCAATCTTCTTGATCCTCCTTGATATGAGATTGCAAATGCCTTAGCAGACCAGGTGCTCTGAAGCAGCAGCAGCAGAAGGCCATTGCTTTCATAGTCTGCATGTGAGTTCCCAAGGGCACCTGGTGGGCCACTGTGAGTAGCAGAATGCTGGACTAGTTGGACTCCGGTCTGATCCAGCAGGCTCTGTCTTATGTTTTTAATGTGTGCGTTCCCCAAAAAGCATACTGAGACTTTTTATAATTGAGTTGAACATGTACAGAATATGTGTTCAGTTATGCTAGTATTTATCCCTGAATGATAGGAAGTTGTTTCATAAACAAAAGGTTTGTCAGTGCGTTGAAGCTAATCCTTTCATGCCTGTTTGTCAGGCCTCGTGTTTGGGATAATATTATGAACTGTAGTTGTTAACTGAGGTTGTGGTGGGTTTTCAGTTGTGGTTGGGAGGTCTGGTGGATCTTGTTCCAAACGTTTGGCCTGCATCTGTGGCTGGCATCTTCAGAGGTGTATCACAGAGGGAAGTCTGTTACCCTCTGTGATACATTCCTCCTTGAAGATGCCAGCCACAACTGCAGGCTTAAAATGTTTTGGAACAAGATCCACCAGCTTCCACAGCTTCACACAGCTCTGAAAACCCACACCACAACCAGTGTTGTAGATATGGCTGTGAAAGCCTTGGACAATACATTGCAGCTGCTAAATTCAGATCTGCCCAAGTCTTCAAAGAAGGACCTTGAGGCCATTTTCTTATTCCTTTGTCTTCTTAATGTATTTATTTTTATTTATTTATTTATTATTTAAACTTTTATACCGCCCCATCCCCAAAGGGCTCTGGGCGGTGTACAACACAAATCTCAATACAATTAAATATGGTTAAAACATTTAAAAACAGCAGTAGAATAATAAGAGGCGTCCAAGTACCCTAATTTTAAATCCTCCCCTAAGAGGGAGGGAGCGGCGAGTCCCATTAAATAAAAGGACCCAGGTGTTAAGAGCTAAAGAGGGGGGGGGCACCTTCAGCGGCTGGTCCCTCCAAAGGCCCGGCGGAACAGTTCTCAGCTTTGCCAGGCTACCCTGCCGTGAATTCCCTGCAAGGTCCACGCAGGTTCCGAGACGGGTTGGTGGAAGAGTGTTCCACTCAGGCCGGGCCAGGAAGCCGTGAAGGCCCTGGCCCGTGTGGAGGCCAGCCGCATCATCGAGGGGCCAGGGACCACCAAAAGATTGGCCTCAGCCGAGCCGAGAGGCCATGTAGGGACATATGGGGTGATGCGGTCTCGCAGGTACAAGGGTCCCAAGCCACGTAAGGCCTTAAAGGTCAGCACCAACACCTTGAAGATGATTCGGAACTCTACCGGGAGCCAATGCAGCTGGCGCAGCACAGGCTGGATGTGTTCCCAAATGGCATTGCCTGTAAGCAACCGTGCCGCTGCATGCTGGACCAGTTTTAGTCTCCAAATCAGACGCAAGGGAAGGCCCGCGTAGAGCGAGTTACAATAGTCCAATCTGGAGGTGACCATTGCATGGACCACTGTGGCTAGGTCCGCTTGGGAGAGGAAGGGAGCCAACCGCCGGGCTTGACGAAGGTGGTAGAAGGCAACCCGGGTTATATGGGCCACCTGGGTCTCCATTGAAAGAGACGAATCCAGGTGGACCCCCAGCTTGCGAACGGAGGGGGTCAGCGCCCATGTGACCCCCTCCCACACCGGCGGCTGGAAAATCCCGCCCCCTCCCTCGCGGCCAAGCCAAAGGATCTCCGTCTTCGATGGATTCAGTTTTAACTTGCTCTACCATGGCGATGAATGGGTCAGGGTCACACCTTGCTGCCTGATGGCTTCAATTCAGCCTGACCTGAACAAGAGGCTGGGCTGAGCAGCCCCATATGGAGAGATTTTGCCCAGACTGCTTGGATTACTTTAAGGAACTCCTTTTGGATTTTTGAAAAATTGCATCTGGCCACAAACTGTACTGGGCCACTGGTGATTAATTATTCCCAGCCCATTTTGTGTCAAAGAGCTTGAAGAGACTTTTCAAGGAAGGCTCATTTCCTTGAAATCCCTGTATTACCGAAAGCTTGTCTTAATGGGCTATTGCATGCCTAGAGAGGAGAAGAGAAGTCAAGAAGACAACTAAAGGTAGGATTTTGGTGGGTGAAACCATACCAACCGAACCAATTTTCGCACTTAAGCACTTTTTGCTTTTACTAACTGTTGAAAGCGCATAGCTTCCCTCTTGGAATTTGGGGGGGGGGGGGTTAAAAGCTGTAAAGCCACAAAAGGCTGAGTTTTTAGGGTGTGTGTAATTTAAGTTGTGATGTTTTGCATGGTATGGTATTGCACAGCATTTTCAGTGTTTCACTTTGCTGTCTGGATGCTTGTGTGTGTGTGCATGTGTTTGGGGGGGGAGGCAGGGGGTTTGCCCCTTGCATTACTGAAGCAGAAAGACTGATTTTTCCTGGTGTTACAGTGTGTGACTGTTGTTCAATTGCTGTCATGTGTACAGAAGAGGAACTTGGTGAAATGCATATACCCTGTTTCTCTGTATCTGTAACAAGGATCTCCTGAGTCCCTCCAGCCACCTTAAAAGTTGGTGGAATGGAGAGAGTTCTGTGATTAGGCCAAGGAATGTTGAAATCAGAAATTTTGAAATCTGTGTTGCACTGTGATATTTTCAGTACAAGTGGTTTTCCAAATTGTCTCTTCCTTTGTGCTGGCTGCTGCAGTATTGATGTGGTGACTGCGTGGCATCATGCTTGGTAGCAGAGTCAGTTGTGTCCCTGGCTTGAAGTGTATTGCACAGTGGCTTCATTTTAAGAGGTGGAGGTTTGTAGGGTTTTCCGGACTGTGTGGCCGTGGTCTGGTAGATCTTGCTCCTAACATTTTGCCTGCATCTGTGGCTGGCACCTTCAGAGGTATATCACAGAGAGAAGTCTATTACACAGTGTCCAGTGATTGAGCAGGCTTCATGTGTAGGAGCAATGGTGAAACACAGTAAGCCCCTTCAAGTTCTATGGTGGGAAAAATTATTTTTTTCCCCACCATAAATTTCAATGGGGCTTGCAGTTATACCCAGCTGCCTCAGTCCTGGAGATGTTATTGAGGGCTCTTGCGTGTGTCTTGCTCTGGGTGGGGGCACTTATTTTCTGTAGGGCTGCTGGTGTGAGTCTCCTGAAAGGAACCAGCCAGCTTGGCTAAAGTTTACGTGGGAGGGGCAAATGCTGTGGGCATCCATTGGAATGAGAACCTGATGTACACAGTTTCAATGGAAGTCAATGGGTGATAATGGACCACCTGTTAGAGGGTCCATAACTTGGGGCCCCCTGAACCAAACTGCACCAAACATGGGTTGCATGATCAGAATAGTGTCTTGAAGACACCCTGAAAGTTTGGTGACGATACCTTTAAAAATGCGCCCCCTGCAGGCACCCCAGGAATTTCCCCTTTGAAAGCAATTGAAAAAATTCAATGCAAACCACAGAATCTTGGGCAAAAATCCTGGGGTGCCTGCAGGGGGCGCATTGTTAAAGGTATTGGCATTAAAATTGCAGGGTATCTTCTGAATACTGTTCTGATCATGCACCCCAAGTTTGGTGCAGTTTGGTTCAGGGGGGGCCAAGTTATGGACCCTCAAAGATAGCCCCTATATTCCAGTGGCTCCCATTGGAAACAATGGAATATAGGGGCTATATTTGCGGGTCCATAACTTGGGCCCCCCTGAACCAAACTGCACCAAACTTGGGGTGAATGATCAGAACGGTATTCTGAAGATACCCTGCAATTTTCATGCCTATACCTTTAAAAATTCGCCCCCTGCAGGCCAAAACAGGGGAAAACAGCAAAAAAATTAAAAACGAACCCGAGAATCTCGGAAATTCGGGTGTATCCGAGCCTCGCAGGCTTGGATAGGGGGGGATCCGACCCCATACATCCGAACTGGACCCGAATTCGAACCGGGGATGAATTTTTTTCCCATTTACCAACCCTATATCTTGATCTGCTCTGTGACATGACCCGCGGAGCTCCAGCGTGCGGGCGGCCTCTTACTGGAGCTGCACTCTGCTGTGGAGCTCCGATGGGCGGTCAGCCTCTTGCATAAGCATTCCATTGATGTAATGCTCAGTTGGGCAGTTGGCCTCTTGCTGTAGCATTCCTTACCAGCAGGAGAGGGGTAGCTCCCTAGCTCCCCCCCCCCCTTTGGCCCTTTCAGATCAATATCCATGAGCCAAATCAAAAATGGCTATGACAAAGAAGCATGCATTAACAAAAACCAAAGCATTATAGGGAGAGGTGGGCGGGCAAGTTGCTGGCCAGCCTGAGCACATGGCAGGCACAAAGGCTGACCTGGACCTTTATAGGTCCAGGCCACTCTCCTCCCTGCTGATGTTGTGGGGCAAGCTCTGCGACGCCTGTCTGCCCTCTTGTAACATGGCCCCCGCTCTCTTCTCCGCTTTTCCAGGGCTGAAGCTTGAGACTCCATTTGCCCCTCCCGAGCAGCAACTGCGATTGAGCTGATTCCTGACCGCTTTATAACAGGAGTCAAAGTAGGCTGGGATTTAGGTTTTTGACAGAAGTGCCCAGCAAGGAAAGCTGTTGGTATAGTCTGGAAGTGAACTGAAGTGAAATTTTGGGACATCATATTGACCAAATAAATAGTTCTTGTATGGTCATTTTTAATTAATTTAAACCGAGGCCACAATTTAGACACAACTTGCTTATCTATTGAAGGATCACATTAAATGTCTGGTTGTAAGTGCTGAAATCAGTTATGAGGACATTCAAGAGGTTATCCTGTTTAGAATAGCAATGGTGAATATCATTATAATAGCCTGTACAGAAGTTGGGGGATAGCCTTGCTTAGATATAATTTTACAACTGAAGCAACAGCAGATGACTGTGCTAACAACAACAAAGAAATGTGTGCAATGGACAGGGGGAAAGGGACACAGTATGAAAATGCAATATTTCACCATCCAGTTATGATGGATGTACCTTTATGCACCTCAATTCTGACAATAGAAAATTCAGCACAATGGATAATGCTACCATTGCACTCAGGTGCTTTCGGTTTCTTCACTCAGAAATAATTACTTGTACGCTACCTGAAATTGAAACTCCTGATCACTTCAGCAGGCTTACCTGGCAGAACAACCAGTTCCCATTTACCACTGAACATGGAATTCTTCTTCTGGTTTTGACTGTCTTTATGTTGATACCCACAGTAATATTGGCCTGCACTTTGCTTGGAGATATTAAATTGGTAAACAGCATGATAAAGTTTAGCTCTGCGGGATGCCATAATATTTCCATCTTTACAAAAAACAATTTTAGCAACCAGGACGTTTAATGGACACATGCATTGCATGTAGACCCAGTCCCCTATTTTGGGTGAAGTTGCATTCAGGAACATCTCAGGCGCAGGAAGTTCACCTACAACAATAAAGGGAAGGTATATGTGAAGCAAGCCTTTATTGGCATAGACAGCAGTACAACAATAATAAAAACAGATTAAAAAGCGTATACAACATAGGATATACATGTTAGGACGAAGGAAATCTACTGGCGCTTAGTAATTTCCAGGAGAAAGTCTGCCACTATCATGCAGAGAGAAGGATCAGGGTTGTCCAACAAGTAGTGTAATCTAAATAAATCGGGGAGGTCGGGTAAATGTAAAGGAGTGAGATTCACATACTTGGATCTGATTTCCTTGAATCTGAGACAGTGAAGTAATTGGTGGGCCAGAGATTCAACTGAGCCATCATTACATGGGCACAATCTTTTAGCCTTTTCTTGCTTATTAAATCTGCCATGTAACAAGGCAGAAGGCATAACATTGAACCTGGCGAGCATTATGGCTCTCCTTTGAACAGGGTTTATTAAGCAATACAGGTAATATGCCAAGTGGCCCCGTTCAAATGGGAGAGAAAAATACAGGGGGAAGCACGTTTTCTTGGCTGCGGTGATTAAGGTGGAGAAGGGGGGGAGGTATATAACAACAGAGCAGGAGGCAGAGAATGTTTACAAATGATAGCAAAATGCAGGACTTCTGAACATGTTCTGTTATGGAGAGACTCACAGCAGATTTAGACCTTTTTTAAGACTAGCTAAGTAGGGTTGGCCCTGGCTACTTTTTGGATGGGAGACCTCCAGAGAATCCCAGGCTCATGACACCCTTTTTGGGGGGTAGGCAATAGTCCCCCCCTTTTGGGGGGTAGGCAATAGCAAATTATGGCCCTTTCTACACAAATCAAATAAAACATGTTGAGATTGGAAATAAAGCATTACATCCATGGAATTCCACGTGGTTTTTAGCCCAAAACATTTTATTTGAATGCTGCTCCCTAGAAATTCCTTTGTGAAAATGGTTTCCTGGACATGATTTTTTGTGGGAGCATTTTAACTTGCTGGGTGGATCTTTAAAATGTTTCCCATGCCACTCTGCAGTTCCTGGACTTTCTTGTTAGATTTTCTGAGCTCTCACTCATGCAGTAGGTAGGTCAGTTTTTTTAAAATGGGGGTTTGTATTTACATAGCTATGTGCCTACAAGGTTAGAATTGCAAAATTAGACCTTAAAGATTCGTATCTATGAATCAAAGAAGACGTTTGAAAATGTTTTTTAAATGTTAGCAAAAGGTTTTCAGGGGCTTGAGCAGAAAAGACCCACCTCTGGATATCTCTTGCCTTGAAAACCCTATAGGGTCCCTATAAGTCAGTTGTGACGATGGGACTTTCCACCACCAACTGGGCTTTTGCAGGAAATAGGCTTGGCAAGGTGAAACTGTGTTTTGGACTTCCCTGTTGGCCATTTAGTTCAGTGGAAGTAGGACCATTAATCATTGTTTATTTTATCATGTTCATTTTGTTTTTATTACTCATCATTTTTGTTTTAAATGTATTATTGTCAGTGTTAGGATTCCCCCATGAACAACTGACCCCGGCCCCTCAATGATGCGGCTGGCCTCCACACGGGCCAGGACTTTTACAGCCCTGGCCCCGGCCTGGTGGAACACCCTTCCTCCTACTGTCCGGGCCCTGCGGGACCTTGGTGAGTTCCGCAGGGCCTGTAAGACCGTGTTGTTCCACCGGGCCTTTGGAGTATCCAGCCGCTGATGTGGTGCCCCCCACTGCTCTTTGCCCTGGCACTCTTACATCAGAGCCCCTCATATTGAGGGGCCTACCGTCCCCCCCTTTTGGGGGGTAGGTTTTAATTGGGGTTTGGACACCTTTTATTTATTTGTTAACTGTTAGCCGCTGTTTATATGAATTTTAAGATGTTTTATTGATGGAGCCTATGTATTGTATTTATAGGATTTGCTCCTGTTAATGTTTTGAACTATGTTGTTCACCGCCCGGAGCCCTTCGGGGATCGGGCGGTATAGAAATCGAAGTAATAAATAAATAAAATAAATAAATAAACTGCTTCAGAAAAGTGATTATAGGAACAATTTGTTACTATTTCCATTTAAACAATGGATTAATAACATGCCTTTGACCTCTTTCACATTGAAAGCCTGTATTTGCCTTCTAAAATTCAGCACTTATTTCAATAATAAGTGAAGGAAGTTTTCACTTCAAGCAGAGCATTAACATTTGGAGGGCCTTATTATTATAATTATTGTTAGAATTATTTTATATTTTCGTACATGTCAGGAGTTGCAGTGCCAGCTATCAGGTGGAACATATTAGTGAAAACCAAAGTGAATGTATGCAGCCCACACCCTATTCCTTTCTCTCAAACACAGAATGACAGCTAGGAATAGAAACAGCAAAACATATAGATATATTGCGTTAAGAATAAAAATAAAACACCACCGAGCTGCAAATCATATGCCATCCCCTTTTGCAATCTCTTATTGTCAAACGCACCTGTAGAACTGCACAATCCCAAATCCATATCATCAATAACTTGGCCCCGACAGCAGAGAGTTGCAAACAGTCCATCTGCAATTTCATGTACAGATTAATTGGTGTTTGAAAAAATAAATCCAATAAGTCTCATATCTGGCTATTCAGCAGGTTCCGAAACGATCATGTTTGCTTAAGTCTTTGGGACTATGAAAATTGCTTTACATTTTTCCCCCTTGCACCCTCTAGTTGTTCAACTGGACACAATTTTATATTGTACCAATACTTGATGTAAAGGAGGTTAATTTTCTCAGCATTGTACAAATCGCATAGCAAACGGATGCAGAAAGTGGATATGGTTTCGTCTATATATTTTTGCAGGTAAGAAAGATAAGAAATATATAAAATCTTTTTTAAAAAAATTTCATGCTTTTCTTGTGAGCACATGCATACAATTTCCCTGTAATGAGTCAAGGCATTGGTCTACCAAAGTTAATATTTTGTTCTTTGAGGGGCAGCACTTCTCTGGGATCCCAGACAGAGGGTTTTTTTTCCATTTACATCATCTATTACTTTCTTAACTGAAAATACCAGCCATGGAACCTGGGATATTCGGCATGCAATGCAGATGCTCTACCACCAAGCTATGCCCCTCTTAGGTTCTTCCTCAAATCTCTTTCCCCACTTTTGCCCATGCTCTTTTGCCCATGCTCTTTTGCCCATGCTCTTTCCTACCCCTGTCCTCTATTTCCACCTCCCTTAAACAGGGGTCTCCAAACTTTTCAATATGAGAACTTTTCATTCATTTAAATTTTAGTAATTTCTTTCATAAAACTGTTTTTTCAGACCATAAATATGTGCAAAATATACAATTGTGCCCTTCGTACTGAAAGGTTTGGAGATCCTGGCTTTAGATGCAATGAAGATAAAAGACAAAAATGCTGAAAAGCCAAAGTTCTTTTTTGCATTCCCCCAGTTACAGGGTGGAAAAAAATGATTTCTCAGTTGGTTAGGAACACTCCAATGGTATGCACAGCTATCCTCTTGGTCCACACAATTATGGCACCTTTCCATGCGTATGTAAGGTAAGAGAATGTGGAGGTTGGCAATGAGTTGCACTGGAAAAATGCTATGCTAAGACTAAAAACAAACAAAAACAGGGGGACTTTAGTTAGAGAAAAAGGCATCCAGAAAAAAATATAATTCCAGGGATGATCCTTCACTCACAGTGCAATCCTAAAAAGAGGTTCTCTAGTCTAAGTCCATTCATTTCAAACTGGAGCAACTTTGTGCAGGATTGCTCTGTTACCCAATGCTCTGTCGTTCTTTCTAAGAAATTTCATCTCATCATAAAACAATAAAGAATAACTTCTTGACAGTTTAGGCTCTATTTAGGTCCTCTTGTCACTATCCCCCAGGAGTAAAAGGAAACCCATCGAGAGTATTGTTAAGAGAGCCATGAAGTGCTAACTCCTTTCTCTATTCTGATCCCTCTCGAAGAGACAGTACCAGTAAGAAACTTAAATTACTTTCATCCTGATAGTCTCTATTTATAAGATTTTTTTCTACACACAGAGAGAGAGACAGAGAAATACTGATACCTTTTGCTAGAGAAGCCCTGAAAAGAATAGTAGGGTTGTGATTTCCTAAGGTTTTTCCAAAAGACCAGAAAGGTGTCTCACTCCTTTCTCCTACTTACAGAAAAGCCAGAAGAGGTTCATTGGGAGCAGACTCGAATTGTCAATTGTGCAGAGGAACAGGTCCTTTCAATCCTGAGTCTCTCAGTTCTTTTGACTTCACTCAAGAAACAGCCGGAAGTATGTCTTTTGTTGCATAAGGGGCTCCGTCCACTCCTGCACCATACGCACACACACGAGCATGACTGCTGCTGAACATAAAGACTTCAAGCCTGCTGCAAAAGCATTTGTAGAGGCATTTGCTGTGTCAGTGGAAGATCTAAATTGCAGCAGGTACATCATTTCTTCCATCAATTGTAGCCCATTTAGTCATTGGTGGAGATTTTAATGCAAAAATGGGGAAGAGTGATGAACTGTTGTTAGCTAGATTTGGGGCATGCCTGGAGGACAATGATATACCATTTCTTTATAATCAGAGAAATAATCTTGATACGGCAATCAATTATGCAGAAATGTGTTGATACCAAGCAGCAATTAAATTTAATTTAGTTATTTTGAATGGGAGTCAGCCAGGAGATTATCCAGGGCAATTCACTTACTGGTCTGGAACTAAAGCATCAATTATTGGTTACCTGTTGGGTTCTCAGGAAATCCTGAATACAGCCAGACATTTTTACAGTTGTCCCCAGGATAGAAAGTGATCACTTTCCTCTTGTGTTGGATATGACAATTGGACATTTGAGACCTTCTGAGATCTCACACTTCGTACTCTCAGTAGTGTCAAATAGTTTGAGAATAAAATGGAATACCCAAATAGAACAACAGTTCATTGACTGGTTTAATTCAGACATAGGTAGGTCGACAAAAGTTAAGTTCTTAAACCAAGTTAATAAAGGGTCAATGTTAAGGGGGTATAAGGAACTTGTACAAACCCTCAAACCCCTTCTTTCAAAGAACAGCAGAGACACTTCTCATTCAGGAACATATAATAAACATTGGTTTGACCACAATTGTGTATTAGCTAAAGAAAATATTATAAAATTATTCAACAGCTTTCAAGCTGGTTTGATTTCACAATCTCAAGTATTTGAAGGTAAAAGAATGTACAAATCCTTAATAAAATATAAGGCCCCTTCCGCACCCGCAAAATAATGCATTTTAAACCACTTTCACAACTGTTTGCAAGTGGATTTTGCCATTCCGCACAGCTTCAAAGAGCACTGAAAGCAGTTTGAAAGTGCATTATTCTGCATGTGCGGAATGAGCCTAAGAAAAAGATGGATAGTCACGCTAAATGGCAAGCTTCAATAGGGGTGGCAAAAGCTAATGATCCTAGAACTTTTTGGAGATTAATAGTGCAAAATAACAATTTTCACAACTTTACCATGGCAAACTCAATTTCAGCAGAGGCCCGGGAGAGGTATTTCTCTAATCTCTACAAAGATCAGCACGCTTTAACATGGCATCACTCTGCCTTGTCTGATACTACCCTGTGGCCTCCAGTGACCCCGGAGGAAATTAAAATCATGATCTTGCAACTACAAGATGGAAAGGCCCCGGGAAATGATTTTATACCACCAGAATTACTGAAAAACAATATATAATGGTGGGCCCTGGTCTTGGCTGAGCTCTTCACTTATATCAATAGTACTGCTTGTATCCCATCTGATTGGAGTGCCGCAGTTATAGTCCCCATTTTCAAAAAAGGTTTATCTTCAGAACCAGTTAATTATAGACCAATTAGCTTATTCAGTGTTGTGAGCAAATTATATACTAAATATCAGAGCATAAAATTCCTTGAATGGTTAGACAGAGAAAACTTACTGAAAGACGAACAGGTTAGTTTTCATAAAGGCCGCTCAACTATAGATCACTGCCTGATATTGAACTATCTGATAGAGAAATATGTACATATTAAAAAGGGATCACTATATATGCAGCTTTTGACGACTTTAAGGCCGCATTTCACAATGTAACACGCAGTCAGCTTTGGGCAAAGTTAGCAGAAACTAATATCGATAGACGCCTTCTCCAATTAATCATTAAGTTACATGAGAACACAACTATACAGGTAAGGTTCTCACATGAAGGTTATCTAACTGTGCCCATCTCTACTCAGAAAGGTATAAGGCAAGGGTGCCTATTAGCACCCCATTTGTTTAATTTTTATTTTAATACACTCATAACTGGGTTTTCATACGAAAGATTCCCATGAGCCTGTACTTACCTATGACAAGAGTATAGCCATTCTCATGTATGCCGATGATGCTATTGTACTATCATTAATTAGAGTGGGGCTAAAAAGAGCACTGAAGATATTTGCCCAGAAATGTTCAGAGGAATTGCTAAATATTAACTATACAAAGACCAAATTTAAGAAACTGAAATGGCAGTTGTCAGGACATCCGATTGAACAAATAAAGTGTTTCAAATACCTACATGTGGTTTTCCAGTATAATGGGAAACCCATAGCCCAAGCACAATCAGTGATACAGACAACATAAAGGAGCTTACAGGCAAACTTAAGATACTTTCAAACACAAGGGGGTGGATTTATTCCAGCTGCAATTTGATTGTTCGAAGCTAAATCCTTGGCACAACTTACCTCTGGAGCTCCACTGGCAATAATTTTGGATTTCACTCCATTAGAGAGAGTTTTATCTGAATTCCTTAGAGCTTTGTTTAACACACCTAAATGTACAGCTAATGTAGTACTAATAGTCAATTCTGATTCAGTTCTGAGTCCAGTACTAATAGTCAATTCTGATTCAATTCTGAGTCCAGTTCAAAACAGAAAGAGACAAAGTCTAGCAAGGGAGGGGAGGAACGGAGGGGAGGGGAGGAAGGGGAAGGGGGCCTGGCATCTGGACATGGCCCACCCACCCTAGCAGAGGGAGGGAGGGACGGGGGTGTGCCATGCAAGGGAAGGGGAGGGAGGGGAGGGAGGGAGGGGTGGCATGCAAGGGAGGGGAGGGGAGGGGGCCCGGCATCTGGACATGGCCCACCCACCCTAGTGGAAGGAGGGAGGGATGGGGGTGTGCCATGCAAGGGAAGGGGAGGGAGGGAGGGGAGGGAGGGAGGGAGGGGTGGCATGCAAGGGAGGGGAGGGGGCCCAGAATCTGGACATGGCCCACCCACCCTAATGGAGGGAGGGAGGGATGGGGGTGTGCCATGCAAGGGAAGGGGAGGGAGGGAGGGGTGGGGGTGTGCCATGCAAGGGAAGGGGAGGGAGGGAGGGAGGGAGGGAGGGGTGGCATGCAAGGGAGGGGAGGGGAGGGGGCCTGGCATCTGGACATGGCCCACCCACCCTAGCAGAGGGAGGGACAGGGGGTGTGCCATGCAAGGGAAGGGGAGGGAGGGGAGGGAGGGAGGGGTGGCATGCAAGGGAGGAATGGGGAGGGAAGGGGGCTGAGGTGGGTGGGGCTGAGACAGCTCTGAAAAGCTGTGACTAGCCCAAGGTCACCCAGCTGGCATGTGTGGGAGTGCACAGAGCAGGGAATCAAATCCGGTTCCTCCAGATTAGAATGCACCTGCTCTTAACCACTACGCCACATTGAAAGTGATGCTGTTTCAGGGTGGGGGATAATCCACCCCAAAACAGCATCACTTTCAATGTTGTTTAACTAGGGACCCCAGATTCTCCCTTTAAGGTCGATTTAAAAGGAGAATTTGGGCTCTCTAGTTTAAACACCATTGAAAGTGATGCTGTTTGGGGGTGGATTCCAGCATCACAGTGGCTGCCCGGGAGGGGGGCGCAAAACTCAGATTTTGCACCGGGCTCCATTTTCCCTTTATGCCTCTGCCCAGAGGGGAGGGCAGAAGGAACTGCCGGCTGCCGGATGGGAGCCCAGCTGGTGGGGGCCAGGGCAGGGCAGGGCAGGGCAGGGCAGGGCAGGGCAGGGCAGGGCAGGGCAGGGCAGGGCAGGGCAGGGCAGGGGAGTCTGCCCTCCCCGGCCTCAGAGAGCTGCTTTTATAAGCGCTATGCCAGGGGCAGGGCTTGGGAGGTGTGGTCATGCCCTAGGGGCGGGTGGGGGTGTGGCCCCACCCCCGAACCCCCCCATAAAAAATCTATACCTATGTCCCTGTGTGGAACAGCTGGGTTTAACAAGGAACTGTCTGTTAAATATTGACCCTTGGGAGTTAATCATTGGTCTCTACTCCTATGATAAAAAGTAAAGCATTGTACTTAGGGAGACTGTAGTGAAGACAAAACTTACCCTCCACCCCAACAGTTTATGTTCTATAAATAAAGTGTTCCTCACTTTGCATAATAATGGTTGTTCTTTTAATGCACCCAATTCTTATGTGTGTGAGAAGGATGTTCCTTTGTGGGAAAGGGTGTTGTTCTTTGTAAACAAAAAATGCCTCTACATGAACTTTTCAGGAACAGAAGACATCCTTAAAGGAAAAGATACATAATCTTTGACTCACAATCACCAGGTTAATATGTAACCTGTTCTCCCTACTTTCACTTTTTCTGTTCAAGGTTCAGTGGATGATTTGTTTTTTCCCTATACAATTTCCAATATTACTTTAAGTCTTCAGAGCAGGATACAAATATTAAGTACAGTTCTCTTTCAAGTACCTTACCACACCATTGCGATTACTCCTACATTTCAGGAAAAGGTAAGGTCTTTCTTGAAAATGTTTATATCAAAGGTGGGTGCAATCAAATAGTAAAATGAGATGAGATGTATGTCTGTGCACATAATTTTGATCAATGTCACTTTTGTTCATCAAATAATCATGAGCTATATTTATCTACCTCCGTTATCTGAAAATGCATTGACATACTAGTGGTAATTAAACTGTATTACTGATCAACCTGTATCACCTTTGGTAGTTCCTGGAGATTTTAAATCTTGCCACCAATATGAAGTCCATTGATAGCTTGTTTGTATGAAGAATCATAAATGCATACAGGAAACATTCATCAGTGGCTATAACAATGAAGGTTAAATTAATCCCCTAGATTCATAGCCCAAAGGGGATGGTTTAGATCTTTAGATCTTGTTTGTGGGCCTTTTTAGCGCATCTGGTTGGCCACTGGAGGAAACAGTATGCTTGATGAGATGATCCATTGGCCTGATCCAGCAAAGATGGTCTTATGGTCATATTTTGTCAGCAGAATTGAAATCTATTCAAATAATTCAACATTTCTATTAATTCATTAATGCAAACAAAATAGAGTGGTTGTTATCCCCAGTTAGAGTTGCTGATTCTGGGTTGAGAAATTCCTATAGGTTTGGCAGGTGGGCCTAGGGTGGATGGGAATTGGGAAAGGAAGAAAGCACAGCACAGTACAATGCCACCCTCCAAAGCAGCCATTTTCTTCAGGGAAACTGATCTCAACAGTCCTGAGATTACCTGGAAGCCAGCACCCAATTCTTAGTGCTTGCAATTAGCTTGCTATGAACATGTTTAGTTTTGTTGACTGTAATTAACTGGACCTAAAAACCCCAAGGACCTCAAACATTCATTACTGGAAAACTGGAAAATGTTGGGTTAGGTAGGATGAAGGAGATTCTGGCTGAAATCCCCACTTACAATGCACTCTGCCAGACTTCACTTACAATGCTATTTGAGAATAGAATGGAGAAGATGAGAATGATGCTAGTTGCTTTGGTCCCCACTGAAGAAAAGGGCAACACAGAAAGGAAGGATGAGCATAATTCCTTGGTGCCTTGCTGACTGACCAAGCCAATGTAGTGTAATACTGAGAGTATCTGAAAAGGGTTTAGGAGCCCCAGGAGTGAATCCCAGCTCTGTCAGAGACATTTGCTAGATAACTTTGGATCAGTCACACACTCTCACCCTCACCTTCCTCACAGTGTGGTTGTTGTCATGATGAAAAGGATGATAGGAGAATAATGTAATCTGATTTGGGTCCCTATTGAAGACAAAGATGCCAGTTCCCTGCCTACAGAGCTGTTGGCTCACCATCTCAGGGTCTGGTGAGGATGGACAGCTATGGCAGGGATCAATGCAGTGATGGTTCATCTTTTCCCACCCCTGCCAACATCCCATTCACAGTATATCAAAGGATGGTGAGGAGATATGGGGGTGGTGGCAGCAGTTCTGTGGTAGTGCATAAAGATTTGTTCAGGGGGTTGATCCTTCCATTAAATGTGGGTAATGTAGATTTTTCTACAAACCTGGGGTGTCCCAAATTTGCAGGAAAATGTTCCTTCCCTCCAACTCACCTGACCCATAGATGTAAGTATCAGCAGCTGAGCCAGGTTGAGAATAACAACTAGGGACTCACATATAGGGACTCATAAGAAACTTGTGGGAGCTTTTATCTAATCCCCCATGCACACTTTTGCTTACTTCCCTGTCCTCCTCCTACTCTCAGGCCCTTTCCGCACGGAGGCGGAAGGGCTTGGGTCGGCATTTCTAACGCCGACCCGACGACGCTGGGACCGTCCGGTCACCTTACTTGCTCTCCGGCCCTCCGGCGCGTCACCAGGGCCTGGGGACACGCCTACCCTGCCCTGTGCACCTGCTTCCATGTTGCAGAGCAGGGGGGCATGTCCCCAGGCCACGGCGACACGCCGGAGGGCCAGAGAGCAAGTAAGGGAAGCAAGGGAGGGGGGAAAGCGCCGGGAAGCCGCTGCCGTTCGCACCGCAGCGGCTTCCAGCCGGCGTTGTCAGAAAAGTGCGCTTCCCAGCGCACTCTGGAAACGCCGGCTTAGCGCCGGGCGGGCGGCACGAGGGCGGCGCGGCTGCAAAGCAGCTGCGCCCCCTGTGCGAATGGCGGCCTGGGGATGGCATTTTTGCCGTCCCCAGGCCGCCATATTCCGCCCGTGCGGAAACGGCCTCAGTCTCTCAAATTTCTCCCTCCTGCCAACTCTTTTTTCTCACTCTCTTTCCTCCATGCCATCGCTTTCTCTCTTTTTCTGCTGCCCCACTCTATCACTTCCTCTTTCCGCCCCTCCATCACTCACCCAGCATCCCACCTGCTTCCTCTCTCCCTCTGACACCATCAATGGTGGTATAGATGCTCCCAGCCTCCCATTTGCTTCCTCCTCCCCCACAGCAGCAGTGGCAGTGGCAGCTGTAATTACAATGGATCTCCCAACTACAGAGAACAGTTTCCCTTTGGGGTGGTAACTACAGGTTGGAAAATTCCTGGTGATTTGGAATTGGAGCCGTGGGAGGGTAGATTTTGGGGAGGGAAGCAACCTCAGTGTGGTATAATGCCATAGAGTCATATACGTCCGGTAGTATCAAATAAACTGCCAGTTGCTGCCAGGGCTAAGGTTACCGACATCTATGCAGGACCTGGAAATCTCCTAGAATTACAAATGACCTCCAAAGAACATAGATCTGTCCCCCTGGAGAAAATGGCTGCTTTGGAGAGTGAACTTTATGGCATTAAGCCCTGCTGTGGCCTCTTCCCTCCCCCAAAGCATCACTCCGCAGACCTCACCATAAAATCTCCAGGAATTCCTCAACCTAGAGCTGGCAACTCTAGGCCTGGCCCCAGTGAGTCCTTCCTCAAAGGCCCAAATAGGCATGGAAAGTGCCCTGCCCATCTGCCTGCCTTTAACTCTAAGAAACAGAATCCTGGAATGCAACAGCCACTGCGAAAGTCAGTTACTTAAAGCTACAGGTGCTTCCTTTATCATTTTTGATTTTTTTAAAACACTCAGTTATTATGTTTCTTTTTTAGATTTCAGATTTTTGTGAAAACTTTTCCTGATTTTCATGTCAGTAATAAAAACCAGTCTTCCCTGTTATCAGCTCCAGTTTTTGGATTTAAACATACAAAAATTTGGCTAGCTTCACCATTAGAATGTAAGATAATGATAATTATGTATGACAATTTAGAACAAACCCAGAAAGGAAATATTTGATAAAGTTATGATGACTTCCAAGATTTCCTAAGATTTTCCTCATGTTTTGTCTTTCTTTTCTGGGTTTTTTTCCAGACAACCTTTCCTCACATACTTGTCACTGAATATTTGTCATTAGGATATTGGATGTAGAATTTTTCCTAGCTCATGAAAGCAATATGGGGTGTTGTTGCTCAAGTAAGTATAGAAAATATATTTTTTCTTCTTACTTTATATTTTAGCATAGAGTGTCATACATTTGTCATTTTGTGGGGGCACAGTAGTCAGAATCAAGGGCACAAAGCTTTAGCTGAAGGACCAGTTGTGCGAATGTATTACAACCCTTTCAGCAGGAATCACACATATGTTATTTATCTCATTGAATGTCATGCTCATAGCTAGCTATGGGGGGTGGAATAGAACAAGTAGGGATCAAACCCCTTATTTTATCTTATATCATTGGCTAATGTCGTGATGACAAACAGTCAGCCAATGGGCCCACAGGAGACTATCTTGTGCACCCATTGGCTGAGAGTGCAGGTTATGCTAAAAGGGGCCTGGTGGAAAAACAGTGCCAGGCCACCATTTTGCCAGGCCTCTAACTTACCTCCTCATTCCCCCAGCCATCATTCCCCTGCCCCACACACAAACCTGTCAAAGCCCTCCAGTCTCCCCCCCCCCCCCAATCCCCAGCAGGACAACTTGGCTTGTGGAGCAACAGCACATACTGGTATTGTCCATCTTTCATTCTGGTGAACAAGCATGGTTCAGCTATTCCTTGTTTAAAACCTCTTTTCTTTAGTAGAGCTGATAGCTTTCCTTTGTAAGAATTAGCCCCAATATTCAGATGCTGTACATGCATCTGTCTTGATGCTGCAATGCTTAACAATGTTCTGAGGGCTGTGCATTGATCTCTCTCAGATGTGGGCAATTGCATATTTATTTCACTTTTCATGCTTGTATATAAAACATAGCCACTGTATTTTTGTGGCTTTACACCTTTGTTTGCTCTGTCTGACCTCCTCACAGCAGGTAAGCTCTCTTCGTCCTCCTCTGGTCTCTCCTCTCCTGCTCCCCCTTCTGGCTGGTTAGCCTCCCCAGCGCACGTTGCCTGGGTGGATGCCAGCTCAGGCATGTCAGGAGACCATTCATTAAAGCTTACTTCTTCCTCCTCATCAGGGACTGGCTACTTTGCTGTGGGGCCATCTGGCTTAGCTGCATTCAAAACAGTTCTTTCATCCACATAAACAACATTCAAAACTTCCACTTTAAAAGTCTCAGAATCCATCACTCTGAAACCTTTAGAATTAACATTGTAACCAGTCAGAACACCAAGCTTAGCCCTCTGGCCTGGTTTTCCTCTCTCTGCTTTGGAGATATATGTATAGACTTTTGCCCCAAAAGGCTTCAGGTTCTTCTCAGATTCTTAGCCACCAAGTGGAGCTAGAGGTCCCCAGAAATTACAACAGATCTATTTCCCATAGGGAAACAGATTCTTTGGGGGATGGTCTCCATAGCATTGTATGCTACACAGGCCCCCATCTCCCTAAACCACTTCTTTACATCTCCACCCCCAAATCACAAAGAATTTCCCACTCCAGAGTTGGCACCCTTACTTGCTCCTCTTGTCCATCTCGTAGGTCCAAGAACTTGCCATATTTGATGGTACGTTTAATACAGAAGGAGCAGTTAAGCCTCCCGATAAAAGAACTGTACTGGTATCAGATAAATCAAAAGCAAGAGGGATCGTATTTTGTTTGCTAGCACTAGGAAAACTTAGATCTGCAACTAATGTCACAACCCGCCTTCTTTCCAAATGGAGAACCAAAACAGCTTACATCATTCTCCTGCACTCCATTTCACCCTCCCAAGAACAAGCCATCAGAAAGGTTAGGGTGAGAGGACATCACTGGCCCAAGTATACCATTCAAGCTTTTGTGACAGATATGGGATTATCACCTGGGCCTCCAAGATCCACTCATACACTCTAAATCTTACACCACTTTAGCTGTGTTAGCTCAGCAGGGATCTTAAATCCACATCTTTTTTATACGAGGGGATATATTCCACGCTTCCTATATGTGCCTTTCTTCCCGATGGCGGCCCAAAACAGTTTAAAGCGTTAGCTGACATGGCAAGAGCACTTCAAATCCAGAGCCAGAATGTGTGTTCTACGTCCAGCATTGCTTGTTTCTGATTTTTTAACCAAATATGTGTTTTTTTCTAGAAGAACCTAAAACAGCCGAAGGTAAGTGGGTTTCTTTTTATCTTTTGCGGCATAATTTATTAAAATCTAAGTGATCTTCTCTCAGATTCTCAACCACCAAGTGGGGCTAGAGGTCTCCAGGGATTACAGTAGATCTTCAGACTGCAGAGATCAGTTTTCCAGGGAGGATACAGCTTCTTTGATGGATGGCTCTGCCTTTCTTCCCGATGCAGACCCCAAAAAAGTTTACAGCATTACCCTCTCTCCATTTTATCCTCACAACAACCCAGAGGAGGAGGAGGAGGAGGAGGAGTTTGTATTTACACCCAGCCTTTCACTACTCTGAGTAGACCCTAGGAATCATAGAAACTGCTTCCCTTCCACTCCCCACAGCAGACCCACAGGGAGGTAGTTGGGGCTGAGAGTGTTCCCAAGTACTAAGGTCACCCAGACAGTTTCATGAGAAGCAACAGGGAAACAAATCCAGTTCACCACATAAGAATCCCCCGCTTATGTGGAGGAGTGGGGAGTCAAATTCGGTTCTCTAGATTAGAGTCCACAGTTCTGAACCACTATGGCCGTTTCCGCATGGCGGCGGAAACAGCGAGGTCGGCGCATTGCGCGCCAACCCGAAGACGCTGGGACCGTCTGCATGGATACCTGGAAGTAGCCGCGGTGCCGGGCGCCGCTGAGCGCCGGGCGCTCGCCGGTTTCAGCGAATTTTGCACGCCGCCGGTGTTTCTGGCTCCTGGCGCGCCTGCTCCAGCAGCGCAGGGTAGGGCGCGTCCCCAGGCTCTCGGGCGGCCAGGCCGGAGGCCCAGGGACATGGTGGTGCCGGGTGAGGCGGGCGTAGCCGCTGCCGCTCGCCGGCAGCTTCTTCACGGGCGGCAGATTTCCTGAAAAGAGCACTTTCCAGCCTGGGAATATGCCGCTTCGGCAGGCCGCTGCGGCTGCAGCTGCTCGCGGCGTAATAAGGCCTGGAGACGGCGCTTACCGCCCAGGCCGTCATTTTCTGCCCGTGCGGAAACGGCCTACGCCACATTGGCTCTAAAGCTTTGGCCTTGCTGACAGAATCTGACCCGCCCACTTTTAAACTGATCATTAACTGACAAGGCAAGACCACTGCAAAGCCAGTGACAGAATGTGTGTTTGAATGCCTGCATTGTTTATTTCTCATTTTTTAACAAAATATGTGTGTGTTTTTTCAGAAGAACCTAAAAAGGCCGAAGGTAAGTGAGTTTCTTTTTATCTTTTGCGGCATAATTAATTAAAATCTAAGGGTTCTTCTCTCAGATTCTCAGCCACCAAGTGGGGCTAGAGGTCTCCAGGAATTACAGTAGATCTTCAGACTGCAGAGATCAGTTTTCCAAAGGGGGAAACGGCTCCTTTGATGGATGATCTCCACAGCATTATATGCCACACAGACCCCTTTCCTCCCCAATCTCTTCCTCCACATCTCCACCCCCCAAATCACAAAGAATTTCCCACCCCTGAGTTGGCACCCCTGTTTGCTCCTCTTTCCAATCTCGTAGATTCAAGGACTTGTTAAATTTGATGGCATGTTTAATAGAGAAGAAGCAGTTAAATCAAACTGAGTTCTCCGGATGAGAGTCCACAGTTCTTAACCACTCTACCCTGCTGGCTCTCAAGTTTTGGCCCACCCAGTTTGCAGAATTATCTTTTCTCAAGTGTTCCCAAGAGCTAAGGTCACCCAGCCAGTTTCATGTGAAGCAACAGGGAAACAAATCCAGTTCACCACATAAGAACCCCCCACTCATGGGGAGGAGTGGGGAGTCAAACTCAGTTCTCAAAATCAGAGTCTACAGCTCTTAACCACACTGTCTCTCTGACAGAATGTGATCCACCCACTATATAACTGACCACTGGCTTTGTAAGGCCAGGCCACTGCAAAGTCAGAGACAGAATGTGTGTTCTATGGCCACCATTGTTTGTTGCTTAGTTTTTAAACAAATGTGTTTTTTCCAGGAAAACTTAGAGAAGAAAATGGTAAGTTTCTTTTTAATTTTTGCCGTGTAATTTATTAAAATCTAGGGGATCTTCTCAGATTCTCAACCAGCAAGTGGGGCTAAAGATCTCCAGGAATTACAGTAGATCTTCAGACTGCAGCGATCAGTTTCCCAGGAGGGATACAGCTTCTTTGATGGATGGCTCTGCCTTTCTTCCCGATGCAGACCCCAAAAATGTTTACAGCATTACCCTCTCTCCATTTTATCCTCACAACAACCCTGAGGAGGAGGAGGAGGAGGAGTTTGTATTTACACCCAGCCTTTCACTACTCTGAGTAGACTCTAGGAATCATAGAAACTGCTTCCCTTCCACTCCCCACAGCAGACCCACAGGGAGGTAGTTGGGGCTGAGAGTGTTCCCAAGTACTAAGGTCACCCAGACAGTTTCATGAGAAGCAACAGGGAAACAAATCCAGTTCACCACATAAGAATCCCCCGCTTATGTGGAGGAGTGGGGAGTCAAATTCGGTTCTCTAGATTAGAGTCCACAGTTCTCATCATTATGGCCCATTGGCTCTAAAGCTTTGGCCTTGGTGACAGAATCTGACCCACCCACTTTTAAACTGATCACTAACTGACAAGGCAAGACCACTGCAAAGCCGGAGCCAGAATGTATGTTCTACCTCCAGCATTGTTTATTTCTGATTTTTTAACAAAATATATGTTGGGGTTTTTTCAGAAGAACCTAAAAAAGCCGAAGGTAAGTGAGTTTCTTTTTATCTTTTGCAGCATAATTTATTAAAATCTAAGGGTTCTTCTCTCAGATTCTCAACCACCAAGTGGGGATAGAGGTCTCCAGGAATGAGATCTTCAGACTGCAGAGATCAGTTTTCAGACTGCAGAGATCAGAGATCAATTAGATCTTCAGATCTTCAGATCTTCAGACTGCAGAGATCAGTTTTCCAAAGGGGGAAACGGCTCCTTTGATGGATGATCTCCACAGCATTATAGGCCACACAGACCCCTTTCCTCCCCAGTCTCTTCCTCCACATCTCCACCACCCCCCCCCAAATCACAAAGAATTTCCCACCCCTGAGTTGGCACCCCTGTTTGCTCCTCTTTCCAATCTCGTAGGTTCAAGGACTTGTTAAATGTAATGGCATGTTTAATAGAGAAGGAGCAGTTCAATCAAACTGAGTTCTCCGGATGAGAGTCCACAGTTCTTAACCACTCTACCATGCTGGCTCTCAAGTTTTGGGACACCCAGTTTGCAGCATTATCTTTTCTCCATTTTATCCTCATAGCACCCCTGAGGAACAGGAGGAAGAGGAGGAATTTGGATTTATACCCAGTCTTTCTCTTCTCTTAGTAGACTCTCAGAATCTTACAAACTGCTTCCCTTCCACTCCCCACAGCAGGCCCACAGTGAGGTAGTTGGGGCTGAGAGTATTCCCAAGAGCTAAGGTCACCCGGCCAGTTTCATGTGAAGCAACAGGGAAACAAATCCAGTTCACCATATAAGAACCCCCCACTCATGGGGAGGAGTGGGGAATCTAACTTGGTTCTCAAAATCAGAGTCCACAGCTCTTAACCACACTGTCTCTCTGACAGAATGTGATCCACCCGCTATGTAACTGACCACTGACTTTGTAAGGCCAGCCCACTGCAAAGTCAGAGACAGAATGTGTGTTCTATGGCCAGCATTGTTTGTTGCTTAGTTTTTAAACAAATGTGTTTTTTCCAGGAAAACTTAGAGAAGAAAATGGTAAGTTTCTTTTTTAATTTTTGCCGTGTAATTTGTTAAAATCTAAGGGTTCTTCCCTGAGATTCTCAACCACCAAGTGGGGCTAGAGGTCTCCAGGAATTACAGTAGATCTTCATATTGCAGCGTTCAGTTTTTCAAGGGGCAAACAGCTTCTTTGGAGTATGATATCCACATCATTATATGCCCCACAAGTTCCTTCCCTTCCCAAACCCTTCACATCTCCATCCCAAATCACAAAGAATTTGCCCTTCATTTCACCCTCCCAAGAACAACCCATCAGACCGGTAAGGAAGGGAAGATGTAATTCGCCCAAGGATGCCATTCAAGCATCTGTGGCAGACACAGGATCTAACCCTGGCCGTCATGATCCACTCAGTCACTCTAAATATTAAACCACATTGGCTATGTTAGGCGAGCAATGATCTTACTTTCATTTCTGTTCTTTACAAAGGGGATCATTTCTACCCTTTCTGTCTATGTGGCATATGTACATCAAGGAATCTAACTGGGTTCTCAAAATTGGAGTCCACAGCTCTTAACTGCTACACCATACTGGCTCTCAAACATTAGCCAGGCCAACAGAATGTGACTCATCCACTTTCAAACTGACCATTGACTTTGTAAGGTCAGGCCACTGCAAAGTCAGAGACAGAATGTGTGTTCTATGACCAGCATTATTTGTTGCACATTTTTTAATGATGTGGGTTTTTTTACAGAAAAGCTGAAAGAGTCCAAGGGTGAGTTTCCTATTATGTTTTGTAGTGTAAATTGTTAAAATCTAAGCGTTCTTCTCAGATTCTCAACCACCAAGTGCGGCTAGAGGTGTCCAGGAATTACAGTAGATCTTTAGAGTGCAGAGATTAGTTTTTTAAGGGGCAAACGGCTTCTTTGGATTATAGTATCCACAGCATTATATGCCTCATAGATTCCTTCCCTCCCCAAACGGTTCCTTCACATCTCCATCCCAAATCACAAAGAATTTCCCACCCTACATCGACACCGCTTCTCGCTCCTCTTGTCCACCTTGTACCTCCATAAAGTTGCCATATTTGATGGTACATGTAATACAGAAGGAGCAGTTAAGGCTCCAGCTAAAAGAACTGCACTGGTATTAGATGAAACAAAAGCAAGAGTGATCATGTTTGGTTTGGGTAAGGGTCTAGTTCTCCAGTCATTGATAAGTCTCAAGAAGGGTCCAAGAGCTTTATTAGAACTGTGTCAAGTCCCAACGGCCAGGTAGCTGAATCTGAGATTCAAGCTCTCTGGCTACAGTATAAACCTTAAGGTTGTGGTTTGGTTCAACCCATGAAAGCCCCCACCCTTGCATTCCCCCAATATCAGCATGAGAAGAGACAGTGATACAGCTACAATTGTTTTGGGATTAGGCTAGTTACACCCTGTGAAAGAAAGATTAGGAGCACCTGTAAGCTCTATTAACTAGGTACAAGGGGGGAAAATACAGAGGCCCCATGGTCTTGAGGCAAGGAGATAGCGAGCCCAGCTAGTACTGGGCTTAATATATGCACTCTGGCAGGCCAAAGATGGCGTAGCTTGACAGTTTGCTATCACTATGTCATTCTCCTGCCCTCCATTTCACCCTCCCAAGAACAACCCATCAGACCGGTAAGGAAGGAAAGATGTAACTCGCCCAAGATTGCCATTCAAGCATCTGTGGCAAACATGGGATCTAACCCTGGCCTTCATGATCCACTCAGTCACTCTAAATATTAAACCACATAGGCTATGTTAGGCTAGCAATGATCTTCAATTCATTTCTGTGTTTTAAAAAGGGGAACATTTCTACCCTTCCAGTCTGTTGGGCCTTTCTTGCCAATGGAGACCAAAAACAGTTTACAGCATTATCCTCTCTCCTTTTTATCCTCACAGCACCCCTGAGGAGCAGGAGGAAGAGGAGGAATCTGGATTTATACCCAGTCTTTCTCTTCTCCCAGTAGAAACTCTTTCCTTTCTGCTCCCCATAGCAGACCCACAGTGAGGTAGTTGAGGCTGACAGTATTCTTAAGAGCTAAGGTCACCCAGCCAGTTTCATGGAAAGTAACAGGGAAACAAATCCAGGTCACCAGATAAGAATCCCTCGCTCATGTGGAGGAGTGGGGAATCTAACTTTGTTCTCACAATCAGAGTCCACAGCTTTTAACCACTACACCAGGCTGGCTCTGAAACATTGGCCTGGCAAACAGATATAGCAATCTAAGAATTAATTAATTTAATTAATTATATATATATATATATAATATATTATATATATTATATAATATATTATATATAATATATTATATATATAATATATTATATATATAATAATATATATTATATATATTATATATATATAAATACCACTCTCTTTGTAAGGCCAGGCCACTGCAAAGCCAGACACAGAATGTGTGTTTGAATGCCTGCATTGTTTGTATCTTAGTTTTTAAACAACTGTGTTTTTTCCAGGAAAACTTAGAGAAGAAAATGGTAAGTTTCTTTTTATCTTTTACCATGTAATTTATTAAAATCTAAGGGTTCTTTTCTCAGATTCTCAACCACCAAGTGGGGCTAGAGGTCTCCAGGAATTACAGTAGATCTTCAAACTGCAGAGATCAGTTTTCCAGGGGGGATATGGCTTCTTTGATGGATGATCTCCACAGCATTATATGCCACGCAGACCCCTTTCCTCCCCAATCTCTTCCTCCACATCTCCACCCCCCCCCAATCACAAGGAATTTCCCACCCCTGAGTTGGCACCCCTGCTTGCTCCTCTTTCCAATCTCGTAGGTTCAAGGACTTGTTAAATTTGATGGCATGTTTAATAGAGAAGGAGCAGTTAAATCAAACTGAGTTTTCTGGAACAGAGTCCACAGCTCTTAACCACTCTACCATGCTGGCTCCCAAGTTTTGGCCCACCCAGTTTACAGCATTATCTTTTCTCCATTTTATCCTCATAGCACCCCTGAGGAACAGGAGGAAGAGGAGGAATTTGGATTTATACCCAGTCTTTCTCTTCTCTCAGTAGACTCTCAGAATCTTACAAACTGCTTCCCTTCCACTCCCCACAGCAGGCCCACAGTGAGGTAGTTGGGGCTGAGAGTGTTCCCAAGAGCTAAGGTCACCCGGCCAGTTTCATGTGAAGCAACAGGGAAACAAATCCAGTTCACCACATAAGAATCCCCCACTCATGGGGAGGAGTGGGGAGTCAAACTCGGTTCTCAAAATCAGAGTCCACAGCTCTTAACCACACTGTCTCTCTGACAGAATGTGATCCACCCACTATATAACTGACCACTGACTTTGTAAGGCCAGGCCACTGCAAAGCCAGAGACAGAATGTGTGTTCTATGGCCACCATTGTTTGTTGCTTAGTTTTTAAACAAATGTGTTTTTTCCAGGAAAACTTAGAGAAGAAAATGGTAAGTTTCTTTTTAATTTTTGCCGTGTAATTTGTTAAAATCTACTAAGATCTTCTCAGATTCTGAACCAGCAAGTGGGGCTAAAGATCTCCAGGAATTACAGTAGATCTTCAGACTGCAGCGATCAGTTTTTTAAGGGGCAAACAGCTTCTTTTGAGTATGATATCCACAGTATTATATGCCGTACAGGTTCCTTCCCTTCCCAAATGTTTTCTTCACATCTCCATCCCAAATCAAAAAGAATTTCCCACCCCACATCGGCACCGCTTCGCGCTCCTCTTGTCCACCTTGTACCTCCATAAAGTTGCCATATTTGATGGTACATGTAATACAGAAGGAGCAGTTAAGGCTCCCGCTAAAAGAACTGCACTGGTGTTAGATGAAACAAAAGCAAGAGTGATCATGTTTGGTTTGCTAGCACTATGTCATTCTCCTGCCCTTCATTTCACCCTCCCAAGAACGACTCATCAGACCGGTAAGGAAGGGAAGATGGTAACTCGCCCAAGGATGCCATTCAAGCATCTGTTACCACGCTGCCAGGGTAACTTTTACTCTGCCAGACCAACCAGCTCTCGGCAGCGCAGAGGAACGGAAACAGGACCCAACACAGCGAGTATAGTAAAATAGAAATGTGTTTATTGAGATGCTGACCTATGTGTCAGCACCTCCGTACCACAGCAACTGCAGTTGCCTAGCAGCTTTACAACAACTTTTATACACAATCTCCCCCCCCCCCAGGAATCCGGGAGGATACAGAACAACCTACAACCATTCATACACAAATACATCGGAACCAATTAGAGTCCAGGGGGCAGTCCCCTCTTGAATTTCATGGCAGAAGCAGGGCAAGGCGATGACGTAGGCACAGGCAGAGAAAACACAAAGAATCTTTTGGGTGCTTGAGGACAGGAAACGAAATCTATTGACGACGGCACCCTTATCTGCCTGCTGGTGGGATTAAGGCAGATGGATATGCTTCTTCCAGGGTTCCTTTTGTCAAACGTCCATTCATGGTTTTTGCAAATGAAAGGGACATGCCCAGGTGGAGCAGGGGTGGATTCCTGCTTTGAGCAAAGGAGGTTCCATACAGATTCAAATACAAAATACAACTGCAATTCCTACTTTCTATCTAATACAACTTGTTCCTATCTAACTTATAAAGACATAAAACATCATTTCATCTTTATTAAACAGCAAGATCAGAAATGGAATGATTCTTTTCTGACTCCGCTATCATTTCCCCCCTTTCTGGGCTTTCATGCCATGGAACCATGGCATGGATGCCCAGACAATTGCACAACCTGGGAATACGGGGATGGAGGCCCTGGACACGCCGGGTTGTCCGCGGGTGCGAGGAGCAGAATAGGCTCCTCGCAGATAATGGGGCACACTGGGGACCTTTGAAAACATACAGCACATATTTGGGACAAGCATTAAATACAAAAACACACAAGCAAACCCAGAACAATAATTTGAAAACCAAAGAACATCAGGAGATGTCTGGCAGCCACCCCGGTAAAGAATCCCAAAAAGAGTGAGGTATGCCAGGCACTTCTCTTCGTGTTTCAATTCAAACACAGTATTCCTAAAGTAGGGGCACAAATCAGGAGGCACTGAGGGCATGGAATTATTCCAAACTATAGAAGATCCAACGAAGGCAGGTGGGGCAAAAGCGAACGAAAGTCCAACAGGAGTCCAGGAATGATCTAAAAGCAATAGCAGCTAAGGGTCCATATATAGTCCAGAGGAGAGGGTGGAGGTTCAGGCAGAAAGGAGAAGGGAAATGCAGGAGTGAAAGTCTTCTGATGGCGCTCTATCACAGCAAAGCATCCATACTGGCAGAAAGCAAAGTCCAGGCAGAAGAGTCCAAGTCCGTTGGCAGGTCAGCATCCATCACACTGGTTCAGGATTGCTGTCTGTCCGACAGCGAAACAGCAAACGGGGATCGAGGTCCCATTGCTGAGATCCAAACGTCAGTGGAAACAACTCCCCCCTTTCCCACTTCTTCAACCAAAGGCCGCAACTTCATGCCCAACAGCGTGTCAGAGGGGGCAGAGAGCGGAGCGAAGTGGGGGAGTTGGTCTTCCGGTCTTCCACTCCAGCATCAATGGTACCTGTCACTAGGCTTTCAAGTAAACACAGTTACCAGGAGCAAACAGGCACAAATCTTCTGGTCGCACTTCTGTAGGTCTCAATACAAACGGAAGACCATAATGGCTAGGCAACCCAAACACTGAGAAGTTGGTGTATTCCTGACCTCCCCACATCTCCTAAACCAGGGTGAGCAACTGGATATATTCATCCAAAAATGAAGTTCCAAAGAGCTGATTTTATTCCAATGCTGTTAAATCCCTAAATTATTGTCCCGTAGATTGGGGCCACTAGAAATTCAGGGGATGTGAAGTGCCTGGATTACCTCTTCTGTCGAATGAAAGGGGAACTAAGGTCTGCACGGAAGAACACATAGTTACAGAGAGGCACCCAGCTAAGGTGCTCTCGCCTCTGGTTTGTAAAAAAAAAAACCAGGAGAAAAACCCACACAGAGGATGAATTTTAATAAAAGGGGGACCTCAGGCATTAAACAGCAAGATCAGAAATGGAATAAATCATTTCTAACTCCGCTATCACATCTGTGGCAGACACGGGATATAACCCTGGCCACCATGATCCACTCAGTCACTCTAAATATTAAACCGCATTGGCTATGTTAGGCTAGCAATGATCTTACTTTCATTTCTGTTCTTTACAAAGGGGATCATTTCTACCCTTTCTATCTGTGTGGCATATGTACATCAAGGAATCTAACTGGGTTCTCAAAATTAGAGTCCACAGCTCTTAACTGCTACACCATACTGGCTCTCAAACATTAGCCAGGCCAACAGAATGTGACTCATCCACTTTCAAACTGACCATTGACTTTGTAAGGTCAGGCCACTGCAAAGTCAGAGACAAAATGTGTGTTCTACGACCAGCATTGTTTGTTGCTCATTTTTTAAACAAGTGTTTTTTTTAACAGAAAAACTGAAAGAAGACATGGGTGAGTTTCCTATTATGTTTTGCAGTGTAATTTGTTAAAATCTGAGTATTCTTCTTAGATTCTCAACCACCAAGTGCGGCTAGAGGTGTCCAGGAATGACAGTAGATCTTTAGAGTGCAGAGATTAGTTTTTTAAGGGGCAAACAGCTTCTTTATTATGGTATCCACAGCATTATATGCCCCACAGGTTCCTTCCCTCCCCAAACGGTTCCTTCACATCTCCATCCCAAATCACAAAGAATTTCCCACTCCACATCGACACTGCTTCTCGCTCCTCTTGTCCACCTTGTACCTCCATAAAGTTGCCATATTTGATGGTACATGTAATACAGAAGGAGCAGTTAAGGCTCCCGCTAAAAAGAACTGCACTGGTATTAGATTAAACAAAAGCAAGAGTGATCATGTTTGGTTTGGGTAAGGGTCTAGTTCTCCAGTCATTAATAAGTCTCAAGAAGGTCCAAGAGCTTTATTAGAACTGTGTCAAGCCCCAATGGCCAAGTAGCTGAATCTGTGGCCCTTTCCGCACAGGGCCAAAAACAGCGGCCCAGGCATGGAAAAACACCAGTCCCGGGGGAGCTGTTCACACAGGCAGCGCTGTGGGGGGGGGGACACAGAAGAGGTGGCTCTGTGCGGAGCCGCCTCTTCTGCGCCAGCCTCCGCGGGGGCCAGTAACACGCTCCTGTACGAACGACCCCCTCCCCACCACTGGCATAATTTCTGCAGGTGGAGAGGCGCCCTTTCTGCCGTGTGGAAAGGGCCTGTGATTCAAGCTCTCTGTCTACAGTATATACCTTAAGGTTACGGTTTGATTCAACCCACGAAAGCCTCCGCCCTTGCATTCCCCCAATATCAGCATGAGAAGAGACAGTAATATGGTTACAATTGTTTTGGGATTAGACTAGTTGCTCCCTGTGAAATAAAGATCTGTTCCTCCACATCTCCACCCCCCCAAATCACAAAGAATTTCCCACCCCTGAGTTGGGACCCCTGCTTGCTCCTCTTTCCAATCTCATAGGTTCAAGGACTTGTTAAATTTGATGGCATGTTTAATAGAGAAGGAGCAGTTAAATCAAACTGAGTTCTCCGGATGAGAGTCCACAGCTCTTAAGCACTCTACCATGCTGGTTCTCAAGCTTTGGGCCACCCACTTTCAAACTGACCACTAACTGGCAAGGCAAGGCCACTGCAAAGCGAGAGTCAGCATTGTTCTACGACCAGCATTGTTTGTTGCTCATTCTTTTAATGAGTGGTGGGTTTTTTTACAGAAAAACAGAAAGAAGCCATGGGTGAGTTTCCTTTTATGTTTTGCAGTGTAATTTGTTAAAATCTGAGTATTCTTCTCAGATTCTCAACCAGCAAGTGAGGCTAGAGGTCTCCAGGAATTACAGTAGATCTTTAGATGGCAGAGTTTAGTTTTTCAAGGGGCAAACGGCTTCTTTGGAGTATGGTATCCACAGCATTAGATGCCCCACAGGTACCTCCCCTCCCCAAACCCTTCCTTCACATCTCCATCCCAAATCACAAAGAATTTCCCACCCCACAGCCAGTTTCCTGTGAAGGAAAAGGGAAACAAATCCAGCTCAACAGATAAGAGTCCGCTGCTGATCTCTCCAACTCCATAGCTCCTGGTGTTTGCCATGTTTGATGGTACTTTGAATGCCAAGTAGTTAAGTTTCCTGCTAAAAGAACTGCAACAATACTGGATGAAACAAAACCAAGAGTAATCATTTTTAGTTGGTGATATGTAAATTAAATTAGATGTATCACTGATGTTATGTCATGCTTTTACCCACCACTCCCCCCAGTGGGGACCTATCGTGACTTACTTCAATCCCCTCCCCTCCAGTTCAGCAAGCAAGGGTGGAGTCTCCAGCTGCCAACTTTGGCTTTGGGAATAGCTGGGGTTTGGGGGATAGAGCTTAAGAAGACAGAGTTTGTGGATGCGGAGGGATTTCACACAACATCCCTCTAGTAGATCTGGCTGGCCAAGTGTGCTTCCAAGTTGATCTCCAACTTGTAAAGCCAAGGCCAATACATTGAGCTCTGCCAGAGCCAGAAAACATTTTGGACTTCTCGTCACTATTGCCAGTTGCTCTCTGATATCTATTATGTCTTTGTTCTGCTCTTTCATCACAGAATTTTTAGAGGCTCGTTACTACCGAGGTAAGAGTAACCTTTTTTTAACGAAATCAGAAGGTATAGGGAAGTAGCAGCTTCTGCATATTTCCTTTTGTTGCATGGGGCTTATTCAGATGAACTATAAATCACACCACAACTGTTCTTTTGTAATAATCTCTCAGCATACTGTTGTCATGAAGTTCAGAAACTTCAGTTTTGCCAAGATTACAGTTGTCTCCAGATTGTTGCCGCAGGGTATGTGTGTTCGTGTGCGTGCGTGTATGCGCGCGTGCTGGGAAGTCAAAGCTAATTTATAGCGACCCCATACGGTTGACAAGGCAAGAGGCATTTGGGGGTGGTTTACCATTGCCTGGCTCCTCATCACAGCCCTATCATTTCTTGGAAGTCTCCCACCCGTATATTAACCAGGGTAGACTTTGATTAACTTCCGAGATGTGATGAAATCAGGCTAGCCTGAGGCTATCCAGATCAAAGCTCCCAGATTCTTAGTTTATCTTTTTTAAAAAGTAAACCTCTAGCTTTTGTAATTGCCAGGAGTTGTGTTGTGTTGGCAGTATTCTAACTACCACATCAGGAAGCAGCTTTGGTCCCACTATGTGGCATGTGCTTTGTGGCATATGCTTTGATTAAATGTATTTGATCAAATTGATCACTACCAGGATTATTGTCCATAATCTTTATTTGATTCAATTTATCCCTAGTGGGATTGTTGTCCATAATCTTAGTGTAATTGAACATGGAGCAGCACAAAAAATGATTTTCTTTTGTCTGCTCATGTCTTCAAAAGTCAGTCTTTTACAACACCTTGCCATGACTGAGGCTTCTGCAAGGGTGCAACACAGGAAAGTGCCACACAGGGCACAGAGGCCCTTTCCGCATGGGTCAATAAAAGCAGGTTGCAGTCAGGATGAATGAATGAATGAATATGGTGCAGCCTCAGGCTGTTTGCATGGCTGGGCGTCCCGTGGACAGCAAGTGAATCGGCCAGGCTGCAGACCTTCACACAGAGGTGCAGCTTTTTTAATTGTTGTTTACCGCCCACCATTGCATACCTATGCAGGCATGCATACATGAACCCCCACAGCCATGCTGACATCTCACAATACCCCGATATGACACTGTTCACCTGCGTGGCTATGCAGAAGTGAGCCAGGAAATTTTTGAAAAAGAACCTCACCCAAATTGGATGTGCTTCCTGCCCAGCCGTTTGCTCCCAAGTGGCTGCAAACTGTTATTCGAGCGAGTCTCGAATAACATTGTTTGGGAGAAATAACACGAGGCAGACTCGCTATGGCATTGGAATCCATGCGAAGCCCCCCCCCCCCAAAAAAATTTTTTACCATCTTTAAACCGCTTTTATTGATCTATGCAGAAAGGGCCTAACTGTGTCTTCTTCCAAATCTCCAGGAAATTTCTAACACAGAGCTGCCAATCCTGGGCTAAAGACTTCTTTCTGGTGTTGAGGGCAGGGAATTCAGAGAACCTGATACACATATGTGTATAACATTCTATTGATTTTTAATTGTTTTTAATTTCAAAAGCTCCAGTGGCCCAAAGGAAGATGAGTAGTGTAACCTTGCCCTTCATCCCCTGCTCTATGAAATATTGGATTTTAATATTATTTCTTACACTGTGTGCTATAAAATGCCAGTTTCCATGTTTGTATGTGTAGGTAGCAGCGTGTCCATCTAAAAACAGACCAGAGGCAAAAGGTCTGTTTGCAAAATTAAATCAATGCATGAGTTACTGCAGGCAATAGAATCTGGAAGCCTCATTGACCATGGGCATATATCCTTGACATTTACCACTTACCCCGCTAAAGAGATGTTTGTGACACAATGAACTCCCCAGAGAACTCCCCTGGTACTACATGTTATATATCTAATGTGCTTTTTTGAGGAAAACCATTTCCTCAACAATAATTGCTTCTCCCATGCATTTCCTCCAACCCTCTAGACATGATCTCCTAACAACAAGATCCCTTCCTTGATTCATTTCAAGCTACCTCAGCCAAATGCGTTGAATACTTAAAGGCAGAGACTTTAGGGAAATTACCTCCTGCATAAGCCATTCAAGGTATCACTGATAAGTGATCTATGACCCACGATTGATCCTCCATTGTCCCAGGAAGTAAGAACCAATGGATAAGAGCTGCTAATTAAGCTCTAGCCTCCGTGAAGTCCAGCAAGGAAGCCCCAAGCAGTTGCAAAGAAACAAAACCTAAGTTTGAATTTCCTGCCTTACCTGCACAAAGGGGTATAAAAATACTGCACACCAGAGCCTCAGTGCTCAATACTAGCCTGAACCTCTCTTGGTCACGTTGGTGTGAGACATGATATCATCCTTTGCATTGGGTTTCTGCGTTCTTCTAGATCTTCAGCTGAATTTAGGTAACATATGGTCCCCGCATCCCCTCCTATTCTATCATCCAAAACATATATTTCCCTCCCTGTTTATATACTTAGGAACTGTGTGTATGTGCCTTAACGTCTCACTGTATGATTGCTTGTAAACAAAATTTATATAAATATACTTAAACTACAATTTGGTCTCTTTTTGCATTCTCTGTGGATACGTTTCAAGCCGTTTCTGGTATAGCTGTCTAAAAAGATCCCCTCCCAGCCTACCTCTTGCATTTGCCAAAGTAATTCCCCATTGCTATACTAAAATAAGTTCTTATACTGTTAAGCTGGGTAACAGTAGCTATTGCTGGGGAATGGGACAAAGAAAATACAGGAAAGCATGCAATGTAGAAGCCCCATTGCTAATCATCTTTATTAGCAGCCACACCAGCAATAGTGAAACCATGCAAGCCCACCCCTTTGGGGAAACTGAAGAAGTATCATTCAAGTACTGAATGGGGAGTATGAAGTATCATTCAATGGGGAGTATGAAGTATCATTCAAGATTGAATCTTTATGGAAATCAGCAAATCAATAATTATTGCTACAATCTTTACAATAGCTGCTAATGAACAGCCTCACTTCAAATTTCATACGTGCCTCTTTACAAATTCAAGGAATCTGTCTCTTCTCTGCAAACAATTATAATGACAAACAGGTACATCATGAAGTAAATTAAAGCCTTGTAAATCTGAATCATGATTGAACAAATCACCTACCTTTAATATTTTTTACAAAAAAACATGGAGCTGTTTGAGCAGATTGTTCAGAGTTCACCTGTGCTTAATACAGAGGTGTACCAGAACAGTGAAGTGTAATGCCCTGAACTTGTTCCACCAGATAACCATCCATGAGCCATTTGAATTTTACTGTTTGAGAACACCCTGGATTTAGTTATATGCTATTTAATTTCCTGATAATATTATCTGTCCTTTGTCTAATCTAATTAATTAATTAAGCTTCTTTATTTCCCTTTCAGTAAATATCGTCTTTGACCCTGACACAGCTCACCCAACGCTGGAAGTGTCTGAACATGGAAAATGTGTGAAGGACACAGGAAAGGTTTCACATGTTTCAAAGAGTGAGAAGAGGTTTGACTCTCATAGATACATCCTGGCAAAAGATGGATTTTCCAAAGGGAAACATTACTGGGAAGTGGAGGTTGGCCAGAAAAAGAACTGGATCTTAGGAGTTGCCCGTGAAACCATTTGCAGAACAGGGGTCATCACACTGTCCCCTGAGAACGGCTGCTGGGTCATAAAACATGAAGATGGGAAAGAATATAGGGTTTGTGAAAGTCGCTTGACTGTGAAAGGGAATGAAAAACCTACAAAAATAGGCATATTTCTAAATATATCCGACAACCATCTGCAATTCTATGATGTCAACAGGAGAATTAAATTGCACGGTTTAAATGAAAAGTTTTCTGGAAAGTTGTACCCGTTTTTCTCTACAGGCTTAAAGAAAGATGATATCCCTCTGAGAATTTGTCCATGGTTTGAAGAAGACAGTGGAGAAAGGATGCAGGGTTCTTTAGATGTGGCTAATTAATACATGAAGGGAAGATGTGGCTAGTTAATACATGAAGGGAAGGAGCTGGATTGATCCTGGTGCCCCACCCACCACTTACTCTTTTATGCCACTTGTGCCAATGAATGTTGGTGTTTGAAAATTCCTAATTGCAAGATTGAATTCTATGCATTTAACATTTTTACATTCTTGGGCACTAGATCTACTGTGGGTGAAAGCTCATTAGTGGGTGAAAGGCCAAATAAGCCACCAAATGCAATTTCATTCTCCCCTCACATGTACATATTAAGTCTTATTTACAGGCCCTGTGAGATTCCAAGTTTAGCTCCTTATCAGTGTATACCTTTGGTTCCTGATTTGAGCATCCTCTTTCCTCCCTAACTTTTCTCCTTAGGTCAAATTTTAAATTGCAAGCTCCCTGCAGCAGGGACCTACATGAAGAATAATGTAATGTTCCACAAATAATATAATGTTCCACAAATATATCATTGCATAGTTACTAAATATAGAGCTTTAGTTTAATTGCAATGTTTTGCTACCTATTTTGTACCCAATGAGAGACACAGAATAGGAGTAATGTAAGACCGAGCATGCCTTTGGCCCCAGGGACGCTAAAAACACCATCCCTGGGGTGGCGTTTGCACAGCAGGCACTGCTGCAATGCAGCAGCACCATTCTGGGAACGCTCAAGCGGGGCAAAGATGCCACTGTTGAACCTCGCTCCAGGAGCGAGGTTTTTCATCAGTGGTGTCTTCCACCTGCTGCCGTGCGAACAGCAACAGGTGGAAGGTGCCATTCTCCCCCCCTGCCTTCCCCAAACACCTTCTTCTCCTGAC
Organism: Sphaerodactylus townsendi; assembly: GCF_021028975.2. NCBI lineage: Eukaryota > Metazoa > Chordata > Lepidosauria > Squamata > Sphaerodactylidae > Sphaerodactylus > Sphaerodactylus townsendi. The sequence continues at coordinate 21,255,833 of NC_059439.1, read as the reverse complement.
TTCCAGCTCATTGAAGAGGCCAGGCGACACCCCCCCCCCCATGGCTTGCGACTCCAGAGCCGTCGCTCAGGCCAGGAGTGTGTGTCCTCTGGGAATGCTCAAGCGGGGCAAAGATGCCACTGTTGAACCAGTGTGTGTCCTCTGGCCTCTGCAACGCGCCGGCAGCCAGGAGAAGAAGGGAAGGCATTCAGGGATGGCACAGCCTGTGCGAAGGCTGCCCTGTCACCTGCACCCCTGCCGGGACCGTCGGTGCAAACGGTCCCGGGGGGTAGCATCGGCATCGTTTCTGCCAATGCTGCCCCGCTCAGCGCCCATGCAGAATGGGCCTAAGAATGAGAGTCTATGTCTCTTTGTCTTCCAACAAAAGTTTCTTTAGGATGGAAGATTTTTCATTTTAAAAGAAATCACAGTTGATTTAATACAAATACTCATTTCAAAATGACCAGTATGATCTGTTCCTACTTGGAAAAAGTTAAGTCTAGAGTTGAGTCTTCATCTATTCTACTTCTGCCATTCCTTCTTTCCTTCCATGTCTCTTTATTTTCCATGGTATCTCTTTAGAGGAAGATTTCATGTTTCTACACATATATTGAGGACTAGAAGAATATGACAAATCCAGTTGTTCTTGAAAGTGAATTTCCTAGATCTCATGGCTTGTTTAAATTTTTGTTGCCTCACATGAATATTATTCTTTCAGGCTTCATGTTTAACTGATTCAGTTTAAAGTTTTTGAATTATCTTCACTCCTGATTAAGAATTATGTAACAGGGAAAGAAAGTGAATGCATGTATTCATCTTCAGGTTTTATGTGTAGTACATTATTATTATTTCATTAAATGTCTGATTATGACTATCAACTTTGTTGGTGGGAATATGAGCCCTGTGTTGTTGCTTTCATTTATTCACCCCACCATCAATCTTCTCCACTTCCTTAGGGTTTCTCCCCATTTCTCTTTCAACCTTCTTCCATTTTCCTCATACCCTTATTTTCCTCATACCACCATCACCACCATATAAAATTATTCCACAAAATTTTCCTTCATTCCACATTCTCAGTGAACTACACTTCGTAAAACCCATTTAGCATTAAACCAAAGAGAATGCATGTATTCCTCTTGAGATTTTATATGTAGTGGTACATTATTATTATTTCATTAAATGTCCAAGCAGCCCTGTATATATATATATACAGAGAGAGAGAGAGAGAGAGAGAGAGAGAGAGAGAGAGATCTGTCATGTGTACCATTGTTCTAGACTCATTTTGAATGTATCCTTGTAGCAAGTAAACAAATGTCTACCATTCTTTTAAACTCATTTTAATGTATCCCTGTAGCAAGTAAATAAATAATCCTGTTCTTCAAATTATCACTGGCCTACATTTGTTTTATTTGTATGTAACTCAAATATACTCTTCCAAGGAGTTCCACATGATTCTTACCACAAAATGTTTTATTTGTAGTCTCAACATGTTTAAAATGAATCCCGTTTTAAAACGATTCTCTGGTTGAAACATTTTGAAAAAGTCTTCAGTTGTTGCACAATCTACTGACTGTGTTTCCCATGCTTCTCTGTTTTCCCTGAACTTCCTCCTTGGTGCCATTTTCCCAGCTCATTCTGTGTTCCTTCTTGTCTGTTTATTTGCTCATTTCTGTTTGTTCTTTAATGTTTGGGGAGCTAATCTTCAAGGCATTGATGACAGAAGGGATAGAGAATCGCAGCAAGGAGATTTGAGGCACTGATTCAAATAGAACTCAAAACAAAAGGGAAAAATCATGCAATGGCACCCAGGAATCATTTTGAGGGAGTGAGTGTGGACACACATCATAGTAAAGGGGGGACTGAAAACGTTTTCAAAATGTTTTCAGTGGCCGTTTCCGCACGGGCGGAATATGGTGGCCTGGGGACGGCAAAAACACCATCCCCAGGTCGCCATTCGCACAGGGGGGCGCAGCTGCTGCGCAGTCGCGCCGCCCTCGCGCCACCCGACCAGCGCCAAGCCGCCATTTCCAGAGTGCGCTTGCAAGCGCACTTTCCTGGAAACGCCGGCTGGGAGTGGCAGCGGCTTCCAGGTACTTCTCCCCCCCACTCCTTCCCTTCACTTACCTTGTCCCCGGCCCTCCGGCGCATCGCCGAGGCCTGGGGACACGCCCCCTCCCCTGCAACACTGCAGCAGGCGCACAGGGCCGGGGGGCGTGTCCCCTGGCCTCGGCGATGTGCCAGAGGGCCGCGGGACTGGTGAGTCGCTGTGACGATGGCGCAGCTCTGCACCGTCGTCCCAGCCGGTTCCCGGACCGTCCATGCGGACGGTCCCAGCGTCGTCGGGTCGGTGTGGCTTACGCCGACCCGACCGCTTCCGCCTCTGTGCGGAAGCGGCCAGTGATTCTTGGGGAAAGGGCCCCTCATTCTCCCTCTCTCTCAGCTGCTGTCACTGACTCTCTTTAGTTCTTTCTCCCCAGTTCCTACTTTCATGCTCTCTCACACCTTCCCATCATTCTCTCTCTCATTTGCTCTGACTCCCCTGCCCATCGCTGACTATAGCAGTGGCAGCAATGACTCCTCTGCTCACCCAGCCTTCCACTTCATCCCAGAAGGGTACCACCTCAATGACTCTCCTGCCTGCCTGCCTGCCTGCCTGCCTGCCTGCCTGCCTGCCTGCCTGCCTGCCTGCCTGCCTGCCTGCCTGCCTGCCTGCCTGCCTGCCTGCCTGCCTGCCTGCAAGTTTGATGGGGGAAGCTGGCTGGTGCCCTGGGCTAGTTGGTTCATTGCTAAGAGCTGTGCTGACTGCAGGTTTCCCCCCTCCTATAGCCGCATTCTAAACTGCTCACCCAGAGCAGTATGGGTGGGTGTGCTGAACTTTCCCTCCCTCTCTCCCTCCCTCTATCTCAGAGGCAACCCCAGACTGCTCCAGGTAGTTACACCAAAGCCCCCCACCAAGGCAACTCCTGGGAGCTATTGAAGCCACTACCACCAGGTGCAGCATGGCTCCTGGGCTACACTGCCATTGCCAGCTTGAGGTAAATAAGTCTTCTTTATTTGAACATAAAACTTATTTTATTAGAGGAGGGGTTTAAACTCCCCAATGTTTTCTTAATGTCAGGTTTTTCAGCAGACATAGAGGTTCCACTAGGTTTGCAGCTGGGGTAAGTGTGACCCCAATCCATGGATTCAGCTATCCACAAATATGGAGCACACTTGGGAATTAAATATGTTGGTATATTTTTGCTACCTGTCTTTGTAACCCCCATGCCCAGAATGGGTTGAACCAGTAAGGGGGTGGAGACTCAGAGCAGCAGAAAGGCTGCAGAGCTCTTTGGAGAAGACAAGGCTACCAGACTCGGACCTTGGTTGTATAAACCCTTAACACCTTGTTAAGGTAAACTGCAATATTGTTGGGAACTACTGGGAAGGTAGTTGTTTGTTTTTGCTATGTTGTAAATGTTGGAGTTTATTGTTTCAGGGTTTCTTTTTTGTGGTTGTAATGGGTGAGAGTTCTCCTGGAAACCTTCATCATGTTGCATCCTGTTCATCAAGCCCTTGGAGTCTTCAGGAGCCAACCCACTTGCAAAGAAGAATTGGACTTGGCAGTATCAGTGGACTGTAACTAGAAGGACTTGAAATGCAACCTGAACAGGACCTTGAATTGTAAATGTTAAATGTTGATGTTTAATGTTATTTGTAGAGAAGTAAACTGTTTTGTTTAAATTTGGTTCTTTGCAACTCCTTCCAAGTTCTGCCCAACAGAACCCACAAGCTGAGGTTACATCTTCACCTGTCAAAGAACAAAAGTGACTAGTTCGGGTGACTGTCACTTTACCCACCCTGAGCCTGGCTGTATGTGCTTATGAAAGAAGAGATGTCTTTCTTTCCATATAAAGAAAGTGGATTTATATTAAACTTCAAAAACTGGATATAAAAAAGAAAAAGAGAGAAAAACCATCAAAACATTTTTACTGAGAAACTATTATTTCTTAGTCTTTAAATTATTTTTGTTTCAAAAGCTCTATGCCCTCCTCATATCTTCAGCAAGTGGAAGATTTTTTCCCCATTCACCAAACCCATATAGCCTCAAGTTGGGGGAGGTTAATGACAAGTGTGTTTATGAACAAAAATGATTGGCCTTTGACAGTGCCAAGATCACTAGATGTTAATTTTCCATGGGGAGAAGTCGACAGCTATTGACCCCACTCTGGGACCCGATATCAAAGTAATCTAAGGAGTCTCCTGCCACACCAAAATGGCTGTTGAGCCTCAGGTTAAATTTCAGAGGAGATAACATTTTATTGGCAAAGGAATAAGTCAGCATGGTGATCATGCACTAAGTTGGGAGAGGAGGTGGCAGTCAACATGCTACTCTTTATCAAGTGGAAGTGTGTTATGCTGTCCCAGCCCCTTGCTGCATCCTCTTCATCAGTTCTTCATCCTGCATTGAGAGCTCTGTCAATTTCTTGCCCATGCATTCATGGATATCCAAATACTTAGCGACACAACGATCCAAGCACACCGACTCCCCCTTTGACAGCTCAGCCTCCTTGCAGTGTGGAGGCACGCATTTGCGATGGCAGGCATTGGTCATTCTGTTGTACATATCAGCCATCATCTCTACTTCCAGCTCAGCTGCCAGCTGCTGCGCCCTCAGAGGATCCATCACACTTCCAGGGATTTATCCTTGATGCGCCAGTGACGCTAGCTCCAACCCTTAGGTACAGACCGGAAACATGACGAGGCATTTCCGGCAGTAGACCTTCCCTCAGGTTAACAACTGAGTGTCGAGTACAGAGAAGGTGTGGAGCTGGCATCAAGTAGAACTTTGATAGGTTCTTATCAATTGTTCCCTGTCAGTGATTAACTTTTACAACTTGTTCTCTACATAATATTTGTCTATAATAGAGTTCAGCATGCAGGGACACGTTTTATTGGTTGAAACTAACAAACGAAACTCAATCCCACACAAAAAATGTGTTTGGACGCTCTACCGCTTGGCACTTTATTCTACAAATCCCCTTTGTTCAAATATCTGACCTCACATTTTGTTCAGTATTAGGGCCACATTCACATGAATTTGCCTAGGACCCATCTTCCTGATCGTATATGACAAGACTGGCAACAGATAGATTGCAGTTACTGTTGTCAAAACCAGACAAGTAAGCATCGGGGAAGGAGTAAACGATTGTGGCCGACTTTTCAATTTGGCCCTAATTGTCACTGATAGCCAGAATGTAAGGTAACGATTGTTTGGTAGGGAAAATTTTTCTTTAGGATTCTTTCTCACTTCACTGAATTATCTCCCATCTTTGCAGCCTGCTAACTGGGACAGATGGGAAACAGAGATTTCTCTTTGCTGCACTAATAATAAGAAAGGAGAAAGGGGGGCACAGTTTCAGAAATTCTTCTGCGTGATTAGCCCCTAGTTTCAATGTATAACAGTTCAAAACGGAATTTTGGATTAGCTCTGTTGGCACATTCTGACCCCACTTAGTTCTGCAAAAGTATCAAAGGAAGTTTAAAGAGACAGCAACAAAAATCAAAATATCTAGGCATTTATTGTTTCACAATATGCACCAAAACTGTTAGAACGTGTGATCCATGCTTATTTACAAGAATCCCTATAAAAAGGCATAAAGAACATTGCAAGTATCAGTATATCGATCAAAGTACATGAACCACAAACATATACCATGTCCCCTTCACATAATGCATACTAAATCTTGCCTTTTCTTGTTAAAATAGCTGGGAATTTTAGCATTTCAAAGGATCTATATTCTAGCCATAAGCATAATTACTTCAGAAAAATGTTCTCCCCATGGGTTTTAATCCTATAGCAGAGGCGTTCCTCCCATTGGGCAAAGTGGGCAGCTGCCCAGGGCGCCTCCTTGTGGGCGACAAAATTGCAGGTTCGTTTGTGAGGAATTTTGTATTTTCTGTGTTTTTTCCGTTTTTGGCCTGCTGGAGACGCAGATCTTAGGCTAGCAGCACCAAAATTTCAGAGATTTTTTGGGAGACTCTCCTGATGATATGACCTGGGTTTGGTGAGGTTTGGTTTAGGGAGTCCAAAGTTATGGACTCCCAAAGGGAGTGCCCAATCCCCCATTGTTTTTAATGGGAGCTAATTGGAGCCCAGGGACAAGGGGTACCCCTTATCCCTAGGTAGATACGCCGCTGGTCCCAGCCCCTTGCTGCATCCTCTTCATCAGTTCTTCATCCTGCATTGAGAGCTCTGTCAATTTCTTGCCCATGCGTTCAAGGATATCCAAATACTTAGCGACACAACGATCCAAGCACAACTTTGGACCCCCTGAACCAAACTTCACCAAACCTGGGTGGTATCATCAGTAGTGTCTCACAAAGACACTCTGAAATTTTGGTGCTGCTATCTTAATGATTGCACCCCTGACAACAGGCACCCCCTAAATTTCCCCATATTCTCTTTTTAAATCCACTCCCTTCCTGCCAATGCTTGTTTTCTTTCTTTCTTTTATTCTCTCAATGCCTAATAAAGGTTGTTGTTGTTGTTGTTGTTGTTGTTGTTGTTGTTGTTGCTGTTGCTGTTAAATCCACCCCCTTCAACATGGATTTCAAGGGAGAATCTGAGGTTCCCAGTTTTAACATTGAAAGGGATGCTGTTTCAGGGTGGGGGAGAATCCACCCCAAAATAGCATCACTTTCAATGTTGTTTAAACTGGGGACCCCAGATTCTCCCTTTAAGGTGGATTTAAAAGGAGAATCTGGGCTCCCTAGTTTAAACACCATTGAAAATGATGCTGTTTGGAGGTGGATTCCAGCATCACTTGTTTAAACGAGGGAGCCCAGATTCTCCTTTTAAATCCACCTTCAAGGGAGAATCTGAGGTTCCCAGTTTAAATAACATTGAAAGTGATGCTGTTTCCCCCAATCGGGAGACCTCGATACAACACCATAAAATGTTTTCATAGCAGTAATAAAACATTTTGAAAGCATTTTGAAAATGTTTTCCAAAAATTATTTCTGCTGTGTGGCATGGCCCATTGCTGTGTTCAGATTTGTGAGTTGGGGCATGTTCTATAATGTGATGGTGACTTTGAAACGACCTGGTGTAAAAAATCATTGTTTGGTCACGGTGGGGGAGGGTGGTCGCCCATGGGGGGCATCAAACTCAGGTGTTTCCCAGGGCTCCAGTTTGCCTAGGTACGCCTCTGTCCTATAGAATATACTGCTCTTTCTGACACACAAGTTTTGAATTTTTTTCAGGCACAGGAATGGCCTGTGGTCTCATATCTGCATCACTTGACTGTTGCTTCCAGCCTCAAGTGGGGCCATGTCTGTACAAACAGGCCATCAGAAATCCAATATTGAACTTCCTCATATCCCCCAAATGCAGTGCCTTCCAGTGAAGAGTTTAGACATTCAGTTTGAAGTCATCAGATGTAGAGAAACATATCAAATGTACATTTAGCCCATGCACAATTCTAAGGGGCACGGATAAACCAAGTCTTCTGTTTACTTTCAAAGAGAAGCTAAACATGGCGGGAAGCTGACTGGGCGAATCCCCAAGTATGTTTTATGATTGTCAGGACGGAAGAATGGATACATTTTCTCAGAGAACTGAACAGGGATTGACCTAATAGAATGCATTAACTGGACATTGTAAAAGGAGAGCATGCATTCTTCCAAGTCCAGAAATACACCTACGACTTCACTTTCTTCTTCCTGACTATCAGTTAGACTATTTCCTCCAATGCAGTGATATTGACCCTGCCACCATTGCATACTTACAAACCCTACCTCCAATGGCATCTGAAGTTTCTCACTTATTAATGTTTTTCTTACTGTCTCAGAAAGTACCCCCAGCTCCCAACTAGGTTTACCTCCCACTTCCACCTCCCAGTACAGTTTCCCAGAAGAAAACCCTTCATTTGCCACTGTAATCAAAGGTCCTTTGAAATGCTCTGGTTTTAACGATGGATCATGCAGTCCAATTCGGTTTTTCTCTTTGGTGTCAAGTCTGGGATGTGTGCACTGAGGATCCAAAGTGATGTTGACTAGAAAGCAGGAAGAAACAGTAATATCATTGGTAGAAGAGAAGTCATTAACATTCAAACTTAAAAGAAACAAGGGGAATAGGAGATAGGCAGCACATATTAGCTTTATTATGGAGGTTCCTTTATATTGTCCCACATAGTGGATATTGCCACATAGCAAGTTCATTGGGATGCCAACAGGAACATATCCTGTCCTTTTAATGGGGTTTAATGTACGGAAATGGGCAAAGCCTTTCATGTCATGGAAATAGATATAGCTGATTTTTGGCAACCCTGTAGGGTTCATAGGTGATTTGCCATTGCTTACTTCTGCATGGGTTGAGAGAGTTCTGAGAGGACTGGCCCAAGATCACTTAGTAGGCTTCATGCTCCTGTTAATGAGACAAGACATTTTTGTCTAGGGCCCCTTCCACACATGCAGAATAATGCACTTTCAATCCACTTTCACCATTGTTTGAAAGTGGGTTTTGCAACTTTGCACAGTAAAATCCAGCAGCAAAATGCATTGAAAGTGGATTGAAAGTGCATTATTCTGCATGTGCAGGAGGGGCCCAAGGCCAAGGCCATTGGCACACCTATAAGTGCAATTCACCATTCAGATTAGATAATTTTCACAATGCCATATCATAACTAACTAGCTTGCAGTGGTAAATTCAGATTTGCCTAATGTAAAATGGTTCAAAGCCACCATATGGAACCTGAGATAAAGCAGTACTCTTCTGTGGTTCTGTCTTGTAGATGGGATCGTGATGAGCTTTTCCTTCAAGAGCACCTCACTACACGTGGTCATAGCCAATGAGGCTAGAAAAGATCTCATCTATTTTCCCTTTCTGTAACCAATATTTCCAAAAGATTGATACCACTAAAACTCCCCACAAATTCTGAATGTGACAGCTTTGTCTAGTTATGAAAGTGTTGGACTATGATCTGGGAGTCCCATGGGTCAGTCACACACCCTTAGCCTAATCTCTAGAGGGGGTAAAATGAAGAAGAAGAGGGAGATGTAAGTAAGCCACTTTGAGTCCTCAATTGCACTTTCCGCATGGGCCAATAAATATGGGTTAAGGGTGGAATAAAACCCAGGTGGGGGGAACCTCACACAGATCCCATTCCTAACATGAGTCTGCTCCATGTTTTCCCCAACCCAGATTTTACAAGAATCACAATATGTGATTCTTTCACCTCTGTGTGAAGGCATGCACCCTGGCCAATGCGAATGGCCTGGGCTATGCCAGGTTTGTTTGTCCCAGCTGCCACCCAGTCTAAATTTGCTGTGTGGAAAGGACCTTTGTGCATTGGGGGGAGGGGGGCAGGAGACAGAGTATAAATAAAGCAAAACAAAACTTAAGAAAATAACAGCAAACTGATCCACAGTTTATTTCCATCATGTACGTTTAAATGTTCAAACTCATAATAAAACATTTTATCAAGGAACTTTATCAAGGAACTTTTGGGTGAATATTTGATGGCAAAGTTCCATTTCAATGAAAAATCATGACCACTGATTTCAATGAAATGAAAACTGATCCTATGATTTTTCAAATGAAAATATGTGCCTGTATATCCATCAGAAAGGCCAGAACACTGACCCTGAAATGTGATGTATCTAAAGTGCATATGAAGTTATCCAGCTGCAATACCAGTTGCTCAATTGAGCAACTGGTGAACACATGCATTCACAACAACAGCTGAATCAAGTGCCTAGTAGAGTGTTCATAAAACAGTGGGCGGGATGCAAATTTGTAGAAAGACACTTACTACTAGGGGGTGTCTCAGTTATGTTACCATACCTGCATGAGAAACTGCCCTTCTGAACTCTGCAAAGAGAAAACAATAAGCTGTAATTATATTTGCAGTGCTTAACAGCTTGCATTTGAAGAACTAAAAAACAGGCTCTATGACTCACCCAATTCTGCCATGATTTTCACTGAAATGAAAGAAGTTCACAATTATTATGCACAAATCTTCCAGCAAAACACTGGTGATATCACAGCCAAGAAGTTGTGAGGAGTATGAATGGCCATGTTTAGAGAAATAGGAATCACAGGGCTTTCAAGATAGTCAATGTTATTGGTTAACAGAAATTGAGCATAACAGAGTTTGAACATAACCTATGTAAGTGTTCTATTGCCATTGGGACGGTAAACAAAACCCAGTTTAAGTCTCATGCAGGAGAAGAAGTTGTTGGATGTTCTACCAAAAATCATCATCTTACCATAAGCATCTTGTTCTTGTTTCAAAACTGCAAATGAACAAAATGGGAAATTAAACATCTAGAAAAAGGAATTTTCGCCAAAAATACAGACAATGTGGGCTTTTTCCCCCGTTCTACAATTTATATTTTAGAACATCTGGAGTTCTATTAAAATTTTTAGGGTTGTAAATTTTGAAAGAGGGACATACTGAGATCCAAAATACAGGCTTATGCCAAGCCCAGAATGAAACCAGACACATTCTATATTCTAAAATTCCAGAAATGCTTTGTATCACGAGAGGGAAATATTCCAGTTTGAACTGGGAGTTCATAATGTAACATTACATTTGATTAGAGTACAGCCAAGGACTTCCATTGGAAACTAATTAGGCAATGAATGGTCAGGATTTCTTTCTTTTGCCCAGGGCTTAGTAGATCTAATGTGATCAGAGCAGCAGATGAACAAGAGGACTGGGTATTGAACTAAGACCTCATCCACATTCTCAACTTACCACACATTTCCTCAGTGGTCAAACCTTCTGTCTTGGAAGTGTTTTCTGGGAAGTCATTCCACCTTCATTCCTCCCATCATTTTCCCCCTTGTATCTTTAGTTGCATTTATTCCACACACTACTTCTGAAAATGTAATATTTCTAACTAGTAGTAAAGTCCATTGTGCTAAACAATGCAATGGGCTCTAGACAGCTGTTCTAGAGCCAAATGGCTGAAGGAAATGTTTCTAGAGCCAAATGGCTGAAGGAAAGGTTAGGCAACTACACAGGGGCATGGAGAAGGGCCAGATTTTGGGTGGGACAGAGAAATAAAGACTGCTTCAAAATGACTGCATGCTCAAGGGAAGCTGGTTCAGAAACAAATTGGGGAGGGGGGGGAAGAGTCAGTAAAAGTCCTCAGGAAGACAACAGAGGAAAAATGAAAAGAAAATGGTTCTAGAGCCAAATGGGAAAAATGTGGAATTATAAGAAAAAGAATCATAGGTATGTAGCAGGACTGTCTAGTGAAAGAAACCATCAATGGAAAGAATAAAGGATGCTTGTGAGAGGGGATTTTTGTTAAGGAAAGGAGGAGTTTTATTATGTGTATAGGTGAATGGGTATGTCTTCTTTTTTAAAGTGCTTAGCCTTTAGTTATAGGGGAGGAGAGATGCACCGTCAGTTATTCTACCTAGGAAGATGGAGAATTATTATTGATGGATTGGTTTGATTTACATCCCACTCTTCCAACAATCATGACTTCCATGCTCAAATCTCAGTTGCCAGGTATGCAGGGGTTGGCTCAGATTGGGAATTTCAGGCTGATTCCGCATGGGCTAAAAACAGCGGTGTGAAAACAGTGTGAAAACAGTATAAACCCTTTTACACTGTTTTAAACCCTTTTACACCATTTTCACACCGTTTTCACACTGCTGTTTTTGGCCCATGCGGAATCAGCCTCAGACTCCCACCCACTTATATAGCATAATTCCAACCTGAAATGGCCCAGTGGGGTGCTATTGGCCCCATCTGGAAAATGTACATGCATTCCATCAATACCTGTGGTTTTTCCAACTGGGAAATAATGCCCCCTGAGGCCCTTTCAAGCTAGAAAAATGGCATAGGGGGCTGTTATTCTGCATTTGCTGTGGCCACAGTATGGACTGACCCTTGCAGACTCCCCCTTCCTCCCAGCTCCCTGTAAAAAAGCTGTGATTTGTTGACACCTCTGACTGGACTTTCGAATTACCTTCCTCAGATGTCTTTCTTTCTTTTTCTGAAAGAGGAAGCAAATGATAGAGTCAGTCCCAATATAGTTTGGTGGATAGAAAGATTGTTAAATCACACAAGGGAACATCCAGTGTTTTGTGAATGAAACACTTCGCAGTTACCCACCTGAGTTAAACTGGGGTTTAAATTAAGTCACCAGACTTGCAAAGTGACCAGACCTAGAAAAATCATCACCATTTCTGCTTCTAAGATTTTTGCATTCTCACTCCTTCTTTTTACACTTTGTACGAAACGAAACAAAGAAGGGGTTTTAACCAAAGTAGTAAATAATAGAAAATTGTTATATGAACATATGAGAAACTTGTTTTTCAATTTTCAACTGGCTGATACAAAAGAAATTATCTATGAGAGAGCAGTGCTAGGCAGATTTACTCAGAAGAACCATTTTATTCAATGGGGTTCATTACCAGAAAAAATGTTCTTCAATTACAACTTAAGTCTATTCAATCATTCTATCTGAACTAAAAGACAAACTTACCCAGCTCAGTTTTAAGGAGTGCTATTTCTGGAAGACACAAAAATTACGTTGTTTGAATATTTTGGGAGATAACACGCATAACAACAACACTGAAATAGGAAGGGGTGATTTTTGTTTCCTCCCATGCTTTAGTATATTTTTAAAACCATATGCTAAATAATATAAAATAATCAAAATAAAGAATTTGCAGATTGATCCTGCTCATACTTAGGTATAAATCCCACTATGTTCAATGTGACTTAATCCCAAGTAAATGTACATATAATTGAACCTTTAATGTTCCATTTGTTTCAAAGGCATTTAAATTCTTAACTTTCACATTCAAAGCAGTGGATCATCAATTCTGACCAGATTGTACCATATGTGTGATTTAAATTACAGTATGAGTGCAAAACGAGTGCTGGCATCTCATGCAGATTTGCAGAATGGGTTTGGCGATCAGCCACCTATGATTTTAGTTTGGTCTTTATTCATATTATGGACTTTCAGATTTAATTAATAATTGGCAGTAATTAGAAGTATATTCCTAATCTAATATTTCCACTGTTGCCTCTGGGGGTTTTTTCACACGAGGGATTTCAATGGATCTGACACCACTTCTTTCTTTCCGCACATAAATAAACATTTCAATTTTTTAATATGTCATAATTAGCCTATGCTTTTCCATACTTCCTATATAGAAACTCTGCAGTATAGGTATGGATTTCATCACTCTGTAGAAAATGTATCAGGTTCTTATATAGGCAATTTTTGATACAGTAAAAATAATGAAACGTCCTGATCTGGATATCTAAGCTAGCCTGATCTCATCAGATCTCAGAAGCCAGGCAGGGTTATCCCCAGCTAGAATGTGGATGGGAGACCTCCAAGGAATACCAGGATTGTGACATGGAGACAGGCAATGGCAAATCACCTCTGAACTTCTCTTGCCTTGAAAATCCTATGGGGTCACCTTTCCACCACCAAAAACAAGCACTTACCTTCTTCCGTTGCTTTCTGTTCATTTTCTGTATACACGGAAATATGTATTAGAACTATAATCATCTGAGTTGAAATGTCTGGTGCTCACAATCACATTAAATATTGCATTAAACAACACTGAGCCTCTAAGAGAGTCTCAATATACCCAGGAAGTAGGCAGCTGTAGTCCTCCTTGATCCTCCCACAACAGTGTTAACGTGGCTCTTTCCAGCTTTCCACTTTCCCTTGTTGTCTCTCCCCATGCATCACTTCATAAATTGATGTAACTCACCTGAAAGAGCAAGCGTCAAACTGTTTTCTGAAATAATACAAAGACCATAATAGTTAATGCTTATGATTCATTCTTATGCTTATGATTTTCATCCATTAATTGTTGGGTAAATACTGAAGTTCTTTCCAAGTATTTCATGACAGCAAAACTGACTCTGTGATCAACTGTTTATATGGCACAGCGCCGTAGCCTATCTTGACTCTCTAGTATATTATATTATTCTCATCCCTATTATCAGGATCCAACCAGTTTTCTCTGTAGGTAACAGAAGCCTGGTCCCCTTTAACCATGCAAAAAGGCTATGCTGGGGATCAGGGGGATCAGCGAGGACAAAAGCCATGTGGGATGGAGACAGTAGTAAAGAGGGGAATTGATGAGATTGGGTGATCTAACCCTATGTTTTTAAGTGTACACCCAAAAAAGTAGTGTCCAAAGTCAAACAGCACTTGCAAATTACTACCATAGAATGGAACATGAATACAGTTCTGATATAACTTCAATTCACATTTTCCTGCACTATCAGTACAGGAGTATTATTTGTATCACATTATACTGAATATCCATAGATATGGAAATTTAGCATTTTGAAAGTTAAAAAAATTAACATGACAGTGAAAATGTACCGGTACTCATTGAACACATATGTCTCTGTATTCTTGAACATTATTAATGATAAAACTTACTCTTCAGTTTAAAATAGATGGCAGCGATGCCAACGATACCAAGCACCACAGTCACAATAAAGGCAACCATCCATGGGGAGACAGATGGAAAGAAGATATCTGGAAAGAGATCAATGCCACTATTTTATTTTATTTATTTATCTATTTATTTATTCATTCATTCAATTCTATCTTGTCCTCCCCCGCAGGGCTCAGGGCAGCGAACAACAGAGTAATAAAAACGATACAACACTAGCACAATAAAACATAGTACTAGTACAGTACCATAAAAACAATAGCAGCAAAAGATGGCTAAGATAGCTAAGATATGGTTTCCTGTACCCCCACCCCAAATCTTGTGAATTGCTAAGGTCCTCCTACACTTGACACTAGCTATTCTATTGCAGACCAATATGGTTATCCTCTGAATCTTAAGTTTTATATTGTTCATGATGCACATCCCACACGGCAGTCGTCAAATTCTACTCAATACCATTTCTCACTCACCCGCAATGACCAGAGAAGTTGATCCTGCTGATGTCTTCGTGAGTTTGCTAACAATTCTGCAGGATGCAGAATTTCCAGAACCTGGCTGTAGAAGAACAGAACTTGCAATGCTGGCATTGTCTGGGGAAGCTGTGGCTGGAACAGCAAGAAGTTCCTGTCCTTTGCCATCCACCCACAGCAGCTGGAGCTCAGGAGACAACATCTCAGATGTACAGGTAAGTCTGATTCCACTACCTTCATACTGGTCCAGCACAATCAGAGGGGCTCTGCTACTACCTGGAGACACAAGAAGTAGGTTTAGTCCAAACCATGAACACCAGGAGAATGTAGTGCAAATTATAAACATGTGTGCCTCTTGTCTGAATTGCATAGTTCTAATTTACCTCGATTAGCTTATATATAGGATAGTTCTTGGACCTGTTGGACTGCAACTCTCAGCAGGTCATGCCCCCAGTATTAAAGGGTAGATCCAGAGGCATCAACACCATTTTCTTTTTATAGTTTTTTTATGAAGGGTAAAAATTAGGGAAGTGAAAAGGTAACTGGAAACAGATTTTGTTTAAGTAGCTTTTCGATGGGTGAAAAAGGAAGGAAAGGGTCCTCTGATCAACAAAAAGCCTGTGCTGGGTTTCATTAAATTTGTGTGGACAAAAGCCATCTGAAACAGGGGCTATAATAAGAATAACAACTAGGCAAACTTGAGTGTGAAAAAATTACTAGATCCAACTGTGAAGAATCATGAGTGAGTCCTACATTTCAGACTGGGGCTAATTATAGTTCCTAGCGCTAGAAGAAAGTTGAAGACATATAATCCATAAAATAATCCATATGTCTTAATTCGGCCTCTATCCCTAGACTACACACTCAGAAAGGTCTCCCCATGAAACAGGGACTTCATTTACCAGGACTGGCTCATATATTTCTCCTTCTTCTCTCCCTGTCCATGCCACCATTTCTCTTTGGCCTCTCTTCAAATTTGCACTATTTCTCTAGGTTAGGATTTACTAGAAGTTAGTATTTGTAGAACTTTTCTTTAGTGCCGGTATGTGTGTGTGTGCATCTCAAACTCTGTTTAATTTGCTAATTCACTTTTTCACTTTCACTTATTCTGACAAAATCCTTTAAACCAATGTATGCTAATTTCTAAGAATCTGCGCACCCTTATGAGGCACTGAATCAAATCCTGAGCCTCTGTATGTATAAGCAAGATGGCCCTATTAGTCATTGGGTACATGTGTGTATAGGTTTCTGTCATATTAAAAAGGGAGACTAGGCAGACTATGTTTGCAGGTTGGTTTGCCATTGCCTTCCCCCATCATCTACCCATTATCCAAAGCTAGCTGAGTACTCATTTTGCTGACCTCAGAAGGAGAAAGCCTGTGTGAATCTTGAGACAGCTACTTGAAGCCATCAGAATCAAACTCAAGTTGTGAACAGAACTTTGACTGAGTTTTGCAAAGAAGAAATGATCCATAAAAGCAGTGGAGTGGGATGTCATCGTTTCAATGGAAAATATTTACCTCACCCCAGTCAGATACTTTGAGTAGAAAACCAACCCACAATGCTAACAACATTTACATTAATAATGGTGGGGTTTCTTTTTCCTTACAGTTTATAACAGTCTGTTATAGTTTTCTGATATCTTGGGTTCAGAGTTTGGGTATAATAAAACATGCTGCCACAGATATTAATGACAATTTTTCACATGGTTTTAACAATTTCTGTATCAATTACAGTAGGACACCAGAAACACACTAGTTTCAAATGTACATGAATGTGCTCTTAACTTACAGCCCTTACTAATTATTGAGTTCTTTCCATTAATAAGCTAAATATATAATTGGTTAATGTGTTGATTAAAATTTATAATCCTAGTTTTTAAAAATCATACAAAAGTCACTTACCCAGAGTCAAATGAATCGTAAGCAGGATGGCAGGAAGTAGTTCCATAGTGTCCTCTGTGGGGAGAAAGCAGCCACACAACAAAAAAGAATCTGTGGGTCAATGATGACTATTTAGAAACACTAGGGACAATTCATAAGGCAAATTTTGATCTTGGTTCCCTTCAGAGAGAAAGCACTCAAGTGTTACTGCAAAAAACTGTTTCATCTGTTTTGATTAGGTTCTCCACTCTCATGAACCTTCTCTGTTTCCTCACAGTGGTGGTGGATAATGCCGTCAAGTCACAGCTGACTTACCGTGACTCTCCAGGGTTTTTGAGGCAAAAGACTTCAGAAGCGGCTGGCAATTGCCTACCTCTGGGTGGGCTGAGAGAACTCTAAGAGAACTGTGACTGGCCCAAGGTCTTCCAGAAGGCTTCATACAGAGGAGTTGGAATTGAACCCAGTTTTCCAGACTAAAGTCCACCACTCTCAACTACTAGACAATACTGACTTTTCTTCACAGTACTGGTTAAGAATTAGTTTCAGTCTTCTTGTGTGTTTTATTGTATGTCATTAGTTACTGATTAACTGTGAACTAAAAGTGAAGCAGTGAGGGAAGAAGTGGTAAATTGTATATGGTCTGTATAAATTAGCTCTCTTGCAGTGTTCAACAAGGATTCCAGCAAATCTAGTGTTCTTTAAAATCCTGGACTGATTCTACAGTACAGTTGTCTGTGGATCTATTTAAAAGGGGAAAGAGACATCAAGCTGCTCAGAATTCCTATCTGAATTTGATTGCTCACTTTTCCACATGAGCACTGGACTCTAACCTGGAGGACAAGATTAAATTCCCTACTCCTCTACACGCAGCCTGCTGGGTGATCTTGGGCTAGTTACAGTTCTCTCATAATTCTCTCAGTCTCATGTACTTCACAAAGTTGCCAGTTGTGAGGAGGAAGAAAAGGCAATTGTATGCCACTTTAAGACTCTATTTGGTAGAGAAAAGCAGGTATAAAAGCCAGCTCTTCTTGAATTCACTCAGGACTAGATTAAATATGAAAGCCTTCCCTCTTCCTCCACACTTCCATGTTTGTTTATTTATTTATTTATTTATTTTTTAGATTTTTAGACCGCCCCATCCCCTAGGGGCTCTGGGCGGTGTACAACACGATAGCCATTGTATACAAATAAAAACAGTTAAAACCTTTAAGAACAGCAGTAGATAAAAGACTAAAAAGAAAATTAAATTAATTTGTAAGATGGCGTCCGACAATCTAATTTCACCCTCTTTCAGAGAGGGAAGGGCAGCAAATCCCGAGATGGCAAAGGCACAGATGTAAAAGCCACAGGGGGGGGGGGCACCGTCAACGGCTGGTACCTCCAAAGGCCCGGCGGAACAGCTCCATCTTACAGGCCCTCTTCACAGATTTCTTTCAGGTCCCACTAGGTGTGGACCTTTAATGGTAGAAGCGTTCCACCAGGACTGGGAGCCAAGGGCTGTGGAGGCCCTGGCCCGTGTGGAAAGCTCCAGCCATTATCATGTCGAAGGGAGCCAGGGACCTGATAGTAAGTTGGCCCCTCCTGCTGAATGAGAGAGGCCGTGGCCGGGACATAATGTGGGGTGAAATGCGGTCCCGAAGATACTGAAAGGTCCCAGGCAGCGTAAGACCTTAAAGGTCAGCACCAACACCTTGAAGATGATTGGCAGGAACTCTACCAGGAGCCTAGATTGCAGCTGGCATATTGCTGAGGAACTGGATACGCTGATCCCAGATGGCATTACCTGTAAGCAGGCGGCAGCAGCTGCATTTTGGACCAGTTTTAACTTCGAGATCCAGGCGCGAGGCGCAAAGGCCAGCGTAGAGCGAAGTTACAATAGTCTAATCTAGGGAGACCAGTGACTGCCCGTTGCATGGATCACTGTGGCTAGAGTCGGTTCTGGGAGAGAAAGGAGAGCCAACCCGCCCGGGCTGTACGGAAGGTGGAAAAAAGCAACCGGGTTATATGGGCCCACTAGGTGGGTGCTCCGATTGATAGGGCGGTAGGTGGACCCCCAGGACTTCACGTCGCAGGAGGAGTCGGTTAATGAGACCCCCTCCCACACGGCAGAAACCTCCACCCTCCCCTCTCACATTTCGGCCCAGCCAGAGGATCTCCCGTCTTGCGATGGATTCAAGTTTTAACCTGCTCTGCCATGCAACTTATGACTGTAGCATGGCGCCTCCAAACAATGCTGGTGCAGAGCGCGCCCGAGGCTGGTGGCTGTCCCCCCCTCCATCAACGAGGAATGATCTGAATTGTCATCTGCATTTTGATGGCGGGACAATAGCCCAAAACTCCGATACCAAGCTGAGCAAAGGGTGCAGCATGTAGATGTTAAATAACAGCGGGGATAATAATGCCCCTGGGGTACACCGCAATGAAGCGGGCACTTCCTGGAGGCTTCATCCCCGCACCTCACTTGCTGAGTCCGCCCCCGGAGAAGCGAGGCAATCCATTTGAAGGACAGTGCCCCGCACTCCAGAGGCAGCTGAAGCGGTGGAGCCAAAAGGTGCGTGGTCGACCACATCAAGCGCCTTTCGCTGGTAAGATCAACGTAATACCAGCAGCGCCGATCGCCCTGGTCCAAGCTGCATACGGGCGTGTCTGTGGCGGCGAGAACAGTCTCGTCCCATGCAGCACGGGCCGGACTGGAAGTGGAGGGTGCGAGAAGGCCGATCGTCATCCAGGAAGCCTTGAAGCTGCTCCAACACCACTCTCTCAATTACCTTCCCCAGAAGCTGAAAGATTCGGTGACGGGGCGGAAGTGGTGGCCAGAATCCCAGGATCTAATGATTGATGCTTTTAGAGTGGAATTTTGGACCCACTGCCTCCTTCAGCCCATCTGGGAAAACTCCTTGCTCGAGGGAGTTGTTGACGATGCTCAACAGATGGGGCCGTAGCTCCGCTCGGCAGGCTTTCACAGCCCCTTCAAGTAGCCAAAACACGCTGATCTCGAAATGCTCATATTGATACGTTGGTATCTCGATAGAATAACAACAAAGAGTGCTTGGAAATAACAAACCTCTCTCTCCTACTGCAGCAGCAGCAGTGGCAGAAAGAATATGTTTGTGTGTAGAGGGGAGGCAGTGGCGTATCTAGGCAAACTGGAGCCCTGGGCAAAACCTGTTTGGTGCCCCCCCCCATGGGCAGCCACCCTCCCCCACCGTGACGAAACAAAGATTTTCTTTCTACCAGGTCGTTTCAAAGTCACCATCACATTATAGAAAATACCCCAACTCACAAATCTGAACACAGCAGAAATATTTTTTGAAAACATTTTCAAAATGCTTTCAAAATGTTTTATTACTGCTATGAAAACATTTCATGGTGTGGTATCCAGTCCCCACAATTGTGGAAAACAGCATCACTGTCAATGTTTTTTAAACTGGGGACCTCAGATTCTCCCTTTAAGGTGGATTTAAAAGGACAATCTGGGCTTCCTAGTTTAAACAAGTGATGCTGGAATCCACCAGGGAGCCCAGATTCTCCTTTTAAATCCACCTTAAAGGGACAATCTGGGGTCCCCAGTTTAAACAACATTGAAAGTGATGCTGTTTTGGGGTGGATTATCTCCCACCCTGAAACAGCATCACTTTCAATGTTTACACTGGGACCTCAGAATCGCCCTTCAAATCCATGCCGAAGGGGGTGGATTTAATAATAATAATAACCACCACCGCCACCGCCACCGCCACCGCCACCGCCACCGCCACCGCCACCGCCACCGCCACTGCCACCTTTATTAGGCATTGAGAAAATAACAGAAAGAAAGAAAACAAGCATTGGCAGGAAGGGGGTGGATTTAAAAGGAAAATCTGGGGAAATGCCTGCTGTCAGGGGGTGCCTGCTGTCAGGGGTGCAATTATTAAGATAGCAGCACTAAAATTTCTGAGTATCTTTGTGAGACCCTACTGATGATACCACCCAGGTTTGGTGAAGTTTGGTTCAGGGGGTCCAAAGTTTTGGACCCTCAAAGGTGTAGCCCCCATCTCCCATTAGCTCCCATTGGAAACAATGGGGGATGGGGGCACTCCCTTTGGGAGTCCATAACTTTGGACTTCCTAGACCAAACTTCACCAAACCTGGTTGATATCATCAGGAGAGTCTCCCAAAAAATCCCTGAAATTTTGGTGCTACTAACCTAAAAACCGTGCCCTCTGCAGGCAAAAAAGCGGAAATACACTGAAAATATAAAAAATCCCAGAAACGAACCTGCAGTTTTTGCGCCCCCCACAAGGCGGCGCCCAGGGCAACTGCCCACTTTGCCCTATGGGAGAAACGCCTCTGAGGGGAGGGGAGGGGAGGGGAGAGAATATCACCTTTAGGACATGATTCTCTTCTTCAGCAGGATGTGGTCCATGGAACTGCTTGCCTCTTTCATTTGGGGGGCAGGAGTATTTTTGAAAAGGGCTACAATATTGCTATAGCTGCAATATCAATATAGATATAATAGCAACTTAAAGGGCTAAGTCAGCAGTCTGGCGACTAACAGGAGTGATTGAGTCTGTGCCTTTTAGAGTGAGTTGATGAGCAAAGCTAAGAGAACCAGGCTTAGGACAGTTCTGAGCAGAAAAGCTGCAGGATAAGGTGTGAGTGCCTTCTCACATGTAAACA
The DNA here is from genome assembly GCF_021028975.2 of Sphaerodactylus townsendi. Classification (NCBI taxonomy): domain Eukaryota; kingdom Metazoa; phylum Chordata; class Lepidosauria; order Squamata; family Sphaerodactylidae; genus Sphaerodactylus; species Sphaerodactylus townsendi. Next base: position 21,234,405 of record NC_059439.1, on the reverse strand, counting down.
GAGAACTGTGAGGAGCCCCACTACAAGCCTGCTGAGCAGTAAAGAGCCCTGAGGTAAGTCTTCCATGAATAATGGGCCTTGGAATCACACATTGTAATTGTAATTTTATTTTTTATTTATTAAATCATGTCCGGAAGACCAATATCCAAACAAGAAACACAATAAATGCCTTCCCAAAGTCCTTCAGTTTCTGTCATATGAAGAACCTTTGGGTATCACTTTAGCCCTCTGGTCACTGTCATCGTCACTGATCTCTGCCTTCGTGCTTGGAATCTTCACCAAACATCAAAACACTCCCATTGTCAAAGCCAACAATCGGGATCTCACCTATTGCCTGCTCATCTCTCTCCTGCTTTGCTTTCTTTGCCCCTTGCTATTCATTGGTTATCCACACAAAGTATCCTGTCTTCTGCAACAAACAACTTTTTGCATCATCTTCTCTGTGGCTGTTTCCTGCGTGCTGGCCAAAACAATCACTGTGGCTCTGGCTTTCATAGTCACTAGGCCCGGAAGCAAGCTAAGGAAATGGGTTGTTTCTCTGTTGTTTCTTCCTGCTTCTTTATTCAGGCAGGAATTTGTACAGCGTGGCTCTGCACTACTCCTCCATTTCCAGATTTGGACCCACACTCTCTGACTCAAGAAATAGTAGAAGAATGTAATGAAGGGTCTGCCATTTTGTTTTACTCTGCTCTGGGGTTCATAGGAGTCATGGCTATTGTAAATTATTTAACATCTATACGCGACCACTTGCTCAGCTGGTACGGAGTTTGGGGCTGATTTGTCATCAATATGCTGATGACACTCAGCTCATTCTGTTGATGGAGGGGGGAGCGGTTGCCGCCCCTGCGGCTCTCCAGCACTGTTTGGAGGCGGTAGCTGGTTGGTTACAGCAGAGCAGGCTGAAACTGAATCCATCGAAGGCGGAGATCTTGTGGTTGGGCTGTGAGGGAGAGGCTCGGGATTTCCAGCCGCCAGTGTGGGAGGGGGCCTCATTGGCGCCAGCCTCCCTCCGATTTGCAGTCCTGGGGGGGTCCACCTGGATTCGTCTCTTTCAAGTAGGAGACCCAGGTGGCCACCACTAACAACTCCTGGACTGCATTTTTCCATCTTCGCCAGGCCCAGTGGTTGGCCCCACTTCCTCTCCCAAGTGGGAGACCCTGGCCACTGTGATCCATAGCGACGGTCACCTCCCAGGGCTGGAGCTACTATAACTTCGCTCCTGGCAGGGCCCTTCCCTTGCGTTTGATTCAGAAATTAAAACTCGTCCAACATGCAGCGGCGCATTTGCTCACAGGAGGCGCCTTTAGAGAGCACATCCAGCCTGTGTTGCGTCAGCTGCATTGGCTCCTGGTTGAGTTCCGAATCATCTTCAAGGTGTGGGTTTTGACCTTTAAGGCATTCACTGGCTGACTAGGAACCTCCTTCGCCGGGACCACATTACCCCATACGTCCCTCTAGAAGCCTCTGGGTTTCAGCAGAGGCTAATCTGCTAGTGGTCCCGGCCCCTCAATGATGCGGCTGGCTCTCCACACGGACCCAGGACTTTTTACAGCCCTGGACCCGACCTGGTAGAACCACCCTTCCTCAGCACACTGTCAGGAGCTCTCTGAGACCTTGGTGGGTTCCATGAGAGAGTCCTGGTAAGACTAATGTTGTTCCACCCGAAGACCCTTTGGAGTGTCCAGCCACTGATGTGGTGGCCCCCCCCCACTGCTCTTTGCCTGGCACTTTACATCAGAGCCCCTCATATTGAGGGGCCTACCGTCCCCCCTTTTTGGGGGGTAGGTTTTAATTGGGGTTTGGACGCCCTTGTTTATTTGTTAACTGTTTATATGACCGCTGTTTATATGAAATTTTAAGCTGTTTTTCTGTTGGAGCCTATGCATTGTATTTATAGGATTTGCTCCTGTTAATGTTTTGAATTATGTTGTTCACCGCCCGGAGCCCTTCGGGGATGGGGCGGTATAGAAATTGAAGTAATAAAAAAATAAATAAATAAATAAACTTTGTTGTGGCTTTCCTAGTCAGGAAGTTGCCAGACAGTTTTAATGAAGCCAAGTTCATCACTTTCAGCATGCTGGTGTTTTGCAGTGTCTGGGTGTCCTTTTTTCCTACTTACTTGAGCACAAAAGGCAAATATAAGGTGGCTGTGGAGATCTTCTCCATTCTGGCATCTACTACAGGCATACTGGTTTGTATCTTTCCCCCCAAGTGTTATATCATTCTCATGAGGCCTGAATTGAATTGTAATAAGCAGTTAACAAAGAGACAGTTCTAAAAACTTTCTATTGGGTAACAATGATGATAGTGGTGGTGGTGATGTGAAAAAGTATAGTAAAAAGGGAAATATTCGGTGGAGTAGAATTGTTCTAGAATGCTGTTTTATTAAAGTAATATGGTTTTATAAAAAATATAGACAATGTCCTCCCTTTCCATTGCTCATTGGATACATTTCATCATGTTTTTATTTCATTACTGGAGTCTCCACACCTACTCACTCCATTTGCCAAACCCACAGCTTGCAGCATTTGCAACATTTAATGGTAGTTTGAATAGTGAATAAGTTCTGTCTCCTGCTAAAGGTTGCAGAGATTTCTGAGGAAGCAACAGCACAAGCAATCATCTGGTGTGCTATAGGCGAAGCAGACCTCGAACAAATAGACTTGGCACAATTCCATAGGGCCTGAAAGATGAAGCTATTCTGCCTGACCTATGGCTGAAGGCAGCTGTGGCGGAACGGGCTTGCTTTGCCTGGCAGGCCCTATCCCGCTCTCTCTGCACACACCCCAGGAGTTGCCAACTTTTCCTGGGGCAGGCTAGCTTTCTCTCTGGGTAAACCGCTGCCACCACCTGATCATTTGAGGACTGCCCACTGGGAAAGATGGGATTTCCCAGCTTCCTTTCCAACTGTGAGGCCTCTACCTCAGTTTCCCCCTTGGTTTCCCCTCTCCTGGGTTCCACTATAGGGTAGATTGGAGGCCTTGGAGGAAAAGCTGCTCAGCCTTCCTCTCTCTCCTGTTTAAATAGCGTGTCCAAGACAGTAGGGCATACATGGCACAGAGAACTGTCCTCCACATCCAAGGTTTTAAAAAGTATTTATTACAAGTAAAATAGTCACAAGCATCTTTTAGCACCGCACCAGATGAAGCAAGGGTTTATAAAACAAAGGAAATAAAATGCAAATCCCCTTCCCCTATCACTAATACATACCCTGGTTAGTAGATGGTGGAAAGCAGGTCCTTAGAGCTTAGAATGTTGCAATTTGCAAATAATTCACATTACCTGGCACATGGTCCAGAAAATGGCTGCTGCCTTCCACAGCTCAGGCATGAGGTCTGTGCTCCAGCAGAAGGAAAGAGAAAAGAGCGCCTCGCTCCTTCCCTCCAGCAATTTATCAGATTCCAGACCCCACCCTCCTTTGACCAGGTCAAACTGGGTCAAGATATCATTTCCCCCTTGGTCAGGTAGCATTTCCTGATGTTTCTCTGGGATTTATAAGTCCTCCAAATCTCTGGTACCTGGTTGGGGAATCAAGACAATCAAGACAGTGGGGCATTCATGGTACAGAGAACCGTTCTCCACATCTAAGGTTTAAAAAGTATTTATTAAAAAGAAAAATCACAAGTATCTTTTAGCACTGCACCAGATTGAGCAGGGTTTCCAAAGCAAAGGTGATATAAATGCACATCCCCTGCCCCTATCTCTTAGCATAGGCTAGCTAGGAGCTGTTGAACATAGGGTAGGCATATAAGCTTAAAAGGTTGCAATTCTCAAACCGTTCACATTACCTGATTGAGCACACGGTCCAAAAATGGCTGCTGCTTTCACAGCTGAGGCAAGAGGTCTCCACTCCAGCAGAAGGAAAAAGAGAAGAGCCCTCGCCCCTTCACTCACAGCAATTTAATCGCTAGACAGGAGGTTTCTAAGATTAAGTTAATGTTTGGGGAAAGAGTGCAGGACAGTACAGGAAGTTCACCCATGTGAGGATTGGGGGGTGCAGGGCACTTTTACCAAGTTAGAATTCCTGTGAGCCCACAGCCGATGGTGGTACTTCGCCCCTTAGAAGGCTGAGGCTGGTGGCCCTAAAAAGTGAGTGGCTATGCCTTTCAGAGGGGTATTGTCTAAAGCTCTGCATTACTAATTCAGGGAAGAATGATGTCATGTGTCAGGCAGACCTTCTTGATATCAAACTTGTGCTTATTTCCTGACTTGTATCCATCTTACCCTTGTTCTGCTCCATGAGACCAGGTTGTATATGATATCAAGATTATGACTGGTAGAGTATTATAACTGATCCCAGCATAAATGGCCCTCCTATCTGATGCTAGGTCTTCCTAGTATCATCAGGGCATGCTTCATGTCATCTTCATGTCAAGGCATACTTCATATCATCTTTGGTGCAACGTTTATGCCAGACATGCAGAATTAAGCATAGAACCTCACCATCCAGAGACAAATGGTCTGCTAGGTTGAATGAAATTCTATACTACTTGACTGCCTCACTATCCCAAGCTCTCAACCAGCAACAACCATTAATTAATACAACTTATTAAATACAGCTTCCTGACTTATCTTGTATGGAAATCAGGAAGAAAAAATAATGTATTCTTTCATGTCTCCTATAAAATGCAATCTGGGAAAAGAGTCTGGTGGCACATACAAGAGCAACAAGACTGATTGTAGTGTAAAAAATATGAATTAAGCCCCCTTTTCTGCAGGAAAAGATAAGTAATCTTCAGAGAACTTCTAAAGGTTAATATTTAACAAGCCAATATGCTTTACTTGGTTTCATTTTTATTCCTGATCAAAGTTCAGCCCTTCCTTTCTCCTACACAGTTCTATTGTCAGTAATTAGAAGCTGTTTCCTGCACCACTAGGATTATGTCTAAATCTCAAGAAAAGGTATGTTTTTTCTTTATAATTCCAACTTTTAAGAATATATTGAAAAGTGGTCCATGCTATGGTATTGTTAAAGGGGAGGGTAATCATGCTATGGCATTGTTAAAGGGGTGGGTGATCTCGGTGTAATTTTTCAACTGAGTTGTGTCTTCAGTTAACCACACCATCTAGATCAGAGGTCTGCAACCTGCGGCTCTCCAGATGTTCATGGACCACAAATCCAACTGGCCATGCTGGCAGGGGCTGATGGGAATTGTAGTCCATGAACATCTGGAGAACTGCAGGTTGCAGACCCCTGAAATGATTTTGGCAATCTCCCACTGTATTTTGAAAATGAACTCACATCAGTGACAATCAAATTGCATCACCCTCGGTTATTACTGATTGGATCCCACCTAGTTATTCCACTGAATGCATCATTCAGTATTGATGCAAAACATGTGAATTATTATATAGTGGAAAGGGGGTGTCAAGCGTAGTTAGACATGCATTCTAGACTTTAAGAAAGCTGATTTCAGTAAACTTAGGAAACTGCTTAGTGAGATTCCATGGTTAAAAATACTAAAAGAGAAGGGAGTGCCCGATGGATGGGAGTTTCTTAAAAGTGAGATCTTGAAGGTACAATCTCAAACATTTCCAATGAGGAGGATAAAATTGGAGGTGTCTAAGGGAACCAAGATGGATGTCTAAACAACATCCAACCGAGCTGAGATTTAAAAGGGAGATGTTCAAGAAATGGAAAAGAAGGGAAAACACCAAAGAAGAATCCAGGATGTGTAGCGAAAAAGCCAGAGAAGCTAAAACTCGGAATGAGCTCAGGCTTGCCAGAGAGGTTTTAAAAAAGGCTTTTTTGGTTATGTCTACTGGAAAAGGAAGAAAAGGGATATGATAGTGTCACTGCATGGAGAAAATGACAAAATGTTAACAGGGGACAGAGAAATGGCAGAGCTACTCAACACTTTCTTTGCCTTGGTCTTTTCCCAAAAGGAAAACAATGCTCAACCAGGAGGAAATGGAACAGAAGATAAGTAGGGAAAATTCAGCACAGAATAAATAAAGAGGTAATACAGGAATGCCTGGCTACTTTTAATGAATTCAAATTTCCAGGGCCTAGTGAACTACAACTTAGGGTATTAAAAGAAGTGGCAGAAGTAATCTCAGAACCACTTGAAATAACCTTTGAGAACTCCTGGAGAACAGGGGAAATCCCAGCAAATTAGAGGAGAGCTAATGTTGTCCCCATCTTCAAAAAGTGGGGGGGGGAGGACCCAAATAATTATTTCCCAGCCAGCCTGATATGAATACCAGGAAAAATTCTAGAGCAGATCATTAAACAGGCAGTCTGTGAGCACTTCGAAGGGAATACCGTGATCCCTAAAAGTCAACATGGGTTTCTCAAAAATAAGTCATGCCAGACTGATCTCTTTTTTATATAGAAAGACAAGGGTGGTAGACAAAGCATATTTTGATTTTAGTAAGGCCTTTGACAAGGTACTCATGATATTCTTGCAGACAAGCTAGTAAAATGTGGACTAGACAATGCTACTGTTAGATGGATTTGTAATTGGTTGACTGACTGAATTCAAAGGGTCCTCACTATCTTCATCCGGGAGAGAAATGACTAGTGGGGTGCCACAGGGTTCTGTCCTGGGCCCAGTGCTATTCAATATTTTTATCAATAACTTAGATGATGGAATAGAAGGCATGCTAATCAAATTTGCAGGGGTAGCTAATTCCCCATAGGACAGGGTAAGAATTCAAAAAGACCTGGACAGATTTTGGGGAGCCAAAACTCACAAAATGAATTTTAACAGAGATAAATATAAGATACTACAGATAGCGTTGGTAGTCAGCGTTATTCAACTTCATGCTTCTTATCATTGAATCCAATGAGTTATTGTGAATCCAGTGGAGAGCACCAAAACACAAATTATGTATTAATATTTACACGTCTTTGTTGGTTCTGTTGTTTCAGATTAGAACTACTTGAGAAGATATGAGGAACTATGGATTTCAAGCAATGTCTCATTCTTGGTTCTTTCTGTGTGGTAATCTTAGTACCAATCTCTTTATCAGGTAAAATGCTCGCAACAATTCTAGAAATGTGCTAGGTTTTCATGGATTTGCTCAGTTAGGTTTTAAAAGAGCCAGAACTCCATGTCTGCATTGAGCCCCACTTACTTAACGATAAATGGGTCTCTATAATAAATAGAATTCTATTCCCTTTCACTGGTAGCAATGTGAAGGTTCCACTAGTATACATGGCATTACCAGAGCCAGAAAAGACAGTCTTTGCTTTTGAAGTTGTGCTTCAGTTATAGATGCTGAGAGAGTCTAACCAGGAAACCAGGCATCCTGGAGGCCCAAAACATAACGAAAAGACCCACTGGTTATTTTATTTACACATCTTTCATTAGTTCCAATAAGAAATGGGCTCTAGTATTATGCCAAGAACATATAAAGTTGTCAGTCCAAAGCAGCACCACATTCTGAGGGTGGATGAGGGGATAATTTTAGTGGGAGAAGAGTCCCAAAACCCGATGGTAGAACTTTAGTTTGTGGGTAGGGCTGTAGCTCAGTGGTAGTGTCAGTTTTGCATGCAGAAGATTCCAGGTTCAATTTCTAGCATCACCCGTTAAAGCAGTGGTTCTCAACCTTCCTAATGCCACGACCCTTTAATACAGTTCCTCATGTTGTGGTGACCCCCAACCCTAACATTTATCCATTTTACACATGGAGAACACTGATGCAGAGAGTCTTAGGCGACCCCTGTGAAAGGGTCGTTCAACCCCCAAAGGAGTCGCGACCCACAGGTTGAGAACCGCTGCGTTAAAGGAATAAAGTGATTCCAAAGGCCTGTACCCAAGACCCTGAAGAGCTGCTGCCAACCAGAGTAAACAAATGGTCCATTCCGCACAGCACAAAAAAGATGTCTGCGGGACATCTTAAAAAGACGTGACTGCCTCTTTTCACACCACACATCCAAAACAAGGTGTCAAAAGAATTGGCTTCTGGTGTGCTTTCCAGACAGCAAAGACATCAGATGGGAATATAGGCTGTTTCCCTGCACTCTGAAGACAGGCTGCCAGGCCGCCTGTCCCCAGGCCGCCATTCGATGGCAGGCGTAGCTGCAGCGCACTTGCGCCAGCCCTCACGCTTTCGCCAAAGGCGGTAGGTTTCCAAGAAGGAATCGCTGGGAAGTTGCACTTTCTTGGGAAAGCGCTTGTCCAGCTAGGAAGCACCGCTGCCGTTCACCACGGCAGCTGGCTTCCAGGCGCTCCCCAATAACACACACACTCCCTCCCTCCTGACTTACCTGCTCTCCGGCCCTCCGGCATACTGCATGAGACCTGGGGACATGCCTGCCACTAATGTGCCCCTGCTCTCGCGATGCTGGAGCAGGCGCCAGCAGAGCAGGGGAGGTTTGTCCCCAGGCCCGGCTTGCGGCGGTGAAGCGAGGCAGGAGCCGAAACGCAAGTAAGTCCATCGGAGCGACAGCGCCCAGCTGGCCTTACCGTCTTTCACCACTACCTGGACTTCTTTCTGGAAGGACCGCGTCCATGCGAGGGACGGTCCAGGAAATCATCGGCGTCGGGTCGGCGTCAGTAACGCCAACCCAAGCCCTTCCGCCTCTGTGCGGAAAGGGCCTTAGTTTTTGTTACTGCACAGAGATAACTCACAAAAAAAATTTAAAATAGGAGAGCATGACAAATCCCAAGATCATTTGGACAACAGTCTTTATCAGGCAACAATGATCTAAATCAGGCAATGATCAGGCAATGATCTTTATCAGGCAACAATGATCTGAGCCCTCCGGGGGAGGGCGGTATAAAAATACAATAATAAATAAATAAATAAATAAATCTTCTTGCCACTGATCTTCTTGCACCCAGATTAGGTGGAGGGTGAACTATTTCTCCTAACCAAAAAAATGCTAATAAGCGAACCTTGATGAGTTTCACATTCCAATAGGTGTTACCTCCCTCATTTTTAACATTTAAAAAATCCTATCTGTGATTGATTTTTTCAGAACACTTTGAACTAAGTTCTTCTCCATCTGTCACTGGTACGGTGGGTCAAGATGTGATACTGCCATGCCAGATCTCTCTTGGGAGACAGCCACAGAGTATGGAGGTCCAGTGGCAAAAAATTGGAGATAACCCTGTTAACATCTACCAGTTCAAAGCTATGGGTGACTTGGAGACATTTGGGCAAGGCTACCAGTCCCGGACAGCAATGGCCAAGGAGGGGCTGGTCAATGGAAATGTGTCTTTGAACCTGAAGAATGTGCAAGTGGCCGATGAAGGAACCTACAGATGCATTGTCAAGTCTACTGGTTGGAGTAGTTTCACCCGAACAGTTCTTCATGTTACAGGTTGGAAACCAAATATCTTTCTAATATATCCCACTGTAGCAATGTGCAAATTTCTAGAGTGATGCAGAGAACAAAGGGGAAAGGTTCTGCACTTTTTAGGCTTCTACATCAGGATAAATATACTACTATAAATCTATCCCAGCTATCATTCAGCTAGAAACCTCCATCAGCAGAAAAGGAGACAGAGCAAAAACTAGGAAAGGCATTGAGAGCATATTCTCAGCCGAATGCAAGGACATGTTACCATGTTTCTGGGATGTACTTCATTTGTGTTATACTTGTTTCATCCAATGCTACAGCGCAATAGTTCAAAATATCTCCAACCTAATCTAATGTCACTGGCCCAAATAAGTAAGTGGCAAACTTATATTAGCTGTTATAGAACATGATTCCCAACTCTTAGTATTTTCTAATGGCATTTCTTAATAAGAAGAATGACAGTGATATTAGTATTATGATTTCAGTAAACTGAAGACATATTTTCAGATCTTGTGTTTGTGGCTAAAGCTCAAACAGAAGATTAGTGGGAGGGTTTAAAATATATATTCTACAATTTCACATTTCATATGGGAAAACATAACTAGAACTGCCAACTCTGTATTCAGCGATTTATTGAAATTTGAGAGTGGATCTGGGGCAGGTAGGATCGGGAGGGAAAGGACCTCAGTGGGATATAATGCCATAAAGTCAGAAGTGGGATCCAGCAGGTTCTCACAGGTTCCCGAGAGTAGGTTACTAATTATTTGTGTGTGCCGAGAGGGGGTTACTAATTGGTGATTTTGCCACATGATTTTTGCCTTAGTTACGCCCCTCCTCTCAGCACTAGTGCGCAGAACTTGAAGCAGTCTAGCAGGAGGTGCACCAGCGTGCATGGCATGGCAGCCTGCTCCTGCGTGCATTTGTTTCCCGCCCAAGGACCGGCGCAGTGACTGCGTCCTTGCCACAGTCCCACCCAGGAATGCCCCACCCCCGGAATGCCCGGCCACGCCCCCGTCGTGCCCCGTCCAGCCCCATTGGCACTACGCCACAGTTTGAACCCCACCACCGTGGGAACCTGTTGCTAAAATTTTTGGATCCCACCACTGCATAAAGTCCATCCTCCAATTCATCCATTTTCTCAGGGGAACTGATTTCTGTCATCTGGAGATTAGATCTTCAGGCCCCACCTGAACATTGGAAATTCTGTGCCTCCATTTAAAATTGTCTCTTGCTTATCTTAAAATAAAGGAAGTGGTACAGTCATAATACAATTTCCTATGTAGTAGGCCTAGGTCTGCCTTGGGTTCATCAGTGTCTCTCACAAAAGCTTAGGTTTGGAAGCTTGGCTTGTTTTGGTGTAACTGGGATGGGCCTATTTATATGCTTACATACACATGGAGAAGGAGACTGCTGTATCTCTGTCCCTTCACTTTGTTTATTCTTACTCTCCCATCCCCAGTCTGAAAATAATTAAAATATTAACAATGACTTCACTGGTCTTTGGAAAGAAAGATCCCTCCCTTTGTATGCTTGTTTGATGGAGGTTGGTTTGATTAATGATCAAATGTAGCATTTACACCAGGGGTGGGCAATTATTTTTTTTATGGGGTGGCATAAGGGCAAACTTCCAGAAAAATATTGTGGAAGGTCACAGCAGTAGGGGCGAGAGTTTCTCCCGCAGAAGCCGCAGCCAAGGCAATCGGCTTCACCAAAGGGCTTTCAGAGCCGCAAGCCCCTTCAGCAAGGCAGGGGGGCCAGTCAGGGTCATCCGGCGGCCCGGATGTGGCCCCCGGGCCGTATAATGCCCAGGTCTGATTTACACTGTCCTATGAAACTCTCTTTTGTTTCAGGCATGGGAACGGTGTCAATTGAGATTTTGGGACCAGAAGGAGACGGGATCAAACTGGCTTGCAGATCTTCGGGATGGTTCCCCCGTCCTGAATTACAATGGCTGATGGAGGGCCATCAGATGAAGGACCATCCATTTGAATTTGAGCAGGATCGTGAGCAGCTGTTCAGTGTTTTAAGCTTTGTCACAGTCTTGGGAGACACAAGAAATGTTACCTGTTTGGTCTATGAGAAAAGCCATCTGCAGATGAAACAGAAATGCACCATCTTCCTTTCACGTGAGTAATTGCTTCATCTGAGGACTGCCACTCTTAGATCAGCAATGGAATGACCTGGAAGTTTAAAATGTCCTCCCATTGGTTTTTGAGTGTTGTGTCTTTTAATGTCAGATTTATGCCCATTTATTCTTTTGCATAGGTACTGACTGTTTCTTCAATGGTCGAATCCCCACTACCGTCTTAGCCAGGTTTTGAGCACAGAACTAACAGTCTGGCTCTGTTTGAGGGACTAACCTCCAGGTGATCCCACTACCCGTCTTAGCCAGGTTTCCAGAAGCTCTGTGAACACTAACCACCAGCTCGCCGTTGTTGTGTTTCACAAAGCCTAAGACTAAAGTGGGATTCGACTGGTCATCATTGAACCGTCAATCCTCAAACCCTGAATAATTGTGTTCCTGAAACTTTCATCATTGTGGCTGAGTCGGCAGGGGATCTCAAACAGAAAGGGCATTGCTGACATTTGATCCTCCTCTCTGATAGCCCCATCTAGAGGGAGATCAAGTCTACTAGTGGCAGCAGTGCAGGGTTGCACTGGTAGATTTGCCCTGCAGGGGCCCTAGTAGTGGGAAGCCATGGAGGATTCCATGGCAGCATCCCTGTGCCCCCCCGCATAGCAGCTGGAGTAGCAGGGGTGGTTTGGGGGGGGAGTGTTGCCGGGGGGGGAGGAAGTCCAACATTGGTGGTGGTCAGCTTCCTCCCAGTCTTTGCTATCCCCTATTATTGCTGGCAACTGGGAGCTTCCAGCTGTTACATCACCTCCAGAAAAGGCGCATAAGTCTGACTTAAGTCCAGTGGGGGGCTTTTTTCAGCAGTGGGGAGGTTTTTTTTCTGCATGTTAAGTTTTCCACACCACCATCCGTTGTGCCATGATCATCTGAAGATGCCAGCCACGATCAGGTAGAAGCGAACGCTCAGGAGAAAAAATGCGACTGAGCAACACTGTCCATACAGCCCGGAAACCACACAACACTCCATTATGACTCTGGCCCCTTCCGCACACGCAAAATAATGCGTTTTCAAACCACTTTCACAACTGTTTGCAAGTAGATTTTGCTATTCCGCACAGCTTCAAAGAGCACTGAAAGCAGTTTGAAAGTGCATTATTCTGCATGTGTCTCCCAATGCCTGAAAGAGAGGAGTCCACAGCAGCTGAAGGTCGTTAATAATGCACTGAACTGGTTTCAGCTGAGAGCTGCGTGTGACCACTAGTAGCCAGTGTGACCACCCAAGCACCTCTGATGTCATTCCATTGCTGACCTAAGAGTGGCAGTTCTCAAACAAACAAAAAACTTCAAAGGGAAGTTGCAGCATGAGATTGCTAATCTCAAATTAATTCATAAATTCAGAACGATCGGCTGAGTAGGGACACAGGATTTTTATCAAACTGCAGCCACTAGTCGCAGTGGTGGCAAACCTATGGCACTCCAGATGTCCATGGACTATAATTCCCATCTGCCCCTGCCATTGGCTGATGGGAATTGTAGTAGTCCATGAACATCTGGAGTGCCATAGGTCACACCACCACAGCACATAGTGTATTGTTGAAGGCTTCGCCAGCAGAGGTGGGATCCAGCAGGCTTCTCACAGTTCCGAGATGAGTTACCAATTATTTGGTGTGTGCGAGGGAGGGTTACTAATTGGTGATTTTGCCACATGATTTTTTGCCTTAGTTATGCCCCTCCTCTCTCCAGCACTAGTGCGCAAGCAGAACTTGAAGCAGTTCCAGCAGGAGGTGCACGGCCGGGTCGCGTGGCAGCTCTGCGCCTCTGCAGGCTGCATGCGTCATTCTCCGCCTTGGGACCGGGCGCAGTGGCTGCATCCATACCACTGCGCCCGGCCAGGGAATACCCGCGCCTGGAATGCCCGCCACGCCCGCGCCCCGTGCGTGCCCTCGCCCATCCCTGTTAGTTGCTACGCCACGGTTTGAATCCCACCACCATGGGAACCTGTTACTAAAATGTTTGGATCCCACCACTGTTTCACAGCCAACTCAACTGGTTGTTGTGGGTTTTCTGGGCTGTGTGGCCGTGGTCTGGTAGATCTTGTTCCTAACATTTTGCCTGCATCTCTGTCTGGCATCTTCAGAGGTGTATCACAGAGAGAAGTGTGTAACATGGCATGGCAATTCATCACTAAATTATTGTGTTCTGTTTTCTAGGTGACATTTTCCCACAGATTTCTCCATGGAACCCTGCATTCTGGGTGTTGTTTATGCTGTCTTTTCTGGGTTTTGGAATTGCAGGATATTATTTATGTAAAGGTACTATGAAGTCCAGCTGTTCTAGTCAGTGTAAAAAAACAGGAGTATCAAACTGAATCTAATGTTGTGACCATAGATTGCAACTAGGCTTGGTCAATACCCTAGAAATTCGGTTAAAAATTCAGATTTATTCGGGCATAAAATTATCTGTATGCACGAATAAGACAAATAACATATTTGGATAGACCCGAATATTTGGGTATACCCGAAAAATGTGGGTCTGATTTTTTTATTTTTGGTGTTTTTGCCTGCAGGGAGTGCATTTTTAAAGCCAGTGGCACCAAAATTTCAGGGTATCATCCGGAGACTGTCTTAGTGAAACCACCAAAATTTGGTGAAGTTTGGTACAGGGAGGCCAAAGTTAAGAACCCTCAAACGGGTAACCCACATCTCCTGTTAGCTCCCATTGTAAACAATGGGGATGGGGCATCCCCTGAATCTCCAAGCTTGGTTGCAACATAGCATAACATAAAATCACAAATAGACACACAGAACATAGCATAAGTAAATAAATTAAAACTTGCCAAAATACATGTCAGGGACAGGGTGATGGGTGGATATGATGTCTGGCGATGCATATCATATCCACTCAGAAACTATGTCAGGGGACAATTTGGACATCCCTGAAAACTCCACGGTAAAAACCATGGAGTTTTTCAGGATGGCCAGAGCACCAATCTTTCCTTCTGCCAGTTTGAGGCCCTGGGCCTTTCTGCTACTACTTGAAAGAGCAAGGGAAGGAGGGAGGAGCCAATCAGATGGAGACCTCCCACTACAAGCAGGTAACTGGTATACCCAGAGGTGGGATCCAGCAGGTTCTCACCAGTTCCCGAGAGTGGGTTACTAATTATTTGTGTGTGCCGAGAGGGGGTTACTAATTGGGTCTGCTTTTCCGTTAGAAATTCCATTAGGTCCAAAAATCATAAAGTCCTGTTGTTCCCTATGTGGCTGGTTAGCGAAGGTAGAAAACGGGATAATTCTCCCTATTGGGCTGTTTTAAAAACATGTTTTAGAAACCATGGGCAAAGTTTCCTTGTTGTTTAAGAGTATCCTTCTTTTTGGATTGCTAGAAACAAAGATTAAGTATTTGAAAGTATTAAGTATTTGACAGGCAGTCAATTAGAGGAGAAGTAGTTGTTTCTGTTGGCAGTAGACGATAGGACTTGCCATAATGAGTTTAAATTATGGACAGAAAGATACCTGATGGAAATTAGGAACCTTTTTTTTTACAGTAAGAGTTTTTTACAGTAACAGAGAAATTATTAATGCCCCACCCCTGGAATGCCCGGTCACGCCCCCGCCAAGTGTTCCCAACCAGCTCCCACATTGAAGAGCACGCCACTGTTTGAATCCCATCGCCATGGGAACCTGTTACTAAAAATTTTGGTTCCCACCACTGGGTATATCTAAATAGAGTCCCTCCTCTAAAACTGCCACTTCCTCCAGGGGAAGTGATCTGCATAGTGTGGAGATCACATCTAATTCCAGAATTCCAGGCCCACCTAGAGGTTGGTAAGCCTGCATGGTGCAAGGACAGAGCATCTGGTTTGCTTCTATAAGTCCCTGGTTCAGGCCCCAGCATTTTCCGTTAGAAGGATCAGATAGCAAATGCTTTGAAAAATCTTTGTCTGTGAGCCAGTCCCAGTTAGCAAAGATAATACTGATCTAGATAGACCAAAAGTATTACTTAGTGAAAACAACTAAGTGTTCAAATAACAATACTGTTAATGATTTACAAAAGAAAGTAAGATGGCATTCATGAATCATTGGTCATAAAGGATAGGGTTCTTTTTAAAAAAAATGTGATCCCTTGCATTGGATTATTAGTATCAGCACTTACTAACACTTGAGATGTTTTAAAAAGTTTATTTTAGTGTAAAACAACAATACAAAAAAATGAAACAACACATATTTTATCTTATCCAGTATATTAGATAAATAAGGCTAAGCTCCATCTTGAAATTTGCTATTCCAGGATATAATAAACAGTGGCCTCTTCTCTACAAATCCCTTAGACCTCTTAGTAGCCTTGCTGATTTTTACTATACCTGCTGTTAATCTATTTCTGTTCTGTTTATTTCTTCTGTCCCCTACTGGAAATCTCTTCCAGAAAAGCAGAAATATCTCCAGAAGAAAAATACTGAAGAGACTCAAACACTTACTCTAGGTAAATTCTGGTTAGGTCCAAGATTGGTTCTGGCAGTCCTATGGCTTTTACTGCACACATAGTTTACCACAAATTTTCCCAGTGGTCAAACCTTGTTGTACTTTGGAATTGATCATGTAACCTCTATCTGTGGGTTCTGTGGGGCAGAACTTGGAATGAGTTTGCAACAACAAATTTTGAAAACAAAATGGTTTGCTTTCTTAACATATAACATCAACATTTAACAGCATCCACACTTCAAAGGGTCCTGTTCAGGTTGCATTTCAGGTCCAGCTAGTTTACAGTATTCTTGACAGTACCCAGTCCAATTTTTTCTTCCTGCAAGATAGGTTTGAAAATCTGAAGACCTCCAAGGGCTTGATGAACAGGATTCAACATAATGAAGGTTTTTACAGGAGAACTCTCACCCATTACAAACACAAAAAGAAACCCATAACAAAGGTGTGTAAAGGGCTTATAGGAAATGCATCCCAGTCTGGTAGCCATGTCTCCCTCCAAACTACATGAGGTCTGCAGCCTCTTGCTGCTTTGAGTCTCCACCCCTTACTGGGTCAACCCATTCTGAGCACGGGGGGTTACACTCACACACCTTCATTCCTGCCATCATTTTTCCCCATGTCTTTTCAGTTGCATTTATTTTACACACTACTGCTGGAAATGTATTATTCTTAATGGTAGTAGAATGGGACACAGAAGAACAACCCTCCCCTTCAGCCATTTTCTCCTTCCCCTCGTCCTCTGTTTTCAAAAGATTTTTAAAATTCTCTATCAACAGTTCCTTGTCTTCCCCTACAAAAGCAATATCCCTTGTCAATTTCACTTGCTCCTAACTAGACACAGTGTATCTTAACCTTAATGTAATATCTCATTTGGGATTAAATTGACAAAGTCAAAACAATTGACCCCACTTGTGTTTGTACCTTTATGTTACAATCTGTAATGTGTACCTAATCTGGAGGAACCGGGTTTGATTCCCAGCTCTGCCGCCTGAGCTGTGGAGGCTTATCTGGGGAATTCAGATTAGCCTGTACACCCCCACACGCCAGCTGGGTGACGTTGGGCTAGTCCTGCAACCTACCAGACTCTCTCAGCCCCACATACCTCACACACAGGGTGTTTGTTATGAGGGGGGAAGGGCAAGGAGATTGTCAGCCCCTTTGAGTCTCCTGCAGGAGAGAAAGGGGGGATATAAATCTAAACTCTTCTTCTTCTAATGTGACAGAGGAAAAAAGTTAATCCTTTTGAAAACAAAGGATGAAGGGGAGGAGAAAATTGCTAAAGGGGAGATTGAGTGACTACATGGGGGCATAGATGAGGGTTGATGGAGCTGAGAAATAAAGGGCATTTCAACATGATAGTATGCTCAAAGGAAGCTGGCTCAGAAACAGATAGAAAAAATTGCAGCAAAAGTGATTGGGAAAACAACAGAGGAAAATGAAGGGAAAACATTTCCAAAAAAGCTAACAGAGGGGAAAGAGAGCGTGCAGGAATTCAAAGAAGATAAAAAGTAGCACCCATGTAGAATGATATGTTGTATGTGAACAACTCCTTTTGGAAAAAAGGCCTACACTTCTGCATAACCTCCATACTAGGGTAGACAACATTGGGTGGGGAAATTCCTGGAGATTTAGAGTGGTACAATTCCAAAGAGAGTCCACTTTCCAAAGCCGCCTTTTTCCACAGTGGAACTGATCTCTGTGGTCTAAAGATCTGATCAAGGCTGTTAATGAAAAGACATTTTGGAGGACCTTAATTCATAGGGTGACTTGATAGCGCTTGACACACACAGTTCCAGATCTCCAGACTTCAACTGGAGGTTGGCAGTTCAACTCTATGCTAGTGCTTTGACCTGTAGTTTTTACTACATCTATTTTGCTTGTCTTTTCAGAAACTCAGATGGCAATCTTGAAAACAGGTATTTGGACCAGTCTTTCATTTCCTAAATAGATATTGCCATAATGTCTCTGTCCAACCTAACTTGCTATAGTGCTGTAACTGTACAAATAAATAGAAATGGGGAATCATCACACCTTCTAGTTTTAAAAAAAATAGCAGTGGGATAGCCCATCAGTTTAGGTAGGGATGGAAAGAGAAAGCGGAGGCATGAAGGAAAGAAAGACAATGACTGCTTCTGCACTAGTGACCTAAATGTTTTTAAAACAATTTAGATCCTTCCGTTGAAATATTTTGGATCATTTGAAATAATTCCAGGCTGCCCTTTTCCGTTTTTCCCTGTTTTTTTCCCAGGCCATTGACAAATCAGTACTTTTATGCTTCGCAGTATACTGGATTTTTTAATAACATCTGAAAGACATTATATTTATGCTGTGCACAATCCATTCTAGAATGTCACAGTCAATAGCTGCAAACATTTTGAGTTCTTAACATTCATGTGTTGATCTTGTTGTCACAAGCATGTTACCCTGATAACTGACTGGGTGAGATGAATTCCTACACTGGCTTCCAGTGGAATTCCGGATTGTTTTCAAGGTGTTGATGTTAACCTTTAAGGCCCTTCACGGCTTGGGACCCTCAAACCTTCGGGACCGTCTCACCCCATATGTCCCTGGTAGGCCTCTCACGTTCTACAGAACCCAGCGATGATGATCCCTAGCCCCTCTGTGATGTGGCTGGCCTCACCTGGAGCCAGGGCTTTTCACTGACCCCTGGCCCCTGCCTGTGGAGACACACTTCCATCAGCGATGTGGGCCCTGCGGGATCTTCGTGATTTCCACAGGGCCTGTAAGACCGAATTGTTCCACCGGGCTTTTGGGGAGGCCAGCCGCAGATTGGATGTCCCTGTGTTGTGTGCTGTACCATCATTGGCACTATCGATGTGACATCTTTCAGTATTGTCTGTCCCCTTGAGACCGGGAGCCATCATTAGTATTATTAATATTGTTTTACTGGGTTTTAGAATGCTCCTTATTCTGAGTTATGTATTTTAACTATTTATCACTTATTTATTGTGCACATTGTTTTAGTTATGGTTTTGCTGTACACCGCCCAGAGCCCTTCGGGGGTGGCCGGTTTATCAAATTTAATAAATAATAATAATAATAATGACTTCCTGACCAATATTATTTGCATTCTTCATTGCATCTTTCAGATATTCAGGAACTGAGCATAAGCCTTGGTAAGATACTGTACCTTCTGTTGACTTCATGCTGGGTAGAGAAAACTATACACCAACCAGACACTGAAACAGGGGTTGTATGGAGAACTTTACCTTAAGCTTAGCATACTTAGGAACCCCTAAACAAAACTAACACTCCCTTCCACTGGCCTACAACAAGTGCACTTCTGCTTTCACTAGACCAAGGTCTCCAAATTATGGCAATCCAGATGTTCATGGACTACAGTTCCTATCAGCTCCTGCTATCATGGCCAATTGGCAGAGGTGATGGGAATCATAGTCCATGAACAACTGGAGGACCATAGTTTGGAGACCCCTGCAGTAGACTGTGGTTTTTCAAAAACCAGCAAAGTAACTAGTAATAGAAGAACATGCCTGCCTACCTGACTGCTTTTGCCTCACATGAAAGAAATGGACTCCTTCCGCACATGCAGAATAATGCACTTTCAAGCTGCTTTCAGTGCTCTTTGAAGCTGTGCGGAATGGCAATATCCACTTGCAAACAGTTGTGAAAGTGGTTTGAAAATGCATTATTCTGCGTGTGCGGAAGGGGCCATGAGACAAAGAAAAGATATAGGACCTAAGGCCCAATCTAGGGGTGAGCTCAATCTTTTTTATTGGGCAAAAATTTGTGTATAAAAACTTTACTAAAGCCGAATAAAGTCAAAAGCCACTGCCTTTATTAGGCTTTTTACCCAAAATGTTCTGTTTCTAAAACCGAAATTGGAATATCACCAATTTTTTAAAAAAATCTGTTCTTTCCCCCCGCCCACCACCACCACCCTCATACACACCTAGTTGCCATTTCCCAGGTCCACATAAACCTGGGAAATGGCAGGGGATGGGGGCTTCAATTGAATGCTTTGCTTTCCTCACTGCAGATCTACATGGACCTGAGAAATGAATGAGTCCAGCATTCAGTTGAAGCTCTTTGCTCCTCACCACTGATTCACAGGTCCACATAGTTGAAGCTCTCCTCTCACCACCACAGTTTTCCATGTCTACATGGATTTGGGAAGTGGCTGCAGAGAGAGCTTCAACTGAATCCTGGGCTCCAGTCAGTGATGAAAGGAGGGGGAACTGCACCAGGGGCATGTGAATTGTTCACCCCCTGCCCTGCCCCTGAAACACCCTAACACACCCTGACCATTGTTCCTGTGGCTGGGGCAGAGCCACCCCAGATGTCCCCATTGCAGCTACGCCTCTGACTCCAGCATTAAAAAAATGGCTTTTTAAAAAGGTGATTCAGTATTAATGAATAACCACCCCGTCTAATCTCCAGAATTACCATAGCTTTTGAAGCTGATCTGGCCTTTCATTCAGATCAATCCAACAGCTGCTTCTGCAGTAGAAGTGTAAAACGAGACAAGCGAAAAGCTGAGAATATATCTCTCCACGGCAAATGGGGGGTATGTCTTTTAGTACCACCCTATATACCCACAGTGAAGGCTTTTAGTCCCATAGCAGAAAGAACAAAATTAAAAAGGTTGCAGGTAAGTATGCAAATAAGATGAACTGTGCATCTTCCACAGTAGACTTTTGTCTATTGTCTATTGTCTTGTCTGGTTTGGCCTCAAGAGCATCAAAGGAAATGTCTTCCTATATAAATTAAAGGCACTACTAACACCAAGTCTTTCCATTTCAGAAAGAGCACAAGATGAACTAGGTAAGCCACCCTGTAACATAACTGTACCAATGGCCAGAACAATGACCAGAAGAACCTCCCATTAATGAATGCACATGGCTCACTACTATGAGCACCCAAAACAGGGCAGGAATAATTGGGAAGACCGAACCAAGGTGCCAACTGATGATTTCAGACGATCCAGACAAATGGATTGAGGATTTCAACCTCTGTTTCATGGGAAACGTTGGTTTGAGTTAAGCAGTAAGAAGTATTTTCCCCACATCTGCACTAGACCTTGGTGAATCCCACTTACCATCTTAGCCAGGTTTCCTGAACCTAAACTTGGGTTTGAGGGTGGATTTGTGTTCTGAAACCCTGGCTAAGGCCAGTGAGTCGACTATCCCTCACTGGCGATCTCCACCAGATGTTATCGCCGCGTCTCGTCTCGTTCTTACGCTGACCGCGTGGGTCGACTACAAGCTGGTGCCGAAACCCGGGAATCCTCGAACCTCCACCCTGCTCACCGTCGCCTGGGGAAGGGCCGCGATACCGAAGTCCGCTGGATCGGCGCATCCAGGGACCACCGCTTCGGTATCGCCTGTCCTCTGGATCAAGATCCAGAGACACGCGTCCTAGGACACTCTCTCGTCAACCGACGGAACACCGGTGAGCGGAGCTTGCAAAAGCAGGGCTTTATGAGCCAAGCATCGCTGGACGGTAACTGAAAGCGTTAACGAAATGCGGCAGGGTCCCCGTAGAAAGTAGTAGGGAGCTGAGCCGCGAAATTGGTTGAGGAGATTGGAAGCTCAGTGTCCATGGCACCCAGAGGGGGGGACATTGAATCTTAAGGACTCGTAGAAAAACACTGTGGCGCACTTCTTTCACAAGATTAGAGCCTCGCTACGGGCCGATGTCGCTGCTACTCGACGTGGAGATAATGTTTTGTCGCCATCAGCCTGCAGAGACCCACGGCTCCCTTGCTGTGGTAGGTATCGCCCTCCTTTCGCTGATCTTTCACCTTCAACTTCAACCCCGGAATTTTCTCTATTCACTAAATTGGACGCCTTCGTCCTCCTTCTGCCCCCCTCGGCCTTTCCACCCAATTCAAACTCCCCCGCTGCTCAGCTTCTCCCTCCCTCTTTTTCCGCTTTCATTTTCTCCGAAGCTTCACTGCACCTCCGTCACAGTGCCACGTAATGCAGCGCTGGTTTCCAAAACTCGAGCAGAACGTGACAGCCACGATCCGCAGAAGAAAGAAACCCTGGACGGAAGACGATGCCGAATATTCTTGCATTGTCAGCCCCATCCACTTCACAGATACTGAGGGGGAGAATGGCGTCATCCCAAGCGGGTTGTCGAAGTAACGCCCCCCTAAGCTTTCATAACATCCTTACCGAGTTCCGCGAAAGCAATGCGGGACGAGGGAGTCACTAGCCTCTACGTGAGAGGTGCATGCTGGAGGCTAATCGCAAGGAACCACCTAATGGTCCTAGATGACTGGAAGACCACCTTTCGTGATGCTCCTGGAGCCCTGCACAATTTTGTGGTCTGGGAAAGTGAGTTCCACCAGCAGTGCTTCAACAGAGAAGCCAATTCTTGGCGGCGCTCTACAATCACGCTTTCAGCTTTACGGTTTCGATGCTTTTGCCAATCCTAACGATCAGATTACAACCCTGCTCTGAGGCCACTCCTACGGGTCGCCTCTGAGTTTCTATAAGGTATTTATCAAAGTCCCCAATGCCGGCCAGCCAACCTAGAGTTTTCCTCCTCCATCCGGCAAAACCCTAAAGGTTCCTATGCTGAATTTGTGAACAGGCTCCAGGAAGCGCTCAAGAGGCAGGTAGATAGCCAGGAGGGGCTCCAAAACGAGCTCCCTCATGCGCCTCGCAAAGGAGAATGGGCATGGAGTGCCGCAGGGCAATCACGGGTCACCTAGGCAAAAAATCCTGAACGGGCCGGAGCATGCTTAAGGCTTGTTAGGACATTGGGTCCTCCTCACACTGCCAGCCTAGCCTCCTCTCCTCCCTCGCAGCTCTCTCCACCGGGCGGGGAGACAGTCTCAGGATGACTGCTTTGACCGCGGCAGACCCGGACACTTCCGGGCGGAGTGTAGGGTAGCCCGGCGGCGGGGCCTACAACCCCGAGCGCGGAGGAGGGTCCCCTCCCCCCCAGGAGGAGAAGGCCACCAAAAACCCGGTGCCCACGCTGCCAGGAAGGCTGGCTTCCACTGGAGAAACGACTGCCCGCCGGGAAACTCCCGCCTCGGAAGGGCCTCCCCAGCCCAGGACCAAGGAGGAGAGTACCAGAGCAGACTCCAAACGCCAAGGCCCCTGCCAAAACCACCCCCCTCTCGTGGCATCTCACCGGCATGCACTCCAGCCCATCTCCTTTAAGTGCCTCTACTTCAGGTTCTGGTCGCCCTAACTCCAGTATGATTTGTCTATCCTTCTACCGTGACAATTTTAAATAAAGCCAAAGGTTTCTGCCGCTTGAACAGGGACTGCTCATCATCCCCGGAGTGATCGGGACTCCACGCACTGGGCGACCCATCCACCTCCAGGTCTGGACAAACATCCCACAGGAGCTGCCCGCTGGAGCCAGCTGGCGCTTCAGCTGATTCTCGCCCCCCATGGCGCTTCGCCCGCTACTGCACCTGCACACAAAGGCTAATACGCCCCAGCAGCAGCCAACATGGCGCAGCTCTCTATACCGCTTCAAAGAGCGGAGGAGACTCGACGTGAGACGAGCTCCCGCCCATACCCAGCCTCGCCATAGAAGGATGTAAGTTCAAGGGCCTGGTGGACACCGGCTTTCGATGTTACCGGCCATCAGAGCAGCTCTGTGCGTCTCTACCAGTGGCCGCACCGTAGGCTTGCTCCGCACATCTGGGGGGTGGGGGGGAGATGTCCGGCGAGACGGAGCATCCGCCAGCTCATTGTCAACAGCGCCTCCAGGACTCTCCAGCAGCTTTCAGTCCGCTCTATCGTTCTAGACATCCATGTCAATCTCTGGGGAAGAGACCGCATGAGCTGCAAGCAAAACCCACCCCGGCCCGATGGGTAAAGCCGGGCCACGGATCATTGATTCCAATCGCGCCTTCCGAAGTTGCTTCCTACCCCCCAGCAGGAAATCTGTTTCCCTCTCCCCTCCCCTTTCCCTTCTGTTTTTTCGACCAGCAAAGGCGGGAGGGCCAATTGGCTGACTGGCCCTCCCTGGATAAAATTCCGGGCCCGGCCCTGATACTTCCAGCACCGTCAGGACAGGCCCCAGTTTAAAGGGCAAGGGGCTGCCGCCAATAGGCGCCTAATACCCAAACCCGTTTAAGCAGGGCTGCCCAGCTCTGGCAGCGATCAATACCATGTTAAAGCTGCCAGGCGCTCAGCCGCCGAGGTCGCCTCTTAATGAGCGGGTCTCGGCGGACGGCAGTTCCCCAAGATAATTCGGGATCACAAAATCTAGCTACCATCCAGCTTCCCTGCATTAGCCACCAAGGTCACGGTAAGTGCAACTCCCTTGCAAAGAAACCCCCTCCCCTTCCTCTCCTCCTTTGTGTGTGTGCTGCAGGAATTTGCCTCCCATTGCCTGATTGCTTCATTCTCCTCGATGCACTCCATCCCCCCCAAAGGTGCTTCCAAAGCCCCCCTTTGTGTTGCTGATTAAGCATGCATACCCACAATCCCCCCAGGACCTCGCGCCGCACCTTCCTCTTCTAGGCTCGGACTCTCGGGCCTTTGACGCGACTCCCACGCCTCTCTGAAGCCAATTCCTGCCCTCAGGGTCCTCTACTCTCCTGCCCCCTCCCTATTTCAAACAACTAGCAGCAGGAGGAGTGCAGGCTGCCCCCAGGAGGGCTGGGACAGTAAAAGCAACCTTCACAGGCTGCAAAACAAGCCTTCTCCTTCCCATATTAAATCTAAACACTAACTCGCATCCCAATCTCCTACCATCCGCTCTAGAACTGAGCCTCCATGTGGGATCTGCCCCCCCCCTCAGAACCTGGGAAAGGGGGGTGTGTTTCAGTCCCTCTTCCTGGTATGTCTCCTTTTCGTGGGACTCCGATTCGCTCATGGAGTGAGCCGTAACCCATGGAATGGCGCCAGGAGGAAACCAACTCTATCCCCGAGACATTGAACGCATCTCTCTAGAGGATCCCCGCCCCAGCGCATCCCAGCAGGAACGCTGCCGCTAAATGCCTAAAAGACCCAAATGACCTTGGGAGACGCCAAGGCCACTCACCAGCCAGGCTCCTAGCGCTGCTGCGCCCAGCAAGACCCCTGCAGGATACCCCAGAACCTCTTGTGGCCAGCTCTCGGCGCGACACATCACCTCACCAACCTGCAGCTACCACCATCCAGTTTGCCTGCTCTGCCGCCTCCCCTGCCGATGGCCACATGACTGGCCACCCCCTGGTGCTTCTTACCCCAGGACCAACATCTGGGAGCAGTTTGCCGCCGCTGCCAACGCCTCATCTTTCTGCCTGGGCCAGTACCTAGGAGTCGGGAGCCTGCTGAGCTTCCTGCTCTGCCCCCCCCCCCGCCTGCAAAGCACCCGGAGGACTTCCTAGCGGAGTCTGGGCTGAGCCCCTTCAGCAATGCTGCCTCATCCATCAGATATTCTATGAGCTCTACCGGGGACCCGCCGCCCAAACCTTCCCGGCTGGCGCTTCTTTCCCTTGTCACCAAGACGGTCAGCTAACCACGAGTTCAACACCTGGGCGCCAGAGATCACTCAAGCAGCCGAACGGGGAACCGACCTCAACCTATTCGTCTGCTCGGCCAGTTGGAACTGCACACCCATGGCGGACATTCCCCCCGTGGTTCGGAAACATCCTGCTCCTTAGGGGTTGGTTCTGGACCTGCAGGAGAGAGGACGCCACCATATCCCCGCCTCGCCACTTCCCTGCCGGAACTCTTTGCTGCCTCAGTCGCCTCAATTATTGTCCTACGCAATTTATTCCACCCCGGTTTCTCGGACGCCGCAGCCGCCGCTTCCTACTGCTCTTTCTGGAATTTCTCCTGTCGGGATAACGCGTTCTTTTCCTCTCCGGGCCGGAGCGCCCGTCTCCCTCTTAACTTCCTTAGTGGGAGTCCCCCCGACTCGGCCTTCCTACACAAAAGCTAAGACTATTGGCCGGGCTGGCTCCAGCCTCTTGCGAAGTGTCAATCCTAATTTCACCGCACTGGATGCCCTGGCTCCTCCGAAAGCAGCAGGAACTTCGCTGTCAAGCGATTCTAGACAATCGTGGCCGCTTATTGATTATTTGTTGCTGTTACATCACCAAGGTTGTGAGAATGTACATAATATGTGTTGTTTTAATCTTTCTGATAATTCCCAGTTGATCCACATGAAAGTGCGCGGAGCTGCAAGAAGTTGTATCTAATCTGAAGCATGATGTTTTGCTCCCCATTGGTGGTCAGCCCTCTGGAGCTGGCCGCCGAGAGGATGGTTGAGTGCTACTGGTGCCAGCTCTGCATTGGCTTTAATTGTGTGCCTTTACATCGGATCTCGTTTCGCTCAATGCGCGGTCTAATATTGCCTGTAACGTGCGTAAGAAACCCCTCGCATTTCCCTTACCCCCGCGAAACTGCTCCTCCCACTGCGTTGCACAAGCAGCTTGGTCAACTGGACCTCAAACGGCGGAGGAGACAAGCGTCCTTTTAAATCGCCTCTTAGCTGCTTCTGCCCCCCGCCAGTGCGCTGCCGCCCCAGCAGTGCCGCAGTAGAATGCTGGGACGTATTCGAATTTCAGCCTTGCCGGTCGCATCGCACCCCCACCCGTAATCCCCCCATGAGTCACGCAGTCGTGAACTGCCTGGCCCAATTCCACCGGGCGCAGGGACAATGGTCCTGCCCGCCCCAGGTGAGGACAGGCTCTATTTGCCGCGTACTCTCTTCCCCTCAAGTGATCGCAGGGCCGCCAGATGCAGATCATGCATCTCATGACATCTCCCGACCTCCCGCTCTCCCGGAACTCCCCCCAGTCCTCCCTCCTACACGCCCCCGATAGAGTAACAATAAAAGGTGCCAGGAACCGGCAGACGGGAGACTCGCTAGGAACACGGACCTCCGGTCTCCCGCTGCTGGCGATCTCCACCAGATGTTATCTCCGCGTCTCGTCTCGTTCTTAAATCCACTTGCAAACAGTTGTGAAAGTGGTTTGAAAACGCATTATTTTGCGTGTGCGGAAGGGGCCACAAACTCCACAAGTTTAAGAAGAACTTTGCCCCCACCCCACCCTTCAGACCCATTCATTTAACTGCCTGGTGCTGAGACCCTATGATGACCCTATCCCCTTCTTACCTTCCTGGGCTCAGGCACTGCTTCAGGGAACCTGACCTTCCTCCCTCACTGACCCTGGGGGAAATACTACATTTTCCAGACTCCCTAATCCCTTGAATGCTACCATAGCAATATTCAGGGTCAATCAGAGAGAATATTGCTTCTTCTCTGCTTTCCAGCTTCCTGAGCAGCAGGGGGTTTATGTAGAGTGAATTTTGGAGGAGTGGATTTATTGGTCCAGTTGGTGGCTGTGACAGTTACAGCTTCCTTAAAACTATGAGAGAGAGAAGAATGTTTTGTGTTTTTTTTCTGCAAATTCTCCATTGTTGCTCATCCTTGCTGGATTCTTTTTCAAATCAAGCCTGAAGGAAATTACGTGTCAGCTGTTTGGAATTGTCCACTACCTATAGACACTGGAAGATAGATGAAGTCCACTATTTCACTACATCAACTATTCTTAATATGGGTGGTCAAAAGTACATCAATAAGGCATCGATGCACTGTGAGAATGTTCCTGCAGTTACCAAGAAAGAAAGAAATTATATAATTAAGGCATGCAAAAGAGCTCTTTATGACTGTATACCACATTTATATTTAGTCTTTCCAATACAAAGACAGCCCTTTGAAAACAACAGTGTGGTGGCCATTTTCTGCTGAATGCGTCATGTGAGCTAGAAACCAGAGCAAACCTGAACCACAATTTCTTTAAATAAGTGCATTCTACCAGAATAGGTTTCGTGATATTTAGAAAAGCAGGTTCTTGACTGAATTACAGAAGACTTTTTTAAAAAAAACTTGCTGGGGAAGGGACAACATCTAGGCCCATGAGACCCAGTGTGGTGTAGTGGTTAAGGTGTCAGGCTACGGCCTGGTAAACCCAAGTTCAAATCCCCACTCTGTCACAAAAAACTTGCTAGGTGACCATAGGCCAGTCACACACTCTTAGCCTCAACTGTGGCAAGTATTTGGATGAGAGACTTCCAAGGAATACCAGGGGTGTGTTGCAAAGGCAGGCAATGGCAAAATACCTTTGAAGTCTCTTTCCTTGAAAAGCCTGCAGGATCACTCTATGGTTTTCTTCTTGCCCCCCATTACTTTCTTTCTGTAAAGGGGAGTTGGCAACCATAATGTAGCTGACCAAAGTAAAGATGCAGGCTTGAGAATCTATTTTTTTCTTGTTACTAGGCAAGCTTGATAGCCCAACAGAATGCCCCTTGTTCAGAGTTATACAGAATGTGCAAACTCAACTGTTTTAAGGTCTCACTGTTCCCGACTAGATACCTTGAATTTGCCCTTCTTCTAGGAGACAGAAGAAAGAAACATGAAAATGTTTAGGCTCTTTGTCTAGGAAGAAGGGCAACAAAAGGCAATGGAGATAAGAAAGAAACAGGTCCTAGTTCATCTTGCGTCAAAGAATCAAGTGCCGACACCTTCCAATAAGGGTCTTAGACGTCCCCAAATGTTTTGGGAAAAGGGAAAATCTCCACCTTTCTGTATGACTGATTGATGATGTGGGCATTTTGGGGTGTATTCTTTTCTGCCATTTTGAATGTAACCTGCTATAATGCTATATGCTAAGAACACACTGCCATTTTGATTCAGGCTCCTCTGATACTATTTTTGCCCCAGTTGGCTGAATAAAATTCAAACTGATTTTATTCTGTATCGGCTTGAGCTTTCTTGAGCTTCTCTTACTTTATTGGTTAACCCGTGCTCCTCCTCATATTTTGCCTTCTGCAGGCAAAGCTCCCAAATGTTCAGAAATTTCCCAAATCACAGCTGGCAACCTTCCGCAAGACAGACAAACAAACCTGCCACGAATGCAACTGTAAAAGCTAAACATCCCCATCAAGATAAAATATTAAACTGCATTAACAAAACCACAAAGGAAAGAACAGTCAAACTACTTGGTGCCTCAAAATAGATCCTAAGCTGAACCGGTGTGGTTGTGGCTGTAACAAGCCTAACATCTATTTTGAGATATCCACTACTTATTCATCTCTTCCAGCTATTGAGTATTTTGGTCAATATAAATTCAACATTGTATCTTAATGAACGTGCATGGAGTTTTTTTGCAACCACAATGTCTCTTGCAGTTGCAAGGGTTTCGTCTATGTTTCCATAGCATGATCCATGCCAAACCCACCAATACTGGGTTTCTGCTTCAAGGACACTAAGATACTAAGGTTGCAAGAATATCTAAAGATGCTCAAAAAACGCAAGTTCTCCAACTCATGTTTCAAAGATAATATGAATGAAAGGGGTGGGGGGAGAGGGATACACCGCAAATATTCAGTGAACAGGACTGAGAACTTCATACTTTGGGTGCTGGACAGTTCCTTCCTGATCATGCCCTTCAGTCTATGGTTCTCATTTGCTAGACTCATTTATTGTATTGGACCCCAATTGGGGGAAAATAAGACTGACGTGAATGACGGCGCATCCAAAGGTGAATCTATTTGGCAAATTAAGCAGCTTCCCCTGTTGTGGAAGCGTGATATTGAGCGCAAGAAATCAATTCCTCCCAAGAAGTCAGTTTCAAAAAGTAAAACTTCAAGTTGATTTTGTTCACACTCAAGTTCCAGTTCAATTAGGAACTGAAATTGAAAAAGCACATTTCCCTAATGCAAGTGACCCAGCTATTCTGGCGCCACATGAATGCAAATATGGGATATTTGTTTCTACACGAGAAATGTCTGCCTCCATTGCAGTCAAATGGAAAAAAGAAAGGAC
The DNA here is from genome assembly GCF_021028975.2 of Sphaerodactylus townsendi. Classification (NCBI taxonomy): domain Eukaryota; kingdom Metazoa; phylum Chordata; class Lepidosauria; order Squamata; family Sphaerodactylidae; genus Sphaerodactylus; species Sphaerodactylus townsendi. Next base: position 21,204,824 of record NC_059439.1, on the reverse strand, counting down.
AATGGTGACTGTAACAAGGAATGTAGGAGTGCAGAAACCAGGTGTGTTTCCACACTCCTAAATTTCTGCTGGTGACCTTGGGCTAGTCACAGTTCTTCAGATCTCTCTCAGCCCCACCTACCTCACAAGGTGTCTGTTGTGGGGAGAAGAAGGGGAAGGAGCTTGTAAGCCACCTTGAGTCTCCTTACAAGAGAGAAAGGTGGGATATAAATCCAATTATTATTATTATTCTTCATAGTGAAGAAAGATCATTTGTAGGAGAGAAGCCAGGCAAACGATCTCCAAAGGACTTCCAAAATGACTTTCTAAATTATTCTTGTCTGAAATTTATAAGTAACCATCATCTGCTAACAGAAAAAGGATTCTTTCAAAAACTTAATTGCATTTCTAGTAAGTTGGATACGCTTACTAAGGCATTTAAAACTTTCAATAAGAAATCAGATACGCCTCCACCAGAAAATAAGGATACTAAATACTAATAAAGCAATCAACATACCTAATGACCCACACACATCTAACTTCTATATTAGAAGGGATTAACCATCAAGAAAAAGGGAAAGAAAGCTCTATACTTTGCTCATAAGTGAATCATATAGTCCCAATTATTTAAATTGAGGATGTTGGCCAAATAATAGAGATCTTCCACATTCTCTGAGCTTGATTTTATGCACAGAGGCACAATTTATTGATCTCATTAACACTGAGAAACTTTCTAGACATTTAAATAGGATGAGATTACTTTTAACATGTGGCTGTCCAACAGTCTTTTGAATGCTGATAAAAATGTGGAGATTTCTCCCTTCCTTTGAAATATCTACTCACAGATACTCACAGATAAAATGGTTTAAAACGGTGTAAAAGGGTTTACACTGTTTTCACACCATTTTCACACCACTGTTTTTGGCCCATGCGGAATCCGCCTTAGACACAATGTGAAACAGACTTTTCTCTGTGATACACTTCTGAAGATGCCAGCCACAGATGCAGGCGAAACGTTAGGAACAAAATCCACCAGACCATGGCCACACAGCCCGGAAAACCCACCAGAACCAGTCTACTCACAGAGTTTTTGTAGAGGAAAAGATTCCCTCACTTTAAAAAAATTACCTGTAGTCTATTTGGTTAATAAAGCAGCTTCCCCCGTCATAGAAGGGGGAGTTTGCTAACAATCCCAGCAGGTATTAAAAATAAATGGACATTAGCGCAATCAAGGTCATAATTTCTCTCTCATAATTTCAACTATGTAAGAGAACATAACATAAATAAGCAAGAGCATATTAGACTACTTCTAGATAATTTTACAAATTCTCTGTGTTCTTCGGCTGGCCCTCTTAAATCTTTATGTACAGGGAAGAAAACAAGACCTCAAGCCCAAATTAGTATTAAAGATAACATCAACCAAGCAAGTATAAATAATCATACCTTAGGATTCAACCATTAGAAATTCCAACATAATCTCATCATCACTTAAGGAAACACTGCATAATGCAAATCTCTCTGGGACAAATATCCAGAAGGAATCTATAGCTACTCCAGAAGATGAAGGGATACCCATTTCTTCTCGTTGTAATGCATCAGAGAATGGAACTTGCCTTTCTATTAATTCAATAGAAGTAGAAGCAACCGAAATAGATCCGCCTATGAGACCTGAAACACAAAAGATATTATTGGAGCCTATGCATCCTCTTGTTCCCACATCATTTAACCCTTCTGAGAAAGTTGTACGACCAGTGGAAACACGTAAAGGTTTAGACGTCCCTCTATGGGAGGCCACAATGGAATGTCATGTCGACTGATAATTGCAGGCCGATGGTCATATTCATATCCTTACCTTTCAGTATTTCTGGTTGGTCTTCTAAGAGACTTGATCCATCCTTCCTGAACTACTTTTCATTGTTTGCTATCATATTGTTCTCATAGACATGGGCTCAAACACCTTTGACAGTGGATGGTTTTGTTTCACATATAATGTCAGCCTCCTCAGTGGAGACAAAGGGTAGATCAAGAGAAGGCCTCTCAATTCTGATCGCTACAAATTGCAAGTTGCAGTAAAAGAACTAGAACCAAGCAGCCAGTGACTCAAGCACAGAGGTGTAGCTACAATGGGGACATCTGGGGACAAATGTCCCGAGCACCCACCATTGGAGGCGCAGACAAATTTGGGTTCATTTCTAATTTTTTTGGCGTTTTTAATGTTTTTACTTTGTCAGAAAGCAGGGGACACAGTTTTTAGGCTAGCAGCACCAAAATTTCAGGTTATTGTCAGGTGACACTCCTGATGATACCAACCAAGTTTGGTGAAGTTTGGTTCAGGGGGTCCGAAGTTATGGACCCCCAAAAGGGGTGTCCCCATCCCCCACTGTTTCCAATGGGAGCTAATAGTAGATGGGGCTAATAGTAGATGTTTTATAACAGATTTCTCTATTATTTACTGTTTTCATCTTGTTTGCTGATCTTCAGTCGTAATAACTTGAAACTGACTGCTTAACAGCTTGCACTGCCTCTGGGTTCCCTACTTAGCTCTTCTTCCTAAAACTTCTTTTTATCTGTTTTATCTTCTTTTTTTAAAAAATCTTTTTCAGGAGTCTGAATGCAGGTAGTGGAACTGATTTAGATACTTTTAAAAATGAACTGTGTGTAACCCACTTGATCTTCAAGAATTCCTCTGGACAAAATATTTCATTTATTTCATTTATTTGATTTGTACCCTGCCCCTATGCATGTTCATCTAGGACAGAAATTTTCTAAGTTTAGTGTCCTATCGCCCTCTGCTGGCTCCGTTTAGAAAAGGCGGCAAGAAACTCCAGCTGAAAAGTAATATTGAGAGCAATTTCTCTTGGACCCTATTCTTTGATGCTGGTGGGACATTTTGAATGGTGACAACTGGGGGCTTTGGTGGTAAGGAAAGGTAAAAACAGGAGCAGCACAAAAGATATTTTCAGCTTCGGTGTATTCCAGAATGGAGCTTCTCTGAGTTGTGATAGTGCTGAAAATCTTTGCTTCTCTCAGGTGGACTGAAAAGTGATATGATCATATCCATACATAAACTGTTTTCTGTACCTGTGTACAAAGGCCTGCTGATTGGACTTGGTGGAGATAATTTTCCTTCCTTATCATTATTGCACTTATTGTAACAGGCATGATTTCCCCATCACGGCCAGGTACCACACCTGTTTGCTTTCCTTATCATTATTGAACTTACTGTAACGGACATAACTTTCCTGCCATGGCTTCCAAAGGCCAGGTGCGCAAATGTTGGAGGAATATTTACACAAAACAACAAAGGGTTTGCTCAGTGACTCTTTGATAACTACTGACTACACAGTGTCATGTTTATTTCATTTTTAGCAATGATTATTTTTAAATTTTTCATTCATACCCCTGCCTTTCTCCTCAAAGGGACCCAAAGCAGCTTAAATAATTCCCCTCCACTCCATTTTATTCTGACAACAATCCTGTGATCTAGCTTAGGCTTAGGTGACTCAACAAGGTTACTCAGTGGCAGAATTTGAATCTTGATCTCCCACATCTTAGTCCAACTCTCTAACTACTACACTGGTATGCTTTCAGTCTCGAGTGAAAAGCATCCCCCTCCCGTCAAGAAACCAAACTAAAATTTTCATCGCAACAACAAACTCTGTAATCTGGAATTTTTTGCTTTTGTAGTTCTCTACATCTGCAGCAGTCTTGACCCAGGTAGGAGAATTACGTGTGCCTAATATGGCTCTTTCTTTGACAATGGTCCTAGAAGCATGCAGGAGAAACCTGTTACCTAGATCTGGTGGCTGTCACAGTCCATAATCTTACATGTCCCTCTTAACTGCCTTCTTAGTGAGCCCTAATAAAATATCTATCATATGTACAGAACACACCCATGTATAGCAAGTCTTTCCATGTTGTCAAAATGCAGAATATTGGCACATTTGGTTGGACCCAGTCGTGACACTATCATGTGCATAGTCTAAGCTCTCAGGAAAAGCAGTTCAATTGTCACTCCAGTCTCTGTCTTCCACAGCAGAATCTGTATTCTATTTTCAATTTGTTCCCAGAGTGCAGATGCATTTTGAGTCAGTAAGGAAGCTGACTTGAGGTACAACTCACCCATTCATCCTGTCGCCCAAAGGGATTAACAACAAATCACCGTTCTTACCTGATATTCCCCCAGGATTCTGAAGGTTTTTTTCTTACGCTTCTCTTACGCTGGTTGAAATTGTTTTTTTAGCCTGCCTATTCTCCAAGAAACTCAGTATGGCACACATGATTTCTCCCTCTATTCTATCCTCTCAATATGAACCCTGTGAGGTAGCTTAGGCCGAGAGAGAGTGATGGGGCCAGTTATCCCCATGAGGATTATGAAGATCTACATGTCCAAGCTCCTCTTCCATAGCCAAGGATGTCAGGTGATGCCAAATGAGTCTAGCAAACTCAGGAAAGGCTCCGCTACAAGGCCATACCTGTAGGAGACATTTTTTTTATTCGGATGCTGAAAATGAGATGAAATGCTGAAAATACAAATATTTCCTTTGTCAAACTGAATGCACTATTTTTCCATTTGTGCCTCTGGCAGGTGCTTCAAAGCTAGCTATTTGAAGACATAAACACCAGGGACAGCCATATAACTTTCTTGTTGCTATTTGCAGACATGAACACCAGGGGGAGCCATGTAACTTTCCTGCTGCTATTTGTAGACATGAACACCAGGGGGAGCCATATAACTTTCTTGTCGCTATTTGTAGACATGAACACCAGGGGGACCCATAGAACTTTCTTGCTGCTATTTGTAAACAGGAACACCAGGGGGAGCCATATAACTTTCTTGTCGCTATTTGCAGACTTGAACACCAGGGGGAGCCATGTAACTCTCCTGCTGCTATTTGTAGCCATGAACACCAGGGGGAGCCATATAACTTTCTTGCTGCTATTTGTAGACATGAACACCAGAGGGAGCCATGTAACTTTCTTGCCGCAGAACTTGAATTCTTAAACAAATTTGACTGCATTTCTTAGCAGCCAGCAGGCATTCAGTAGTTCTGGAAAGCACTGTCAAGTCACAGCTTGTCATAGGGTTTTCGAGGCAAACCCTATGGGTTTTCGAGGCAAGAGACATTTGGCTTGCTACTGCCTGCCTCTGTGTGGCCTAAAAAAGTTCTGAGAGAACTGTGACTGGTCCAAGGCCACCCTGCAGGCTTCATGTGGAACAATATATATTTTCAGCATGTACAAATATCAGAATCCTGATGGGGATGTACTAAAAGGCATGTACTAAAAGAATGTACAAATATCAGAATCCTGATGGGGGTGTACTAAAAGGCATAACAGGATTGCTCACTGGAAACACTGGGCCATACCTGTAGGACACAATGTGGGCTAAACAGTAGGAGGGAAAAAAACCTACCAGACTACAGCCACAGAACCCGGGAAACCCACAACAATCAGATGATTTTGCCCATGAAAGCCTTCAACATTACATTTGAAAATGACAGTGTCATGTGCTGGAACTTGCCAGTTTATAAAGAAACCTTCCATGGAACAATGGAATAGATATCACATTTTATTTATGTTTATTTAAAAAAACTCCCTGAGATGAAGACAAATGCTTATCTTTTATCACTAGAGCATTCATGGGGCACAATGTACCCCTTAAGAAATTGTTCCCTTAATTTTCATTCACTGCACCAGAATATGCATCCATACTGGAACGATTAGTAGCGGACATTTTGAACCACGAACTGCCAGGCACTGACGTTCCTTCCAGAGGCAGACAACTGAAGCATATTTGAACATTTGCCCATCATACTTTTCGACGTCCCTACTTTGCGCAGGAAAGCTCTTCAAGCGGTCCCATGTTATTAAAATTACTTAGCATCCCACCACCCATTCCTGCATCTCCCATACTCATTTTACAAAAGCTTGGAGAACATGATCCACAGCAACAATTCCAGACCCCCATGATGACCTCAGCAGAGTCAACAAGAAGACCTGGCTGTGTTGTGTATTCTTCCACAAACTGCTTCATGGGTACAGCTTATTAAATCTCCAGGAAATGATGTAATGATGTAATGAGTGGTGACTCCACCACCATCCTCCAATCAATACAGGGAAGGCACCCTGCCATCCTCGTGACTTTTTTGGTGAGCAAAGAGATCCTTTTGTCTGCTGAAGCAGTCCCCACACGTGTCACAAATGTAAGGCCTGTCCCCTTGGTGCCCCTTCTGGTGTTTATAAAAATTGGACGGGTCCCCAAAGGTTTTCCCACACTCTGTGCACTCGTAGGGATTCTCAGTCGCGTGGCTCCTTTGGTGCTTGTAAAAATTGGAGGCATCTGCATATCTCTTCCCACACTCGGTGCAACGGTAAGGCTTCTCTCCCGAATGGATTCGCAGGTGCGTGGTGAGGTGGTACAACCTGGTGAATCTCTTCCCACAGACAGCACAGGGAAAAGGCCTCTCCTGTCTGTGGATCCCCTTGTGCAAGGAAAGCTCTTGCTTAGCTCGGAAGCTCTCCCCACACTCGCGACACTGGTGAGGTTTTTCTCCCCAGAAGAAGGTATTTGTTTGGCTTTCTATGTCCTTCGGTTCTTCCCTGGTCTGAAGAGTTCCAGAAGGGAGGAATGCTGAAAACTTTCTAACCTCTGTCTTTTGACTAGTAAGTTCGTCTTCTGAAGAGCCATCCTGCACACCTAGTTGCTTGTCCTCCCATTCTGAGAATTTAGCCTCACCCATATTCCCCGATACATCCTTGAGCATCTCTGGGGAGACAGGGTCCTCCTCAGATGGGTTATCTGCAGTCTGGCTGGGAGTCCTGGTACCTGCTGAATTAAAAGAAAAAGAAAAACAATCCAAATTTAATCCCCATCACCACATTCAAATTATATTTAGCAACAGTATGCACTTGTGGTGGACTCCATTTGGACAAATAGTAACAGAAACTATTTCTGGGATGTACCACATCAGACTGCGCTGGGGGTGGCATATCTGAATAGTTTTATCTGTGATTATACACTTCAAATTCCTCTAAAGCAGTACCGATATGGTGTAGTGCAGTGTTTCCCAACCTTTTCGACGTCGCGGTACCCTTGACCTCACTCTTCATATCTCAGGGTACCCTTGAGGTTCGTTTAATTTTTTGTTGTTGCATTTTTAGGGGTTTTTTCCCATTTTTGGCCTGTAGGTGGGGGGAGTGGCAAGCAGGGGGAAGGGAGGGGAGGGAAAGCAGCATTGACAGCCGCGTTGTTTGTTTTCCTAAATTCGGCATGGATTGGGGATTTTAAAGGGAGAGCTCCCTTTAAATCTACACCCCCCCCAATCCACTGACGAAAAATACAACAATGCTGTTTTGTCAATGTTGTTTATAGGGAGCCAATGAGTCTTCCAACCGCCACCTTCAAAAACCATTTGATTGTGGTGTGGAGGGCAGTAGCATTTTCATGGCAATTCTGACGCAGCCACATGGCACCCCAGGGTACCACGGAACCCTGGTTGGGTAGTGGTTAAGAGCGGCAGACACATATCTGGTGAACCTGATTTGTTTCCCTATTGCTACACATGAAGCCTGCTGGATGACCTTGGGTCAGTCACAGTTCTCTCTGAACTCTCTCAGCCCCACCTGCCTCAAAAGGTGCCTGTTGTGAGGAGCGGAAGGGAAGGAATTTGTAGGCTGCCTTGAGTCTCCTTACAGGAGACGAAAGCTGGGTACAAATCCAAACTCCTCTTCATCTACATGTAGGAATGAAAATAGAAATGAAAATACAGTTTTTTCACCACACCATTTTGAGAACTTTTTGTTCCCAAAAGCTTTATACGTTGCGAGTTTTCCCAATGCTTCTACCATTCATTTGAAAAGTTTTTTTAAAGGATGCAACACCAAATATCCACTTCTTTGGCTAGACCTCTCCCCCTCTTCCCATGTACATCTGCTGGTTTTGGAACCCACATTTCATGTCACTTCTTTAGTTGTTTTAATACATCTAAAATTCACATTTTTTTTTCTCTTTGCTGGAGAAATTTCACACTCCTCGTGCAGAAGAGATGTCATGTTTTTGTAAGCAGACTTCAAATACTATCACGCTAATGCAAGCTGACAGATTGCCCCGCTTTATGGACAGCGTCCTACCAAACTAATTTGTCCTGCCGGTTATTTAAATTGAAACTTGATGGAGGCTTTCACATTACCTGGGCGCGAAGGCAGTGCTGCAGCCCTCCCACTGCTACGTCAGATATCGGGTTTCTGGGGCTTGCCGTTTCCCGCCAAACGGCAAGCCCCAGAAGGCAGTACACGCATGCGCACGCAGCCACCTACCCCCCGTCCCGGTTCACGAAGGTGACCATCTGGTCACCTTACGCTAATGTTGAAAAAAAATTAAGCTGAACCTCACTACCTACAATGCCTCAAAAGGTCCAGTTCTCCCTCCGCAGCTTGCTCTAGCTTGATTTCCAGGCCATTTCAGCCTCAGAGGTTACTTGGCAACCAAGCTGCCTCTGCCCATGGCACCATGACCAGCCTCAGGGGCTGATGGGTAGTAGGTATCCCAGCACCCACTCACTAAACCAGTCACGGCCTGTTCGAGTTTAAGGCCAGCAGCAGCTATACAGTGCAATCTGCCCAAACCTGCTTAAGCAGCTTGCTGAGCCACTAAGAGTCAATGTGTATGAAAGAGCACAAGCGTGCCCAGGCTGAAACACACTTTGTCAAATGGGGCTGTTGTTGTCTCTTCAACAGGTTCAACACCTCTGAACCACGCCAATAAAACCAAACATAGTGGCCCAATAAAAGATTGTGTACGTGTAATGCTGGCTTAGTCGAACCTTTGGCCCACCAGTTAATATACTGTCCCAGGTTCAATGAAATCAGATCCTAGTATGTGAATCTTACTACGCAGCAGTGGCATAGTGGTTAAGGTGAATTCTAATCTGGAGGAACCCCACTCTGCTGCTTGAGCTGTGGAGGCTTATCTGGGGAATTCAGATTAGCCTGTGCACTCCAACACATGCCAGCTGGGTGACCTTGGGCTAGCCACAGTTCTTCTGAGCTCTCTCAGCCCCACCTACCTCACAGGGTGTTTCTTGCGAGGGGGGAAGGGAAAGGAGATTGTAAGCCCCTTTGAGTCTCCTACAGGAGAGAAAGGGGGAATATAAATCCAAACTCTTCTTATTCTCAAATGATCTCCCAGTTTTATTTAGATTACACTACTTGCTGAATAATCCAGATCCTTCCTTCTGTGTGATAGTGGCAGACTTTCTCTTGGAAATTATCAAAAGCCAGCAGTAATTTTTTTTTACTTAACATTTTATTCTTTGCTCTGTGTTTCCATTATTTTTACCAGTTTTATCTTGCTATATTTATTTTATTGTTCACTATGCCAATAAAGGCTTGATTATTATTATCAATAGCAAGTGGTCCATTAGAACTAAACACAGTGGTCCAAAAGGACAAACTAAGGAACGGAAAAAGGTAAAATGAGGATCCACAGGGATCCTCGAGGATGACCATAATTTCTGCACCGTCACCCCCAAACCACCATCACATCACACCTCAAGCCCTCACACACATGTCTGACCACAGCAATCACGCTGCATTATTACCTACGGCGCACTCAATAGTGGCGCAAAACATGTTTCAACAGGAACCTCGAGGATGACCGAGACTACTTCAAAATGAAGGGGAGAAACCATTTTCATGACTGCTTATTCCAGCGGTCTTCTAAAATTCATTAACCATGAACAGCTGGTGCAATGCTTTCCTTACGTACAACGTCCTGCCAAAATTACGGCCCCACTTCTGGTTTCGCTGTTATCATGGATGCCCAATTGTTGTGGATGCAATACTAACATTTGTGCTAGTTGTTTATTACAGTTGTTTAGACAAGGACCTATGTTCAAACCCTTACTCACCTGTGAGGTTTACTGAGTGGCCTTGGGTAAGTAACTACACATTAATCTAACCTTTCTCACAATTGTGAATAAAAATTGGGACAATCCTGGAGGAATGGAGTAGTACACATGTAATAAATAACTAAACGCAACTAACAGCCATAGGACATACGAAAACATGAATTGTAACGGAGCTCTTCTGGTATTATTGTTCCTATGAGTGGGGTCATCTTTCAAATCTTTCTGCCAAATCTACCTCACGGAATTGCTATGGATGGAGCAGAGGAGGGAAGAATAATATGATAGTCTCCTTTCAGTCCCAAAGAGAGAGGAAAGTAGGGTATAAATAAATAAAATAAATTACCTAACTCCAGTGAAGGCTGAGCTTTTTCTCTAGTCAGTTCATGCTGTGCTTCGGGGGGTTCATTCCATCCTGCTGCCGCCTGTGAGTGGTGTGTAGGGTGGGACTGAGAGCCAGGAACGTCCCACAATGAGGCAGGGGACACCATCTCCTCCTCAGAGATCACTTCCTCCTCCACCTTCATGCGAACAGTGACCTGAGATTCAACCACACATATTTCCAAGCTAGAATGGGATGTCTGGGATGAAATGTGGGAAAGGGGGGACTTTTCACTAAAGTTCCCCCTTCCCCCCCAAAAAAAATCTCTGTACTGCAGGAGTTCCAAGGACAAATCACCCCAAATGATTCTATGCCTAACAGGTAACCATCAAGCCCATCTCCAGGGCGTTCAGTTCAAAGTTCTTAGCCATTGGTGAGAAGCCTACTCCATGTTTCTCCTCTGTCTGAGAGTCTTTATTTCCACCTGTTTTGAAATAGTCCTACTTTAAAGATATCTTAAGTAATATTTCAGTGTTTCTCACTCCAATAATAAGGTGACCAGATGTCCCGCTTTTGGTGGGACAGTCAATAGCTGCGGTGCTTTCTGACATGCAAGTGGCTCTCCCACGGACACTTAGAACTGTTCTTAGCTTGTTTTTTAATTCTCCGCATTCTTTTTAAATAGCCGCACATCCATCTGGGGCGCTCCGCCAAGGTACACAACATAAAAATCTCAATACAGTTATGTTATAATTTCTCTGCCCTGTGACAGGGGGGGAAACTCAAGGGGTAAGAGGCGCCCCAAGAAAATCCTAGCAGTGCTAAATCCTCCTAAGCGGCCAATGGGTCCCAAATGGTTACAAAGGTGAAAATCTGGTCACCTTATCTAAAAGCAGTTTCAAAAGGGGCACCGCCAGAGCTGGTCCCTTTTGAATGCCGCTATATTCACACTTCTCTTTGTTAGCGGTATTGAACTTGCTTGATCCCAAGGGCCCGGACAGCTGGAGGAAGAGGTTCCACCAGGGTGGCCATCGTCTCTGGAAGGTCCTGGCTCTCACAGGCCAGTCGACTGATCTGAGGGGTCAGGGACCACCTGTGTTTCCTTGAAAATCGTACCATCAGCAAACCATTTCCACTTTAACCAGCCTATCAGCGATCCCCCCTGAGTGCTTGCTGCTCAGCTCCTCTGGGCATAGTTCGTGGCTCACATGGAATACTGACCAGGCCTATGGGACTTCACAGTTACCCTTGAGTAAATCAGTGCTTTCTGTAATTCACCTCACACTGTCATGTGACTGCAAATTTCAGGGCAGGTTCACAAGTCCTAAGTCTTTCAGAGGGGCTTATCTGCCATTACTGATTTCCTGTTTGAGGAGTCCTAGATCACCTGCCAAGCTTCCCTGGAACAGAGGCCCCTTCCGCACATGCAAAATAATGCGTTTTCAAACCACTTTCACAACTGTTTGCAAGTGGATTTTGCTATTCCGCACAGCTTCAAAGAGCACTGAAAGCAGTTTGAAAGTGCATTATTCTGCATGTGCGGAATGAGCCAGAGCTTGAAAAAAAATTGCTCTTTCTACAGTACCTCATATCTGAGCTCTTCTTGCCTTACATTGTCATCAAGGGTTTCCTTTACAGAGCTGCATGTTTGGCCACAATTGGCCATTTTGCTGTGATGTCACAGCAAGGCTGTGTGGACAATAGCAGCAGAAGCTTTGGTGGGACTCGTCCCTTATAATGGAGCTCCACTACTTGCTTCCAGACCTAAGCCAACAAATGAGCAGATAAGGCACAGAAAAAGATAATATGGATAAAATCTATGTTGCAAAAGAAGGATTACATAACCTGCTTTTCTCTCTCGATCTCTCTCTCTCTGGTCCCTTCTGCACATGCAAAATAATGCATATTCAATTCACTTTCACACTTGTTTGAAAGTGGATTTTGCTATTCCGCAAAGTAAAATCCAGCTTCAATGCATTGAAAGTGGACTGAAAGTGCTTTATTCTGCACGTGCAGAAGGGGCCTAACTCACTCTCTCTCTGGATGTATAGGAGAAAACAAATGAGATATGAAATAATTAGGAAAGCTCCTACAGGCGGAAGTGAGTTCCTGGGAATTTTGTACCATTTCCTGAAGTAACTGAGGCCCCTTCCGCACACGCAGAATAATGCATTTTCAAACCACTTTCACAACTGTTTGCAAGTGGATTTTGCTATTCCACACAGCTTCAAAGAGCACTGAAAGCAGTTTGAAAGTGCATTATTCTGCATGTGCGGAATGAGCCTATGATTTTTTAAATCGGTTTTATGAATTTTTAAACGGGTTTCAATTAATCTTAATAAGTTTTATGAACGTCGATATGTTTGAAAAGGTTTTTATGGATTTTAAGTAAGTTTTCTTGTTCTATTCTTATGTGTTGTCATTGTTTTTAGGTTTATCAATATTTTATGACTTTTATATTATGTTGCAACTCGCCCTTTGACCTTCAAGTAAGGGGCAGGCTAAAAATACATATAAATAAATTCCATTCGTCTTGGAGTGTCTCCTAGCAGGGGATGCTGCAGCTATCAGATACCCTTGACCGGGCAACGCATACACTCCTTGTGATCTGGGATGGTCGTCCTCTTCCACCGAGCGCGCAGCTTCGGGAGGGACGCACATGGAGCGGTGAGGGAGGTAGGGGACACCCGCCTAGCCAGCCAGATCAGCCGAATCAACCCTGGTGATCAATGGGGTGACAGATGTCGCAGCCAGATCGCCCTCACACCCTCACATATTGTTCTTATTAAATAATTCTGATGCTACATTCTGTGAAATGGCTGCGAACTTTCTGCTGGAAATATCCCACAAGCAACAGTATGTATGAATCAACTTAATTTGTTATATGTTGCAAGTTTGTATTTTGATGCGATTTAGATGTGATTTTATACTTTTTATACTGTTTATGCTAAATAAAGGCTAAATGAATGAATGAATGACATATAAATAGATACACAAATAATGCTTTCTTTCCTACAAGGATAACACTCTCCAAAATTTGGACCCTGAAGGCCACATCACCTGCACGTCTGACCTCTTGGCCCCTTGCCGCCTGAGGGTGAGCCCTTCCACAAGGGTCACAGCCTGGGCACAGTTCTCCGGATGACACTCCCAAACCCAAGTCCGCACTTCCTCTGGAAAAATGTTCAAGAACTGCTCCAGGATCAACAGCTCCAGAATCTGCTCCTTAGAATAGATATCAGGCTTCAGCCACCGATGGCAAAGTTCGCGCAAACACCCCCAAGCCTGGCGGGGCCCCTCGGCCTCCTGGAGACCAAACTGCCTGAAACGCCGCCGTCGAGACTCCCTACCGACGTCGCAGCCATGCAAGATGGCGACTTTCACCTTCTCGTAATCTTCCCTGTCTCTCGTGCTGAGGCGGCAGTAGGCCTCTCGGGCGGCCCCACGAAGGGCAGGCGCAAGTCGGGGCGCCCATCGGTCTCTTGGCCAGTGGCAGGCATCAGCCACACGTTCGAAGGTGGACAGATAGACTTCGACGTCATCTGCCGGTGTAAGCGGAGGCACTTGAAGGTTGCCCCATGCAGGAGACGAGGCAGACGTGACTTCAGGAGCAACTGTCTCCCGCCACTGGACTCCCCAACTCCCTTGTGTCTCCTGGTATTGATTCTTGGATTGTGCCAATGCCACACATCTCAGAAGCTCTTCAGATGTCCCTGCCTGGATAATAAAAGGTCTTTTTCTTATGCTCTTCAGGTCTTCTTCTGGCACCGACTCTGCTGGATCCAGTTCTTCCATTTTCCCCACAGGCAAGAAGCACTGTTCAAGCAGAGTCTCGCTCCGAAGACTCAAGGTTTTCGCTGTTCCCTGCTTGACCGTCATAGTTTTTGCCTCTTTGTGATTTCACACCTGCTGTGTCATGAGTGAGACAATGCTGGGAACGCTGGGCCTTGAAGCTCAAGCACAAACGGTGAAGTCCAACTCATTCATGGTTCCTGTGGCAGGACTGTGACGACATCGTGCTTCAAATACAGCCATGTTTTCGGTTTAAGCCCCCTGGCTTCTCGCTTAGATACAGAAATACAAACAAGTGTGAGAATATAGGAGGGAACATTCACTCCCCTCACCCACACACAAATACCCTTTCAATAGGTTGTGGTGGGTTTTCCGGGCTGTGTGGCCATGGTCTGGTGGATCTTGTGCCTAACGTTTCGCCTGCATCTGTGGCTGGCATCTTCAGAGGTGTATACACACAGCCCAGAAAACCCACCACAACCAGTTGAATCCAGCTGTGAAAGCCTTCGACCCTTTCAATAGCCTTATCCTAAACAGAGCAATTTTGTCTCAAATATAAAATTACCAGAATCAATGCAGGCAGGGCTCCTAAGCTAATTCCAGCAGCTGCAGCGGTCTAGACTACACCACTATTACATGACCAAAGTTTGCCTTTCTACTCAGTTTACTGCAAAGATTTTACCCTTCCCTAACCCCCTCCCCAAGGCATCCAGCAATAGTTGTCAAAACAACAAGTCTTCATTACGGTCATTAGACTAGAATTTGTCAATTACAACAAAAAGAACTCTAGTTGTAAAGCTTGTATTGTAAATGTTGGGTTGAAACAGGTATCAAATGTCAAAAGAAAAAGATCAACACTAATTTACAACCATAAGCAAAGTAGATAGTCTCCAGTTCATCTCTAGAATTCTGTTTTTTGTTTATAAAGTCATTGGCTTGCTTTTTTAGAGCATTCTGTTTCTTAGCAGCCTGATAGCAAAATTTTGCTACAGCATATGATATAGTAGCCTCTTTACCTTAAAACTGAAGGAAAGGCATCAAAGCAGGTTCTAGAGAAGGCCCGGGGAAATTTGGCAGGGTGGAAGAGGATAAATAGGGAGCAGCAGCAGTACCTTCCCATGCTTTTAAATATCTGTATAGGGGAGGAAGGCATGCAATTTCAGACTGCATTTCGATGTCGCTAAGATGGCAAAAGATTAGGGATTTGCCTTTGCACAAGCTCCAATTCCAACCCGACCAGTCTAATCTTCTGAATTACCCTACAGCACCAAGAGGGGCAAATGGGCCAAACTTTAAATCTTCCATAATGGACAGCAGAAGAAAGAGAGTCAAAATCAGCTCTGGGGAAAGCAAGCCTGAAATTGACATGTGCAATTTCAGCTCTGGGGAAAGGCAAGCTTGAAATTGGCATGTCCAATGGTCGATTTCAGGGTGCAGCTGAAATTGCTGCCCCAGATTTTATAGCACTAACTGCCTTGGTGTTAGAGCACCAATCCTTTCGGATTTCCATGTCAAGGCTTCTTGCTACACCCGTATAAACACTTACCTTAAAATAAGTTGCTTGGACTCACTGGGATGTATTGCAAGCAAACAGGAAAAAAAAACAAAAAAACGGATTGTTCCTCGTCTGTTAACAAACAGACAACAGGATCATTTATCTGCCCTGGTGATCCTCTGGCTCCGAAGCCTTTCTCCTTTCCACCGCCCCTCAAAATGCACCCCGAAAAGTTTTCTCCTCCCCAGATCGGTTGCAAAACGACGGATTTCCTGCTCCTGGCTCAATCTGGGCGGCTCTAGGACCCAGAGGGCTCAACCCACTTAACCCTTCCTCGTCTGGTGTTGCAAAAACTAGGCTACCTTTGAATCAGAGCTGAAAACCTCCAGCCTTTTCAAAGCCCGCATGGGGAGGTGGGGGATGCCCTCAACACAGGGAACAGCGAAAGAGCAATTAAAAAGCACATGCTCCTGCGCATAGGCAGAGTGCTTTTGCAACGCCAGCGCATCCAGCAGTGCCAATTTGCACATCTCTGGGATCACCAGGGGGAAGGACTTCCCAGGTCAGAGGGATGTAGTTTCCGGGCAGGCTTAAGCCCCGGCACCTCTTTATTTTGGAAATTGACCGCCGGCAGGAGCTCCGGGCTGGGTCAAGGAGGCTAAGCCCCCGGGTGCATTAGCCTGGGCTGCAGTTGGGTCCGCAAGATCGTTAAGCACGGACCAGCGTTGCATGCTTGAGCCTGTGCCAAGCGCATGCTGCTGGGCAGAACTTGCTACCAGCCCGGGGGCTCACCCAAGGTATTTGCACCGTCCCAAGTTGCTGCATCTTTGCAAATCTCCGGGGTGTTTTATTGCACCCGGGGTGGGAGGGGGTCGTATTGGGCTCAGTCCTTTCCACTGTTTGCTTTGACCCTGGAAACGGGCAGCTCGTGCAGGCATGATCAAGAGTGCTGTGTAGGCATGGTAAAGAATGCTGTGTAACTTAGAGACGTGTTGAGGAGGGGGAAGAGGGGGGGAAAGGAATGGATAGAGAGCAGTGGCTATTGCTTATACGCGTGATACCCCCTGCCACTTAAAAAAGTACTTAACTTTCAGCTTTGGAAAGGATGGGGATGGGGGGGAGAGACCCTGTCAGTTTTAAAAGGTTTAGTGAAGGAGGAAGTGTTGGAAATGGAAAGAGGAAAAAATGCCAGCAAAGGAAGATTGGATACAGAAGGTCACGGAATATTCAGAAACAGCAAAATTAACAACCTTGTTGAAGGACAATAATACAGAGAAGTTTTGTAGAAAGCTGGAGACCTTTTAAAGACTACCTATTAGAAAAAAAATATGGCAGAAGATTACAACTGCAGGGTCAGCAGACTAAAATGGAATATTAGAAATGATAAAGTGTGTAGCGGATAAATTGTTCCATTTTAAATAGATGCGTAAACCTGGAATGGATTGATATTCAATAATGAGAGAGCAGGAAGTTATTATTTGGTTGCTTTCCTTTTTTATATTTCATGTTCTTGTTTTGAATTGATGCGGTGGTGTGAATGTGTTTATTTTTTTGTTTTTTTGTTCTTGTGTATGCTGAGAAAATTTAAAGAATGGGGGGAAGAGGGAGTGTTAGTTTATTTTTAATTATAAAGGGGGAGTTTAGTAGTTTGTGTTATAACCCTGCATGAAGCGAAGGGAGGAACCGATTTCCCCAACTGGTCACTGAGTAATGGCTTTGCAATCCTATGCAAATTTGCTGATGAGTAAACCTTGCTGAATTCCATGGGATTTACTTATTTATTTGTTTGTTTATTACACTTCTATCTCGCCAATCAGGGCAGCTCACAATAAAGCATATGAGACAATAAATACCATAAATACAATAAATAATACAAAAATAGACATTTACAACATTATAAATAGCATTAGCTTGAAAACAGATCACAGACAGTTGGCGTAAAAAGAAACCAACACGAGGACATAAAAATGGATGCGCACACAGTATCCAGACAAGGACCAGAAATGATCTTAAAGGAAGGGATGCCTGGCAGAAAAGGTTTGGTGGAACAACGCTTTTACAGGCCCTGCGGAACTGAGATGTGTAGATGCATAGGCTCAGGCTCCCATAAGCATAAGCATTTTACTGTCATTGTGCACGCACAACGAAATTAACAGCAGCATTCCTCGATGCACACAATTTCAGACTCATACCCCATCCTCACTTTCCCCTTCCTCCACCCATCCCTACACAGCCCCAAATACATCAATATGAAGCAGCGGAGTTTAGCATAGCCACAGCTCTAGAGTAGAAGCTGTCTCTAAGCCTCTTTGTCCTAGTTCTGAGGGCCCTGTATCGTCTGCCAGATGGTAACAGTTTAAAAAGAGAGTGTGCTGGATGAGACGGGTCCCTCAGAATATTTTGGGCTTTATTTAGGCTTCGGGAATTATAGATTTCTTCCAAGGAGGGAAGAGGGCAGCCGATAATCCTTTGTGCAGTAGTGATCACCCTTTGGAGCGCCTTCCTATTTCGCCACTGTGCAACTGGAGAACCATGTACACAGATGCAGTAGGTTATCCCCCACCCAGTCAGCACCAAGAATGAGGAGGAAAATAACAGCGAAGCGAAACATGGTGGCCCAATATTTCCAGTGTCAAGCACCGCTAGAGCAAAGAGTCCAGCCTTTGGTGAAAACGGAGAAGGAACCAGACCCAATGGGATCCGACCCACTGGGGGTATCAGAGGGTTCAGTCAAAACCTTTCGTATTGTGCAGGTTGGGGCGACTGGGGGAGGGCTAAAAATGTTTACATCTCATCAGGCTAGAAGTGAGCGACAGGAAGCTCCCCAGCGCTGGGAAATCCAGGGTCAGGAATTGCCAACCCCTGACCTTACACCAGTCCACTCGCCTGCATGGAGGAACCTCCAAGTACCGGAACTCACGCCAACAGAAGATGTGGAAACCTACTTGGCTACCTTCGAGCACGTGGCTGATGCGTGCAAGTGGCCGAAGGAACAATGGGTCACCCGACTTGTCCCCGCTCTCAACGGAGCTGCGCTGCAGGCCTACAATAGCTTGGATCCCAGGGAAAGCGGAGATTACAGCCGGGTCAAAGCTGCCATTTTACGGGAAGATGCCGCCAGCCTTGAAAGACACCGCCAGAACTTCAGACACTTTCGCTACCAGGAGGCTGAGGGGCCTCGCGAGGTCTGTAGCCGGTTACGGGGACTCTGCCATCGCTGGTTGGAGCCAGACAGCCGCACCAAAGAGCAGATTGTGGAGCTGCTGATCTTGGAGCAGTTCCTGACTGTCCTGCCAGAGGAAATTCAAGACTGGGTCCAGGAATATCGCCCCAAGACCTGTATCCAAGCAGTTGCCCTGGCAGAGCATTATTTACTTAAGCAACGAGAGGGGGAGAGGTGGGATCAGCAGGTGAGCACCTTTCGTTCAGGTATCAGCAGGTGAGCACCTTTCGCTCAGGTAGCCGGAAACCTAGAAAGCTGAACGAGGTTAAGCCCTCTTGTCTTGCATTGCATCTTCCCTGATCTCCTTGGGAGAAAGGTGGGATAAAATTTGCTATCCCCCAGCTTCTCTTAATCCCCTGTTCCGATGACAGGAACGTTGAGAAGATGTGTAGTTTCACACTCCTATTCCTACACATTAAAAAAAAATCTAGTCGTGCCTTTTAGGTTCAGCGGTTTTTTATTCACATGAGCTCTTGTACATATTTACCTGTTATCATGAGATGCTATAGGGACTTTGAGTTATGAGCTATCAGCTGATCTAGTGAGAAGTCTAAAGTTTCTTTAAGAGTTCTAGGATAAGCATTCCACCCCCGGCTTTCCCAGGCTTGCTACTCACAATCCCAGCAGTGTCTGATAAAGTGGACAATTGCTACAAACCTCATGTTCTATAAATTTGACATATGTTCATCTGAAAGAGGCAACTGGAATTTCTTGTTCCGCACATGTTCCGCACATGCAGAATAATACACTTTCAATCCACTTTCACAATTGTTTGCAAGTGGATTTTGCTTTTCCACACAGTAAAACCCAGCTGCAAAGTGGATTGAAAGTCTATTATTCTGCATGTGCGGAAGGGCCTAACACAGTTGCGCTTGAATGATGCTAATGCATTGATCTAAGACGAGGGTTCAATAATCCTTAACCACTTTTGTCAGGAACAAAGTTCTGTTGCATGTTCTCCATATCTCTATCTACCTATAATCTTATTCTTTGCCAGCTTTTTTAACCCAATCTCCTCCCTTACTGTAATGAACCTTGCCCATGTTTTTTGTATATTCAGGTCCCATGATCTTCAATAGACATTTTGGGGAGTCATCCTTCTTCTTTTCCACTCACAGAAAACATGGCCAGCCCTTCGCTTGTCTTAGCAGAAGATAGTTTTATTTTCCTGTCCACATTCAGGACCTTAATTTTGAATTTGAATACTTTGTTGACATTTCAGGTGCTGGGGCCATATGTGCTCGAGGAGTCTTTAAGCTTCCCAGAAACAGAACAAATGACGTTGGACTCCAGGCAGACGACTCTCTGCAGAGAGGCCAAAGAAGAGGTTAACGAAAACCCCAGCTCCTTGGGTAAGAATTAATGAGCCCTATGCAGACCGGGTAATAGCTTTACAAGTCATCCCTCTGTCTGAGGACTTGGCAGCATAGGGACAAAATAACTAACTGACAAGTCACATGACTAAAGCCATTCAGTTCTCTTTTCTGAATTTGGTTGTGGTACAGTCTTAGGATGACTGTACCACGTGATTCAGGGTGTATTTGAGAGTGTTTCTAGCTTCTAATTTAAGTTCTAGTTCTCAATTTTTCACTGCTAAATATTTTACAGATGAACAAGACTCAACATGGAAACTGACCACAGTTTGACATTGTAATTGACGCAGGAAACAGCTTTAGAAGCTATGGAGAGATAATGTTATCAGTGAAAAATTCAGAGGGACTAAATTCTTTTTTTAAAAAAAAACTGAAACAACAAAAACAAAATCTATTAACAGGAGTGAGAATGATCACAAGATTCAGTACTTCTATTATACAACAAATAAATTGTATAGTATTTGCATCAGCCACCACAAAAGATGGAAAATCAACTATCAGGAAAAGATGTTTACATCCCCAGGGAGAATATTCAAAGCATAAATGGGCGGGGGGTGGAACTACATAAGAATATTATTATTATTATTATTATTATTATTATTATTATTATTATTATTATTATTATTATTATTATTATTATTATTATTATTTAGATTTCGTAGACCGCCTCATCCCCAAAGGGCTCTAGGCAGTTCACAATACAATAAAGACCAATAAATTACTTAAAACATCTAAAAACATTTAAAGTGCAATATGCAGCATATTGCATAATAGATGATCTACTGTTATACCCTATATCCATGATGGCGAACCTTTGGCACTCCATATGTTGTGGACTACAATTCCCATCAGCCCCTGCCAGCATGGCCAATTGGTCATGCTGGCAGGGGCTGATGGAAATTGTAGTCCATAACATCTGGAGTGCCAAAGGTTTGCCACCACTGCCCTATATTGCCACTTCAGGTTTTTTTTAATGATTGCGTATTATTTTTCTTCAATCTATGATATTAGATCCATGGGCAGTAATGAAATCGAGGACTCTTATGGAGGACTTTTTCTTTTGCATCCAAACTGGCTGGGAAAACTAGTCCCTCAAGTGCAAAATTCTTGCCCCTCACCCCTTGCATAGTCGCAGTTACTGTGTGCAAATTTAGGAAACTAGGTTTGAAGGCTGGCATCGCTCCCTTTGTGTGTTAAGCATTTCCATAATCCCAGAGGTGCAGTGACTGATGATCATAAAACAGTGTCAGAGATGACACCTAATAATCAAAATACTTTCCTGATTCCAGAGCAAGACCATAACAATATGATTATATCTGGGTGATTGAGGTGACTATGATTATATCTGGGTGATTGAGGTACGGTCCTATCAATAGAACTACTTTGATACATATATATTAATAAAACCATGCCTCAGTCACCCAAATATAATCATAATCTATATTTATTTAACCTTACTGTAAAAATCAATAATATATTTTAATTATTAAATGTCATCCCTGCCAAGCAGCTTACTGCTAAAGGCAACTGTTCTGGAAAAGAAAAGTAGTTAATAGGTCTTCTTTCAATCCCAGCAGATGATGATATCCTGTCAAAAACCGAGGAAGAGTTTCTAGTCCAAGAAAGTACGAAGAAGCCAAGGAGCCGGATCCTCCCCAATCTGCAGCCCGCTCCGTTCGCCCGCCAAAATGCTGACAGCTTGCTGGCTCTGAACAAACAGGCCCTTCACAAGCAAGAAACTCTCTTCCCGTGCCCCGAATGCGGGAAGAACTTTTCTCGTAAATCGACCCTCACCAGACATCGGCGGGTGCACACGGGCGTCAAGCCCCACCAGTGTTCCGAATGCGGGAAAAGGTTCCTCCACAAATTCAACCTGGTGAATCACATGAGAACCCACGTGCGGGAGGAACCGAGCCGTTGTTCGCTGTGTGGGAAAAACGCAAGGCGGCATTCGGCCCAGGGGGGCCAGGACAAAAAGACCGGCTGTTGCGAATGCGACCAAAGTTTTGAAGCGCAATTCAATGTGGAGCAGAAAGCGCAGGAGAGAGAGGATGTGTTTAGCTGACTTGAATGTAGGGAGACAAAATTTAGCTTACTTGAATGTAGGAAGAAACTTAGACACTGCTCTGAACCCCAGAGGGGTTGGTTCTTGTGAAGTAGACCCCCACCTTCAGATAAAAACACTTAAATACAGGAATGATGAGAAATGTTACCAGCAGCTTTTAAGCTGCATGTTATTGTTTTTCTTTTCCGTTGTGCATTTGGTACTTGTGGAAGCCCATAAAAAAGGGAATGGGACAACAAAGTTCCAATCTATATTTATATGATGTCCCTCCTGATGCCAAGGGAGAGGGAGAAATCTGGATCGCTGCTGTGTCAAATGCACATGACGTAGAGATTTGAGCAGAGCTGGTGAAAATTCCAGTCGCAGAATTTTTGTTTAAAGCGATTGAATGGCATCTGTCCAGAGACCGATCTCTATCCATAGGCAAGGATGGCTGTGAATGTAGTGTGATTCAGTTTGTGATGCCCTTGCAAATCCTGTCGTTGGAGGACAAAGAACAGGAACAGGGTTTCAGGGAGGATTTCAGGCTGCCATGGGATGGGAGGAGGTGGAAAATCATTCTCCTTGAGCAGAAATCTTTGCATCCCTGGAAATGTCTTGTCTGGATCCAACCCACTGGGTTTCCTTCAGGGACAAGAGGGTATCTAGTGGGAATTGTAATGTCTTCCTGAGAGCAGTGGAAACCTAAAGTTCACTTCCCGGCCGGTGCTACATAACTTATATGAATGCTGATAATTGACACGTGGGTGTATGCCATCCAATCGTATTTGGGATAATTGACGATAATAGTCACGATTCCACTAGCCTGAAGTATACCTCCAGGGAATGTATAGTGGAACAACACCTCAGAACTCTTTTGTCCAGTGCTTTCTTTACTGTGTTTTTTTTCTCCTTTTAGCATGATATATTTGATATTGTACTGTAGATAGGAACGATTATACTGACCGTCAATTTTTGTTGAGTTCCTTTTCGAATAGTGCCTCAATAAGAGGTGGAACAGTTTGAGAGTGTCTTCCATTATGGTTGTTTGTGTAAGGAATCCCTCTACCTGTAATGTTGCTGGGCATTTTTCTCCCCTAAATAATGTTTAGGGTTCCTTCTAAGTACACTTCCAAAATACTGGTGAGGATATGAAGAACCACAGTGTGTACTTCTGGCATCCAAGATAGCTTTGTGGTCATGATTTTCAAACAGTAGCTTTACCGTGTGACAATTTGCAACCAGTTTGTTACATGGTACAAGGACTTCCGACGTTCAAAGAGAAATAATACATGAAATCCTACTGAGATTGATTTTTGAATCCCTGCCTCAGATTTTGGGCTTTGTTTTTTGTTTTGTTTTGGGTACATGTTTGTCAGATACAAGTTTCAAGTGTCAAGTATTCCAAGGCCTTCTACACTACCATTTTTAATTCCTGTAATACTGTTGATATACCAAAATTGCATGTTTGGGATTTTTGCAGCCCACAGCTGCATATGTACATTTTAGATTTTTTAAAAAAGAAAAAAGTTATGTTTTTGTATATTTTTATTAAAGCTTTATTTTTTGTAGTTTGCACATTAAAATTTAATGTTGTAATAAGAAACTTTAGTTCCTGTGTATTCTGTTGAAGGAGTATATTGACAGTTCATTAGTTTGTGGTGGGCTTTAGATTACATACAGTCTATCAGATTCCAGCAGCACTGAGCAGATGGACTTGCTTAAAATATTTGTGTGCCAGTTTTCTGCTTGCTTTTCTCCAAAGCAGCTTTGCAACCACATGATTATACACACACAAAATCAAACTATAAATCAAATAGATGTGGTCACAGAAAGGCTTTGCAATCAGCACAAAGACATTGGAATCTATTGTTGAAGGCTTTCACGGACGAAATCAACTGGTTGTGGTGGGTTTTCTGGGCTGGGGTAGATCTACCAGACCACGGCCACACAGCCCGGAAAACCCACACAACCACATTGGAATCTAATTGCAGGGGAAGTCAAGTATTGGAAGACAGATATGTGTCCAACAGTTCTCCTTCAGCAGGTTGATTTTAATTTAAATTACTCTAAAGTAGCTTTTTAAAATCTATAAGGATAAAACCGTTTGTGCATCAGTGGTAGGCATAACTAGTTAGAAAATAATGCTGGAAGCCTGAAAATTGGCCATTGGCTTCAAGATGATTGTGGGAGAGGAACTGGAATATCCTGGCTGATGTAGTGTCTAAAAATCCCCCACACTAATTTTTGTGTTGAAAAGCTCTGGTTCCATCCAATCCCAACTCATTTTGCAGGTCAAGGCACCATATTGGCACTGTCTGCCTAAGTTATCCTCAGTGGTTGGGTGAAAAGTCATTCATGTGACCCCTGACCTCTTGGAGGTATGGAGGAAGAATGCTACAATAGGCAGAAGGGAAGTATAGTAGCTGCAACCTCTCCTATCGCCTTTGCATTGGTGATCGTTGGGTTGCAGGTATCATGACATGCTGAATTGGCACCTATCCCCGTGGTGGCGAACCTTTGGAACGCCAGATGTTATGGACTACAATTCCCATCAGTCCCTGCCAGCATGGCCAATTGGCAGGGGCTGCTGGGAATTGTAGTCAATAACATCTGGAGTGCCAAAGGTTCGCCACCACTGATTATCCGATTCCTTACATCGAACTATAGGTGAAATCCCTGGGATCCATTCTACTAATAGTGCTCCTTCCACTGGGACAATGTTGGTTTGGGAATAAGCCACAGCACCAAAGATGGTATCAGCATACCCTGTGTTGGGGCAGCTGCTGGGGTCCAGAGCTTATGGCTGGACCCCCTGTTGTTGGACCCTTTCCCAAACCCTTTTCCACCATGGACTGCACCTAAAGCAATTCTACCACCACCACCCCTTGGATCCTGGACCCAAAGGTAGGGCATTGCTACCCTGGCATTAGGAGCAGATCTGGAGCAACGTTACCTTCCTGAGATTTCAGCCTCTGAAAACCGTTTAAGCATGCCTGTCTTGTACTGAAGGCCACCCCGCCCCCATATTTAGGTCAGGATTCAGCACAAAGCACCCAGAGAGATTTGAAAACATGGTTTTTGTGCATCACAGAAAAAGTCGCGCTAAGAACTGAAAAATATGAGTGTCATTTCCTGGGCACGCTGCAAAATTTAGGCAGGTGTTCTACATAACTAAGCTTTTCAATACAGCTCTGAAGCTGCCATAAATTATCGCTCCTTGCCTTTGGGAATAATTACTTCCTTCCCCTTCTATCTCCCATTTCCTCCCATTTCCATACCCACTTCTACTTATCTTTCCTGATCCCTCAGTTGGGGACGCATCCCAACGAAATGACATTATAATAGCAGGTGAGACCCATGCGCAGAATTGAACTGAACTGTGGGTCCTTGCTGGCATCCTTTAAACGTGAATTATATTTGCAACTGTGATTTTAAGTGTTTACAGCCTGCAGATTCGGTTACTTTCTTAATCAGCGGGAAGGATACAAGCACTCTGCACATGTCCAGAGGCAGGCAGCATCCCCTCCAGAGCTAAGTCCTGGCGCTGAGAAACAGGGTTCGGCCCTCGTCTCCCCCTTTTCCACATCTATTTTTGGGGCTGGGATGTCTCCGATGGGAGCACTTTGCAGGCAGCTCCAGCAGACGGAGCTCGAGGCTCGCCCAAGCGGGATCAGCAAGCCGGAGACGGATCGCCCGGGTCGGAGTGGCTCGCAAAGGCCTGGTTGCAGGCAAAGATCCGAGGCGGGGTGCGGGAGAAAGCGGGCCAGGTGCTGGTGCCAGGTACGGGTCCGATCCGGGGTGCTGCTGCTGCAGAGACAACAGGGCTCGGAGCCCAGAAATGGTCGTGGGCGCCCTCTGCGGACCCCCAAGGCCCGCGGAGCTGGCGGACCCTCTCATGCAATCTCCAATGCGTGCATTTCGGAGCTAGCACCTGCCTCTCCTCCTGCGCACCGACGGAGTTGCTCTGTTGCATGAAATGCGCCCACATGCACGTGGCTTGTAATGTACGTGATAGATCAGTAGATATTATGGACGCGTGTGAACTCATATAGCCATATCTATGTCTGTGTATAAACGTTTAGATGTGAGGGGATTTAAGCGTACCGATGGGGGGGGGGGGGGGCGTCCGGCACCGGGCCTACGGCTATGGGTCACGTGGGGGGCAGCCACATTCCTCCCTCACCCCCACCCCTCACCGGCCGCTCGGCCCACGCGGCCTCTGCATACCCGCCGGGCAGACAGATTTGCAGCAGCCAGTCTGTGAACGCCCTAAAGGGGCGGGCCAGCCTGGCAGGGATGGATATTGAGGAGGAGGAGGAGCTCTCCGCCCCCTCCCTTCACACAGAGACTCTGGGGATGATGGGAAATGTAGTCCATAACATCTGGAGGGCGCGCGAGTTTGACACCTGTGCTCTAAAGCCAGCCAGGCGACACGCGCCCTGTGCAACCGTTCCTCTTCAACCGTCAACTGTGACTGGGGGGGCGGGGTCAGGAGCCTGGAAGGCAATCCATCACATTTAGCAGGGCCAGCCAGGCAGAGGGGATGGAGTAAAAGGCAGGAAGTTGATAGAGGGAGAGCAGAGCTAGACAGAGAGGAAGTGGCGTGTGTTGTGAATAAGGAAGAGAACAAACGCTGCAGAGGAGAAACGATTAAGGAGACAAGGTAAGTGCTTAAGAGGGAGGGCAGCGCAGGCCAGAGGCACACAAACACCCTACCAGGGGCCCCCCAGTCCTGCCACAGCCGCTGCTGCCACGTCCTCTCTGCAGACTGAAACCTCTGGATCCCCTCTTTACTCACTCAGAGGATGCTGCTGCCCCACCCCTTTCTCTGCTAGCTTCAAGCCTTCAGTTTCAGTGGGTCAGAGGCAGCCAGGGACGCTGTGTCAGCTGAAGTTTGCTCCCCTCCTTCTGGGATGCAAAGCAAATCCCCCCTCTTCTCTTTCCCTCCCTTCTGTCTGCAAAACAGGCTTTGCGTTTGGTTTGGGAAAGAAAAGGGGCAGGAGGGTGAGGTTAAATAGAAGAGGAAGAGGAAGAATGGCAGGTAGAAGCAGAAACACCATCCCTCCCCCTCGTACCCTGTACCTCTGATTGGGTGGGCACTTGTGCTGGTAAGACTTTCCTTTCTCCAGGTACCCCAGAGAGCTATGGTTTTTGCTGCCAGAGCCTTTGCCAAGGGCGAGGGATGGGGATGCTGGCGGCTTTGCTTTTGTTCAGAGCCCTTGCAGCCCTTAGGTGGGTGGAGAGCTGCCAGGTATGAGTTCTGGGCAGGTTGGAGCCCAGCATCTTTCTACTGGATAGTGCTTTTGGGAGTCTGAAGGATGGTGGGAAAGGGTTGAAGGATTTCTCCTGCTTCCTGACACTTAGAGCTCTTTTTTGTGTGTTTCTGTTGGTGAGGAAAATAAGAGTTCATTTGGGGGACTTTTGCACCTGGGTTTTTGTTAATGTAATAGGTCATTCACTCTTAATTGTTGTCCTTGCAATGAGTATTCACTTGAGCTCACCTAAACCTTCTTTCCCTTGAGCTCACCTAAACATTCCCCCTTCTTCTGGTTGTGGTGGGTTTTTGGGCTGTGTGGCCGTGGTCTGGTGGATCTTGTTCCTAACGTTTCGCCTACATCTGTGGCTGGCATCTTCAGAGGTGTATCACAGAGGGAAAACTGTTACACTCTTCTTGTTTCTGTTGTTCTAAACTGAGGACTCTGTTGTGGGATTCTGGAAGATGCTGCTAGAATAATTGGGGGGGAGCTTAGGATGGTTGCTATTAAATGCTAGCAAAGAGACTCTCAGTTCTTGCTTTTTGCTTTTATTGTGACTGATTCAGTTCAGTGAATGCTTCTGAGCATATCAAGAGTCTCCATTATTGTCAGTTGTACAGAGAGACCTTACACTTGGTCCCCCTTCCAGTTTTGTAGGTAGATTAGTAGCCAGAAAGTAAAAGACCAGAATCTCCAAGATAGCATTCTCAGAACTGCTGTCAGTTCCATTCACAGATCCACTGAGCAGGCATAAATCTGGGGTCTCAGTGCATGATGAGGAAGTGATGCCAGGAGGAAAGGCTTAGATTTGTTAGGCACTGGTGAACTTTCTGGGACATGCTGATACTGTATAAAAGAGATAGGCTTCACTTGCATTATCCTGCATTGTTGGAAATGTAGAATGTCCCTCATTATTAGAGGTGAAAAGCAGTTGGTGTTTGGGGCTACCAAGGAAAAGACAGAGTGCAAAAGGGCAGAAGAGACAGAAGTTGGCAATGGAGGAGGCAAAAAAATCAAGCCAAAACCTCTTGACCTACTTAAAAAAGCACAAGTCAGCAACTTCAGTGCAGTATGAGGAGCTACTGGATCCTTCAACAAGTTTCCCAGTAGCAGAGGTCGAATCTAATACAACATTCTCAGAAGCAGAGGAGGACATGAAGGTGGCTAAGTCACAGGACAAGGAAATGGAGATGGATGAGCCAGAACCTGTTGAAAAACCTCACCCTGATGAGCCAGAAAAAATGTCACCCTGATGAGCTGGGAAGTGTTGAGTGTTCACCTGCCATTCCAGAAGTCATCCTGAAGCATGATGTGGGGCTTCTGCCATTCGATAAGGAAACCTGAAGACCACGTATCTCTGATGCACTGCGATCACTAATGATACAGATGGGATTCAGGTATTTTCAGAATGACAAGGGGCCTTTTATACCCACACGACCCCAAAATCGTTACATGCCTTCAAGGTGGTTCCAGATGAGATCCGGAGATGGTCATGGTAGGGAGGTGACCCGCACATGGCTCATGTATTCACCCTCCAAAAGGGCAGTATTCTGTTTATGTTGCCTTCTGTTTTCAAAAAAAGAATATCGGTCTGCATCTGGGGAATCTGGGTTTGACCAGTGGAAAAAGTATGAGAGGATTACTGGTCATGAAAGAGGGAGCAATCATCGACAGTGCTTTTCCCAGTGGATATTAATGGTGATAAATTTGGCTGAGAGCAGAGGAATGATTGACATTGGCCTATAGACACAGATGGAGATGGAGACGCAGAAGTGGAGTGACATTTTTAAAAGACTCCTGACTGTATAAAAACTCTTGTGATCCAAAACTTGCCTTATCGAGGCCACAAGGAGTTCTTTCCAGAGGATTATATGAGAAATTTCCTGGAGTTAGCGAAACTACTGGCTCGCTATGGCCCTGTCATGAGACAGCACCTTGCTAATGTCCAAAGTCATCTAGGCTCAATATCTTACCTTTCACCACATATCCAAAATGAATTCATTCACCTCATCACTTCCGCAGTTCGTCAGAATATACTGGACAGGATTCGTTCTGCCAAGTACTATGGCATCATGTTTGACTCAACTCCTGATCTGGCACATCATGACCAGATGTCAGAAGTTGTTAGGTATGTTGAAATTGATGCTGAGAGCAGAAAAGCCCAAGTTAGAGAATCCTTTCTTGGTTTCATCTGGATCCGCAAGAAAGATGCAGAGAGCTTGACCGGGGAAATCTTGAGACAGCTGGAGAATGACAAACTGGATCTGAAGGATTGTCGGTCACAGTGCTACGACAATGCTGCTGTAATGGCTGGACTCAGAAGTGGTGTACAACAAAGAATAATTGAAAAGAACCACCTGGCTTTGTTTGTAAATTGTGACAGTCACTCACTCAACTTGGTGGGTGTTCATGCATCCTCTCAAGAAACACAGATGGGTTCATTTTTTGGAAGCTTAGATGCTCTGTATGCATTTTTTGCGAATTTAGACAAGCGCTGGGCAAAACTTTTGACATCTCACACGGCAGCGTGTGTATGCGTTCCACTTCCACTCGAGTTATTACCTATATACTGTTTCCACTGCTCATATCTGGCCATCTGAGCGAACATTCTAAGGGCATGAACATTCTAAGGGTGACAGTTACACACAGGCAGCTGCATGTCCTTCACCATGGAGTGCCAGGAAAAAGGCGTTTTATCTGGACCCGGTGTGATATTTCAGGTATGTGAGCATCTAAAAACACTCTCACCTGGCTGACTACAGTGGCTGGAAATTTTCAGAGGAATTGGCCCAGCAGTTCCTGTGCTAGACCATTAGGAACAAACTCACAGTTTGCTTTATATAGATATATAGATATATATAGATATATAGATATATAGATATATAGATATATAGATATAGATATATAGATATAGATATAAATAAAAATGTAAATGTTCATTTGTTCAAAATCTTAACTCTCCGAAAGTTCTTCACCGATTGGTTTGAAATTTTGACACAACGTTGCATTCGAATACATGCATGTTTTTATATACCTACTGTTATACTATGATACAGGTGTCACACCTGTGACAGGTAAAACCATGCTTTTAAAAAACAGCACCATCTGCTGGATGTTACAGCAACACACGCTATACTCACTACTTTACGATTCCATCTTAATGTTTCCGATTTACGATCCATGTACAATTCGCAATGCAGACTGGGAAATCTGGCAGGCAGAGGTCAAACGGACACAACGAATGCAAACGGATATCTGTTTCAAACTCCACGAAGACCTGCAGCTTCTCGATATCTCTCGGATAATAAGTTTTCGTCTGTCTGGTCAGGAAGCCCACGGTCCCCAACTGTGTTCCCTTCAGGCTCCCCAAGTGTAGCTGGGGAAATCTGGGGGGTAAAAGCACCACGGGACCCCCTCGCCTTGCCCAAGCCCAAGTCGGTTTCACTGATGTAACATCCTCGCTTCTCGCAGCGCTCTTTCCTAACCACCATGTAATTCAGTTACGTCAAAAGAAGATTCCAACGGATATCCCATTTCAATTTGAGAGACTGCAATTTCCAATTCGATTGCTGTTTGCAGTTACCATCAGCAAAGCTCAGGACCACTCTTTACCATTGTGTGGCTCAGATCTACACATGGATTGCTTCTCACGTGGTCAATTATATGCTCCATCTTTCGCAGTCACAAAACCACACAATCTCCGCCTCTGCACAGACAATGCAACAACAAAAAATACTGTCTACCCATAAGCATTGTTAAATCAAACATCTTAGAAACATGCGCTTCCGCTTTTCTTTCTTTCCCATTTCACTCTCATTTCACCTTTCCCATTTCACCAAACTGGCCCACCACTTTTACACTTCCACTTCAATGTTTCCGATTGCATTGTTACAGTTATTTCTCATAGATTCCAATTTTTCCCCATTTGCTTTACTTATTTCATGTGACATTACATTAGAATTGCACTGTGTTGTTTACCATACTGTTCATTTCATGACTATTTTACTTTTTCCACTGTTTTTCATTTCCTTTTCTTGACTGATTTTCTTATTTTTCACTGCCATTGGTGGTGGAATTGAGTTGTGCTGATTGATCTGCGTTTCCTTTCAGATATTCCGTAACTATTTTTCATTTTTTTCCTTTCTTTGTTTTCCACTTCCTGTTTTTTCCTTTTTAAATCTTTTGCAATTTCATATGTTTCTGTTATAACTTTCTTTCTTCTTTTTCAGTGAAATCAATCTGCTTCAGTTCATCCTAATAATGCCTCGCAGAAAATCAAACTTAGGTCGTCGTACTCGCAGTGCGGAAGCAACGCGACGACTAATTGCAAATCAAACTGAAGAAGCACGGGCATCAATGAAAGAACGAACCAGACAAAGAATGGCTCAATTACGTGCCGAGGAATCAGCAGAGCGACGTGCAGCCAGACTTGAGGATGCACGGTTGCGAGCGCGGCAATTGCGTTCTGCAGCTTCAGGTCTGCTTCGTTCTCAACAGAATGAATGCGACAGGCTGAGAGATTGGCGTTTGCAATCACTATCAACAAAGCTCAGGGCCAACCTTTAGAATTATGCAGTTTAGATCTTGACACGGATTGCTTCTCACATGGACAATTATATGTTGCGTGTTCTAGAGTCGGCAAACCAGACAATCTCTTTATCTGCACAGACAATGGAACAAAAAATATTGTATACCCACAAGCATTGTGACATTAAACATATTAGAAACATGTGCTTTCTCTTTTCTTTCTTTTCCATTTAACCAGACTGGGCCATAGCAACGCGTGGCCGGGTACGGCTAGTTTAAAATATTGACACACACACACATCCAGGTTTTATTGACATTCAAAGCAGCCCACAGCTAGGCCTGCACATTTCAAATGATTATTAACGTGTTCTCAACTGGGATCTGAAAACTGAAATGCATCCTTTTCACATGCATGCATATCCCAGAAACAGTTTATACCGCCAGATTTCTTACTGCGTTCCATGCTTATGCTCCATAATATCCTCATATTTGCTACTTTATTCATGTGACCCTGTATTTTCTTCTTCTTCTGTTGACTTCTACACTGCAGGGCAGCAACATCTCAATTCACAGATAAGGCATTTGCTTTAGTAGGGTTAGGGTTAGGGTGTCGTCTGTTTCATCAATGATGATTTTGGTTGCTGGTGTAAAGTTAATATCTGAGGCTGGGGTGTAGTCTCTCTAGTACATTCTACTCAGATGTTATTTTACCAGCTTTCTTACTTGTGTTCAAGAGTTTATTACTTGTCTAAAAGATTATGGATGTTGAAATTCCAGTTCTTCCCAGGAGATCTTAATGACTGAGCGGGTTCATGCAGCATAGTCATAATAGGATTGCTAGTTGGATTGAGCCAGCTTTTCCATTTATTTGCACCTAGTTCTTCTCTCTACCATAACCTCCTGTCCCACGTGGCTTTTGTCCATGAGGGCCCCACGATTCCCAGCATCGTTTGACTGTCCAAGTCAAAGGGAGCACCTCATCTCTTTTATACCAGTGAAAAAAGTGGTTTGAGCCCACCTTGTGTGTAAGATACTACTAACTGTGGGAGGAATCATGGGCCCTGGATGGACAAAAGCCACGTGGGACAGAAACTGTAATAAGGGGAAGAATTGGATGCTATTCAGTGAAAAGGCCAGATGAATCAACCCTATAAGAATTCCTATGGGAAGAATTCTATGGAAGGAATTATTTTCACACTGTGGAGCTATATTTTCACATCTTGGGGATGTTTTACAGTAAACCCATCCTAAGGTGGTAGGTTGGTTTGTGAACCTCTGTCTTGGGCGGGTTGTTTGTCAGTCTCAAACGTCAGCACAATCTCATCATCTTCCTCTTTTTTTTGTCACAGCGAAACTGGCTCGCAGTTTTGCCAGAGTTGCCATGGGGGACCTGGGACTGGGCCAGGAGTTCCATACCTGGCACCAGTTCAGCACGTTCATTGACGACTGGTGCGAAAAGCACAAGGTGATCTTCATTGTCGCCAGTCTGAAGCCGCTGGTCTCCCTGCACCAGAACTCGCTGCACCATCAGCCAAGCCTGGCTGAGATCCTCCGCTTCCGTTTTGTGCGCCTCATCTGCAAGTACAGCGGGACCTACGTGGGGCAGAGCACGGTGCAGAAGCGCCAACCACCGGTAAGTGTGCCTCAGCGCCTGGGAAAGACAGGAAATCCCTGAGGACTGACTTTGTCAAGCTTGGAGCAAAACACTAAAGCAGCAGCCTGTTGTTGTGTAGATCTAATAAGGAGAGCCAGGATAGTCCCCAGCTCAAATCTTCCCATGGCAACAAGCTAGGCAGGTGGCCTTAGCACACCTGCTCTACAGCGATGGGAATTAATGCAGTCATGTCTCTAAGGAGCAAAATATGTAAGCCTGAAATCTTAGTGAAAACAACAAGCTTCCGTCTTCAAAACTAATCAAGAATGAGAAAAGGGGGGGAATTCCAATTTCCCCACCCCAAAACACCCAAACCCTGGAAGTCCTTCACAAACAAGACCTAAGTTTTGGCTTAAATTCATTTCGTTTGTATTTTGGAGTCCCACATTAAAAAAAATGGCTACTCCTTCCCTAGAAAATAGAATACCCTGGGATTTATCATAAATCACTGAAGACTGTTTAGTTTGTGCTGGAGGATGGATGTGTACAGCTGAATAAAAATATATGTAAACCATGCAAAATTCAGGCATGCTTTTCTGAATGAACCCTACACAACTGCTTACTCCTCTTTGCCATGGTGACATTTTTCATAAGTGTGAAGGTTCGAACAAGAGCAAACAACTTCAGATGTTTTCAGTTTTTTCTCAGAGGGAGTGTGCACGGTAGTAGCGGAGATGTCATTGTGAGTCAAAGTCAACATTGTCTAGAAGCAACACATGTGTGTGGCAGTGCAGCCACCATATTGGTGCTGCGCAAATCAGGGGCCACCCAGCAGAGGGAGCTCTCCCAGGCAGCTCAGTTCCACGCAGTGTTTTGTTAGTTCTCCATAGCAACTGGGAACAGTTAGGGGGGACTATTGATTGAAGCTGATATTTTGGATAAGTTGTATGCACCTGATACGAGTGGACTTGCTCCTTTAAAAAAAAAATCTTCCCTTTTGCAGTAGTGAGAAAATCGACTGTCCAGCCTCCATCACACTACGCCTAGGGCCAAAGAAGGACCGCCTGGTGGTGATTGAAGCCAACCTGGAGCACAACCACCATCTGTCTGAACTGGAGTTTGCCCTCCACTTCAAGCGGTACCAGCTGAGAGCGAGCTTGGGGCTGCCCATTCGCATCACCAACAGCATTTCCAAGCGCTTCCTGGCACCGGATCTTATCTGGAACCTGGAGGATTATAGCAAAGCCAAAGACAAGGGCATGTGTGAGCTCTTGGCTGTTCTAGACGGACTCTTTAAGGCAGATGCGGGCCCCAAAGTCAAACTGGTGTTTCAGGAGGATGTGGCTATCCTCAACAGCATCTTCCTGGCCACCTCGCGCATGTGTGAACTGGTGCAGCGCTTCCCAGCCCGCCTTTTTCTAGAGCGCGCTGCCTGCCTCGATGCAGACTTTGAGCTCTACACGGTGCTGTGCCAGGACGCTAACGGGCGTGGGCGGGAGGTAGCCTATTGTCTGGCACGCCAGGGACTGCCCGACCTTCTGATATTCATTGTAGCTTCATTGGTGCAGAGTGCCCCAGACATCAAGCTGCAGGTGAAGGTGGTTACAGTCGGGGCTGGTGTGACAGGCCTTGATGCGGTGGAGGAGGTGCTGCCATGTGCCCGGGTGCAGATTTGTCGCCTTCAGGTCTTGGAGGTGCTCTACCGCAAGGCCTGTGAACTGGCTGTCCCCAAGGAAGACCAAATACGCAACCTGCTGCTCAACCTGGCCAATGCTGATTCGCCGCTGGTCTATACCCAGTACCTGAGCGACCTAGGAGATGTGGCTCCGCTTTCCTTTATGCAGTACTTCCTGGAGCGCTGGCACTCCCACAAGGGTATGTGGGTAGAGTGCTGGGCCTTTGAGAAGAACCAAGAATGCCCCTTCCTCGACCACCTTAGCATGCACCGTCGCAAGCTGCTGACCACACTCAGTCCTCCAATGCCACTGGCGGCCTGTGTACAGGGTCTGTTGGATCTCCAAGCCCTACACGTGGAGACCTCAACACTAAATGTGGCACCAGTGGTTGAACTGTACCGGACCATCTGCCTGCCTGACAATGCTGACCTAGTAGCTGAAGAACTAGATCTTGTGCCCCATGCACATTATGATCTCAGGGACACTCCCGATGGGTACCTCCTGGAGGGGGGTACCTGCTCTTTCCTGGTGAGCCCAGACCTGGCCACTTGCAGTTGTTCTATTTATATGGCTCGGCAGCTGCCATGCCGGCACATCTTTGCTGCACGCCTTTGGGTAGGGGAGCCCCTCTTTGACCCCAGCCTGCTGCCCGGCTTACCAGATGGACATAAAAACAGCATAGGCCAGCCGGAATGCTAACCACGGTACCTGTTAGAGCAGGGGTCTGCAACCTGCAGCTCTCCAGATGTTCATGGACTACAATTTCCATCAGCCCCTGCCACCATAGCCAATTGACCATGCTGGCAGGGGCTGATGACAGAATCCATGGTATCTGGAGAGAACGCAGGTTACAGAACCTATCGATTAAAGACTGATGACAGCTCAAGACAAGTGCTGTATGTGTCATATAACCACCTCAAAGAATGGTCAGTCAGAGAGATACCATTTCAGTACACTGCTAAACTAGGATGGTCCAGTCAGGGATAGTACCATTATAAGAACAGGCTGGTATTGTTCACCTGTGTGCACAAGTGGCTGCTAAGGAAATATCACATTATTACTACCAAGGTTGTCATGACCCACTCCGGTTATACTGGCACTGATAAAAGGGAACAGGAGCAGGTTCAGTGCAAAAAGGAGGCCTAATTTGCTCAAATCTCTAGGACTCCGTTGAAGCTTCATGATCTAGTTTAGCATCCTGTCCCACACAATGGCCATCCAGTTCCTCCATGGTTCAACAAGGCAAAAAAGCCTTCTGTTGTTGTTGTCTCCTGGCTCTGTGATTCAGAATTTGCCTCTTAGTCATCATGGCTAGTAGCCACTGATAGACCTATTTTCCATAAATCTTTCTAAGCGTTATCTTCTGGTTAATTTTACTTAATTCCCCTCGTTTTGGTTGAAGTGGGTTAGCTAACTTCAATGTAAAAGGTTGTTTACTTTCCAGTCTCCTGAGTTATTGCCATGAATGCCACATCCCGACAGTAGAAGGCTGAGACTTTAGTGAGACTCTTTTTAATTGGTTCCACTTGTCTTGGTTAATAGACTTTGACCATATGCAACTGTACCGGTCTCTATGATACCACCATACTATGATGTAAGACTTCCTATAGTTGCCTAAACTGTATTTTGATTCTTTGGACACCCTTGAGAGCACGAGTCCATTGGATTGTTCTCTGTACAGACAATAAACCTATATTTTTCCTTATGGAGGCTTCAGTGTGTCAGTTGAATAAAAACAATTTCCCAGTCAGCAGTTCTTGGAGGCTTAGTTTATTTCCCCTTTTTTTAAAAACAGCAGTCTTTCTGGCCATAAGCTCCAGCTGCTGAATCCCATACCCAATATAACCAAATGATCCACAGATGAATCCCTTCTAGTGGTACCACCACCTCCAGTGATAAAAAAGGTAGAGATCTGAGCCTGGGCTTTTTCAATGTTGGCCCTGAGACTGTGGAATTATCTCCCTCCTTGAGATGTGTCAAGCATCTTCTTTATATGCATTTTTTTAAGTAGCAAAGATGTACCTATTTTTCCAGGCCTTTGGCTGAAGAGATGGTTTCTTCCTTCCGTTAATGTGAATTTTAATTCATTTTAATTTTAATAATATGAATTTTAATAGCTTCCTTCTGTTAATATGAATTTTTAAAATATGATTTTTAAAAATTTTGTAGGTTTTAATAGGTTTTATGGATTTAAAATAAGTTCAAGTATAGGGCAGGCTTAAAATGCATATACGTAAATAAATGAAATATCCCAAAATAACGAGGAACGCTTCAGAATTCTTTGTCAGGCTCCCTCACCCTCAATTGTGCAATTTAGATTCAATATCCATTGTATCCCTCATCCCCAATTGGGCAGTTTAGATTCAATATTCATTACACATACATCTCTATCCCTCATCCCCAATTGTGCAATTTAGATTCAATATTCATTTCAATATATGGTTAATGATAGCAGAAATACTAAACAGAATTTTAAGTTGTTTTTTCTTTACATCCATTAAGACTACATTTCTCACCATCGGGTCTGCAACCTACTGCTCTCCAGATGTTCATGGACTACAATTCCCATCAGCCCATGCCATCGTGGCCAATTGGCCATGGTGGCAGGGACTGATGAGAATTGTAGTCCATGAACATCTGGAGAGCCGCAGGTTGCAGACCCCTGCTCACCATCCTCCAATTCAAGCACCTTTCCTGTCAAGGACCACGTTTCCCAGCATGCCAAGGAAAGGGGTGAGGTCTTTTAAAGTCGACACATCTCGGCGTGCGTCTGTTGATCCTGTGAGCAGGAGCCGAGCGTGTGACGTCGGCCGCTCTGTCAATCAACAGATTTCGCGCGGAAAAAAAAACAAACCCGTGGACTCTTGTCGAGGGAGGGAGAAGCCGCGCCAGGTAAGCGGCTGCTGAGAGACCCTTCGCTTCTAGGGCAGACTTTGTAGGAATAAGTTCTAGCGCGCACGCGCGAGTGACAATGGCCCGTGCCGTGGGGGAGTGAAGGAGGGGGCGAGCTCGGAAATGGCGGGAAAATGGACCCTCTCCCCCTCCTCGCCTTGATTCCGCCCCTCCTTTTTCCAAACAACGAGACCCTCCCGTAATTACACCTGGACGTCTCACAGGTGGGAGAAGGAGCTCTTTTATTAGCCCCAATTGATAATTTCCTATTTAATAGAATCATGGAGTTGGAAGAGACTACAAGGGCCATCAAGTCCAACCCCCTGCCATGCAGGAATACACAATCAGAGCACTCCTGACATGCTCATCCAACCTCTGTTTAAAAACTTCCAAAGAAGGAGACTCCACCACTCTACGAGGCAGTGAATTCCACTGTCAAACAGCCCTGAAGTTCTTTCTCATGTTTAGGTGGAATCTCTTTTCTTGCACCTTGAATCCGTTACTCCATGTCCTAGTCTCTAAGGCAGCAGAATACAAGCTTGCTCCCTCTGGCATGACATCCCTTCAAATATTTAA
Source organism: Sphaerodactylus townsendi (assembly GCF_021028975.2). Classification (NCBI taxonomy): domain Eukaryota; kingdom Metazoa; phylum Chordata; class Lepidosauria; order Squamata; family Sphaerodactylidae; genus Sphaerodactylus; species Sphaerodactylus townsendi. The sequence goes on along the minus strand of NC_059439.1, from coordinate 21,166,165 downwards.
GCATAGCTATCATGGACCCCTTAACCTTCGCTTCTTCAGACTAAACATCCCCTGCTCCCTAAGTCTCTCTTCGTAGGGCATGGACTCCAGACCCTTTACCATTTTGGGTGCCCTCCTCTGGACACATTCCAGCTTGTCAATATCCTTCTTAAATTGTGATGCTCAGGAATGAACACAGTACTCTGGGTGAGGTCTGACCAATGCAGAGTAGAGTGGTACAATTACTTCCCTCGATCTAGACAATATACTCTTATTGATGCATCCCAGAATTGCATTGGCTTTCTTGGCTGCCTTATCACACTGCTAACTCATGTTCAGTTTGTGGTCTGCTGAGACTCCCAGATCCCTTTCACATGTACTATTGTCAAGCCAGGTGTCACCCATCCTATATCTGTGCATTTCATTTTTTTTCTGAGATCTTACATTTATCTTCTTTATATTCTTGCTGGCTTTATTCCTTAGCATTTTCAAAAGTCATGAAATTGACCAGTGGTCCATGTTTTTCAAAGCAGCTGTCATTTAAGCTGCCTAACTCAGATTGTGACTTTTTTCAGGAAATGTAGTTAGATGAAAGAATGGGGTAGAGATATAATTGGGAGGGGGGGAAAAGAGAGCAATGTATGAACCAATTTGTGTTGCTTTTCACCTGATAAGCAATAAAAACCTGCTTTAAGAGAGCCTTTTTGAACATGGGGCAGAAAAAGTGCTTTCGATTTCTTGCACATGTTGTTATGTGTACGAATGTTAATGTGACTTTCTGATTTTGCATGGAGGGTCCCGGGTTCAATTCCTGGAATCTCCAGTTAAGTGATCCAGTGGAAAGTGATGTAAAAGACCTCAATCGAAGGTTCTGGACAAACAAAAATAGACAGGAAACTTGTTAGACTGACCAATATCAGGCAATGGCTAATATGCTCCCTTTCCCTATTCTCTATCAGTTGTTGCCTGTGAGAGAACAAGGTCTCAAAGGTACCCTGTTCCATGAACTCCGCTCTCCTTGCCTTGTGGAACTGGCAGACTGAGCTGTTACCCTGACAACAGCTTCCAGACATCCACCATGCAGAGCACCATCAAGTAAGTGCCACCTTGAAAATATGGAAGATTGAAAGTAGATTGCGATGCGATGCATAGGGAATAAAGGTGAGGACACACTTGGCTGATATCATCCCGATTGGAAGCCAGTGGCGATATAGCGTGATCCATGGATCTGGCTACTCTGCCGAGCTGGCGGTCCTTGGCACCTTTATTAGGGTTTTTGGGAAGGCGGGAGAGCGGGAGGATGTTGCGCAATTCATGGCCTGTGGGGGCAGTGTACGTGCAGGAAGAAACATCTCCGTCTGGGTCAATTCCACATCTGGGGGTCTTGTGACCCATGACTCAGGCATCTTGTGACCTGTGAGTCTTGTGATGTGCATACGTGGAAGCCCAGGAGGGCACAGATGGCGCAGGCTCTACTGGGTCTGAGGCTCTACTGGGTCCTGCTGATGCATCCCTACAGAAGATCTTCAAGTTTAAGTGTATAAAACCCAAATCCTGTGAGAGGGATTGAAACTGAAAATTGAAGAGGAGGATTTATCCATGATTTTTTTTCTTGGAGAGAAGAAGAGTTTGGATTTATATGCTGCTTTTTCTCAACGTTAAGAAGTCTCAAGCAGCTTACAAACTCTTTCCCTACCTCTCCCCGCGACAGATAGCTTCTGAGGCAGGAGGGACTGAGAGAGTTCTGAGAGAACTGGGATTAGCCCAAGATTATCCAGCAAACTTCATGTATAAGAATGGGGAAACAAACCTGGCTCTTCAGAGTAGAGTCTGCCGCTCATGTGGAACAATGGAGAATCAAACTTGGTTCTCCAGACTACGGCCCACCATTCTTAACCAGTACAACAAGTTAGATGCAAACAAAATACAAAGGATTGCTAGGAAATACAAAGTGCAAACTAATGTGGAACATGTTTTTCTAAGTGACTTTTACATTTTCTCTGAGGAGCAATAAAACGACCACCCCGACCTTTTTGCCACCAAAATAATCCCTAATACTGGGAGGGAGGGTGACTTTTTAAACAGGGGACCTGCCACATGTACTAATGGACTCGGCCCTATTGTTTCAAAAACTGCATTGAACTCTGCAGTTGGAAATATAGCAGGAGAGTTAATGTAAACTGTTTGTTTCTGGGCAGATCATTCTTCCAGCCCCTCACCCAAATAAAGTCTGGAAAAGAAACAGCAGAGAAGAAGCAACCAGAAGATAAGCTAACCCCTAAAAAGTGAGTTACCTTGAACCACGGAATCGTCTGGTTCGACAAAACTGAATCTTTTGAACCACACCTCTCCATTCTTTTTGTACAGTATAAGCCAATTGGGGAAGGTTAGTACTATAGCCGGTGGGACTTGAAAGTAGGAAAACTTGAACTGTGAAGCAGTCAAGAAAGATTTCTGTGAATATGGTCACTCATTGTCTGCTTAGAGCTGTAGTGTACGCCTACTAAACTTTTAAAGGACATTGAAGTAGTCTTTCAGTTTATTTCAGCTCAAGAAGCCTAAATGTTTTAGTAACAGGTATTGCTTTTGTACTTACGTGGCTCTGTGTGTATGGAGGAGAAAGGGGTAGAGGTCCAGTGGTGCTATTGTTAGGTCTTAATGTTTTCCAGGGAACCGATACATTCCGACCAGTTGGTGAATGGCACAACTCTCCAGGAAGATGCCTCTGAGAAATGTGTAGCCAAACCAACCACTCAGGTCCTTAATGGTGGAGGTGAAGAAGATTCTGGGAAACCAGGAGGAAAGGATACAAAGGCCGGGGATATAAAGCAGGTAGGCCTTTGCCTGCTTTGTCCTGATCTTTGTTGAACTAACAAAATAGGTGCTCATTTTCTAATTCTGTAGTGTAGAGTTTTGTCTTTCCTTCCCAGAGCAGGAAGGATTATTCTTCTATTTTGGTTACAGTTTCAGTTTCCTACAATTTATCTTGGTTGGGGATTATGCATTGAAGGCATAAACAGGCGTCCTTCCCTTATTCTGGAACCTACACCAGATATCTTTTGTATCGTTTCTTCTTTTCCTGATATAAGTTACACCTTAATCCTAAAAAAAGTTAGTCCCATTTTATGCTATGGGGCTTTCTCTTAGGACAGTGTTCTTAGGACTGCAGCCATGGTTTTCTTATCCTCCCCACTTACAAGAATAGAGCACCTTGTTTGGCTGTTGTTCCTTCTGTCTTTACCTTTTGACCTTGCAGCTCTGCCTTTTTAGGAATCGGACTGTGTTCCTGAACAAAAGACACCTGTAGAGAACATCTCTCCAAGCACCAGCCCAGTTGCCTCTAATTCACCCTCACCTTCCAGCATTCCCCGACGCAGAACTGGTACGTCTTCATCTTTTTTGGCTCTCAAGCAAGACATAGATTGTGAGACTTGTCTTTCTCTTCACACACGACATTAGTGAGATATTTATCTGGTTGCTGCTTACGCCTCTGATCTTCTGGAAACATGATACTGAACGCACAGCCTAATCCAGAGCCCCCAGTGACAGGATGCTGTGCCATTTCAGCAGCACCCTGCCATCTCCAAAAGGGCTTCTGGGCAGTGCGGTGAGGCGAAAACCAGAAAAAGCCTCTTTACCATTGGAAACTTCTCCATTGGACTCTATGGGTGACATAAGCCCAAGCCCCCATCGCTGGCGTTCTAGCAGGCAAAGGTTAGGTGGAAGCCAACTAATGTCAGCTCTGTCCCTGGTCACATTTCCAGAATACCTCCACTAAGGCAGTGGGGGCACAGCAGCAATGACGTTGTGCTCTGTGCTGCATCTGGCCATTATGAGGGCTGCGGCAACTGCTCGCCGGTGCATTTGTGCCTCCTCTGGGGTATGTGCCGTGGGGAAGGCAAAGCCGCCATTGTAGCCCTGCACCACTCCCTCTGGATTGGGGTGTTAGTCATAACATAGCTCATATCTCAGTGAAGTTGCATTCCCCATATATTTAAGCAGTCAAGAAGAAAAGCGTAGTATCAGCTTGATGCTCAACATGATTTACCTCTGCCATCAGCCCGCAAGCAGATCCCTAAACGTAAAGTGGAGGAAGACGTCGGCTGCCAAGACAGCGCGGAGGAGGAACTGTGTGCCAAAAAACGGAAGACAGATGGTGCTGGGGAAGGTGAGTGCTTTCTGTGGGTTAGTTGAAAGACTGGAGAACATAAAGCGATAAGAGAAGAACACAGTGGCATTAGTGTATGAAGCGTGGGTAGCAGGATGGGACATATGATTCCTGTCAACATGTGATAGCCAGGAAATGTGTAGGAGCAGTCATTACAGGCATAGTACGACTCTATCTTCCCATTTTTAACTCTGCTTAGTTCTTTATGTGTACAGCTGCCTTTATATCCAGAGTGTGATATCTAAAGTTTGTTTCTGTTAACAAGAATGTGATCTCGGATTGTCTTCAGCCCTTCACGGGGCCTTCCAGACTCAGACATTGTTCCCTATACCCTTGCTTCATTGAAGGAACCTGCCGCTGTCTCAAAGTGCAGTTCTAAGCCCTTGATTTCAGTGGGTATAGACTAAAATACCTGAATAGGATTGTATTGTTAGACTCTGCCTGGGTCAGAAGCAAATATTCTGTGGCCCTGCATTTGTGCAAAAGAAATCCAAGCACTTCTTCAGATTCTATTGCATATTTGGCATCGCTCCTTGTGTAGGCATAAAAGAGGAGCCGGACGAGAAGTCAATGGAAGTAGAAGATGTGAAAGATAAGGATTCTGAGATGGTGGAGGTTAAGACAGAGAAGGAGGAAGAAGCAGGGGAAAAGAAGGAGGAAGAACCAGAGGAAAAGAAGGAGGAAGAACCAGAGGAAGAGAAGATTCTGACACCCTCCAAGCCATCCAGCAAATCTATCTCTAGTTTTTTTGGTGAGTATAAAGGAGGTGTGGCACTTCTTGTTGAATATGTGGGTCAAACAGATTTTCAGTAAGAATTTTCTGTGGAACGTGGCCACAACTGGATATATTCTCTCATTCCGCCTGGAATTTGCTATGCGATGTAGGTATTGAATTTCTGAAAATATGAGAATTTAAACTTCTGTCTATCTTGATTGTGGAAAGAGATTTGGTTCCCGTATTCATATCTGAGAAAAGGCATTATTATGTGAAAGAAAGGATGTTTTCGATTCCAGTATCTCATTTCACAAATTGAATGGAGCTCACAGTGGGATCCTTCCAAAGTTTCAGACTTTTCCCTGGTGCCTCTCAATGTTTTAATGATGCCCTCAAATTTATCAAGCCCCCAAAATGTGAATTCTGCGTTTATAGGGCAAATGGAACATTTGTCCCCTTTCTCCCATGGTAGCCCCTAGGAAAGCTTCTGTGAAAGCAGAGAAAAAACAGATACTTGCAGTGGAGGAAAATAGGCCTGCGCAAAAGAGCCACATTGAAGTCAGAAGCTGTGAGTCTGGCAAAGCAACTGGCAGGTAAGTAATGAGTGCCTTTTGGGATGTGTTTGTCCCATGTGTGAGTAATAGAAGTTGTAAAAGAACTTTTGTCTGCACAAGTCATCTATTTAAGAGTGATATACAAATATTGCTGCTCTGGACTGGGTGGGACATCATGTTAACTTTCTAAAAATAGTACAATCGCTGTAACTGTTTATTGTTAAGGGGTTCATGGATTGCAGGCTAACCTTGAGCATTTTCTTTCACTTTGTGTGTAGAGAAACTAATCTAGATTGCTGTTCATTCCAGAGCAGAAGCAACGCCCATATGCTATTCTACCTATTCTCGTTTCTTTCTAGATCAGGGCATTATTTCAGCAGCTAGATAATAAGGCAGGCAGTCTTACTGGTATTGCCCACACTAGTTGCTAGTGTCTTTTAGTTAAAATGTAGTGGGCTAGTAACTACTTCCAAACTGCTTTAGAATGTACACGATCATCATTCTTAACTAACCAAGCCTCTTTTCTGTTTTTTTATAGTTCTCTCAACCAGTCTCCCACAGTTGCCCCAGCAGATTATAACCCCACAAAGAGCAACTATCATCCTGTCCATGATGCTTGTTGGGGTCCTGGCCAGAGGTGAGTGAAGCCAAGGTGGGCCTTTTAACTTCAAAAGGCTGTAATGCTCAGCCATTGCTTTCATGCTGCTTTTGCAATCTAAATTGCTGCCCAGACAAGAGTGGCTAAGATGATCCAAAACTGCATAGGGTGTATAGCTTATTTGCCCTGGGTCAGTGACTCGGGAGGAGGGTGGCTTTCTCCACAACATGTCTTAGCTAACTTGGTCCAGTCATAGATTAATTACCTTTTCTCCACTTGTTTACTCCATGCTCTGGATTGATGATTGTTGGGAAGACACTCTTGTTTGTAATTTTGGACTATGGGGATGGTGCTCTGATTCTGTGAGCCCCATTTCCCTTCTAAAGTAAAGGTAAAGTTTCCCCTTCAGTCATGTTCGACCCTGGGGTACCACTGCAAGCAGTGATTTCATAGGCAAGTGTTTTTGTGGGGTAGTTTGCCATTGCTTTCCCCGGCTATTTACCTCATAGCTATGTGCTAGGTACACATTTACCAACCAAGGAATGGATGGATGGATGGCTGAGTTGACCATGAGCCAGCTGCCAGGATATCTGACCCACAGGGGGCTCGAACTCCTGATCGTGTGAGTGGCAGTGCAAGCACTTAACCACTAAGCCGCGCGGCTCCTTATTTCCCTTCTAGGACCAGACAGTATAAGAGTTCTGAGAAGTCAGTGGGCCCAGTCAGCTTTGCTGATCTGTGTGATTTTGGTTAATAGCCCTGAGTCACCATCTTACCTTTATTTTACCCAACAGGGTACCATATCTGGCTGTGGCCCGTACCTTTGAGTGGATTGAAGAGGAGTCTGCCCGGTAAGCTGACTTACTAGATTCTGTGCAACAGATACAGCGTTGCATTCTATCCTGTCATTTAATCCAATGATCACCATATTATTCTTTTTCCAGGCTGAAAATCATAGAGACTCTGAGCAACCTGTTTCGCTCTGTGATTGCTCTGTCTTCTGAGGACTTGCTGCCCTGCGTATACCTTTGCCTCAATCGACTAGGCCCGTCATATGAGGGCTTAGAGCTGGGCATTGGCAAAACCATCCTCATGAAGGCCTTGGCTCAGGCCACCGGTGAGCTGGATCAATTAATATTATTCGATGAAAATGCCATCAGACAGTTAACATCAATAAGACCATAACAGTGGTCAGAATTAATTGGAAAAGAGCTTTCTTCTATGGCTCTGTGGCCATGCCTCACCCTGTGGCCATGCCTCACCCTACAGGTCGGCAGCTGGACCAGATCAAGGCAGAGGCAGCAGAGAAGGGAGACCTGGGTTTGGTGGCTGAGAGTAGCCGCAGTACCCAGGGCACCATGTTTGCTCCACCCAAGCTTGGTGCTGCTGTTGTCTTTGGCAAGTTACAGGCAATTGGGCGCATGACAGGAAGCTCTGTAAGTATTGTGTGAATGAGCTTGTAAGTTCAGGGGCGAAACCCTGTCATTGGGCTGAGAGAGGGTTTCCAAGCTTCTTGTTTGCCTGTGATACGTTCAGCTTGTCCCATACTTTGCTATAACAGGTCAGATGTGATTTCCTCCCCCTGACCCCAAAACTGTACAGAGTAATGCTGATTTTGGGGAGGCGGGGACCGCAGCGGTACCTCAAGCCAAGCTTTTGAAAGTCCTTGTAGCAGTATCGACTGCATCTTGCTGCTGAAATCCCGCATAGGAAAGAGTCGAGATTGGGGGTGGAAAAGAGTCCTTTGGGACATTGAGGGGAATTAAAGCTATGGTAACCTTTGGAAGCAGTGCTGTCTGAATCCCTCTCTAGCACTGCTGCCAAAGGGTGTGTTGGAAGAGCCTTTCATTGTAAACTGGCTATCAGTATATACCGTTGGAAAAAAGCTTCTCTAGCATGATTAAGTCTTCCCTTTCCTCAGCCACTCAGGATTCATACCAGCTCACTCCCTTTTCTTCCCCCTTCAGTCCATGAACAAGAAGATTGACATTATCAAGTCCTTGTTTGTTGCTTGTCGCTACTCGGAGGCTCGCTATGTTGCTCGGTGAGTATGATACCCTTTCATTTATGCAGCTGCTCTCGTTATCCTAACCCCTGCCTGTAAAATCTTTATATCCTTCTATCAGTCTGCTTAGGTTTGTTTTTGCATTCTACCTTGCTTCAAGGAGATCAGGGTATTACACACAGACTTTCTTTCCTTCCAGCAATCCTGTTAGGATATGATTGTCTTAAGAGCACCAGTTAAGCTTTGAGTCTGAGCAGGAGTTATCTATTTATTTATTTGATTTATTATAGGCCGCCATTCCTCGTTGAGCGGGCTCATGGCAGCTCACAACTGTTAATATGTCATAATAATAAAATCACCCATAATTAAAAAACCAGTATCTTTATGCCCAAGAATTATTAGATAAGAAGACAATGAGGGTAAAGGAATGATATGGAACAATGAGCTGAAAAAGGAGGGATGAGAAGGGAAGGGAGTCCATTTAAGTTAAAACCCTTGCAGCCTTCAACCATAGGCCTGCAAGAGCAGCTCTGTCTATAGGCCCTCCGGAACTGGAGCAAGTCCCTTGGATACTCCATTTAAAGCTCTAATCACTATACCATACTAGCTGTTCAGATTATTTGTCTGGCAATTCTCAAAAGCTTCCCTGAAACCATACTACAGTAGTTTCTTTAGCAGTCTTTTCCCCATCTTTACCTTTACCCACTGGGTTATTTCCAAGATGCATCGCTTGCCTTCTTTGCCCCCTTCAACGAACGCAGATCCAAACTCTTCACTCCAGCCTTGCCATGCTTTGTGTGTTGCAGATCGTTGGAAGGGAAGCTGCGGATTGGCCTAGCAGAGCAGTCTGTCCTGTCAGCCCTGGCCCAGGCAGCGTCACTGACGCCTCCAGGACAAAGTGAGTTCAGGACGTTGCTAGAGGACAGCATTCGTGTGTGTTCAGTGGTGACTTAGGGGCAGTTAACTGGTGTACCGCACTTGGGTATATTTTCCATGGCAGCCTAGGATGTCTGCATTCTGAATACAGAGGTTCTTCAGGAGCCTGGTGCTATCTACGTGAGATAGATATTTGTGTCCTGCGGTTAGCCAGAATAAGCATCCTGTCTAGGATTCCAAGCATGGGGATGCAAGAGCAGCCTTACTAGACCAGGACAAAGTTCTGTCTGATCTAGCATCCTTTTTTCATTCAGTCACCAACCAGATGCCCCAAGACAGCAGGGCACGGATGCCAAAGTCTCTCTTCATTGTGCCCACAGCAACTGATTCAGTCTTAATTACAGAGGGTTAATTTAGCCAATTTTAGCAAGTTTGAGGGCTAGGTGCTTTTTAAAACAAACAGACAAATAACAATAGATCCTTGTGTTTGCACAGTGAAATCATGAAATGCAAAATATGCACTCCCTAGCAGTGGGACCCGACATTGCAGAGCTGAGAAAAACATAACTTATGTGCGTGTGTATTCTTTCCGTGAACAGAATTCCCCCCAGAGATTCTCGACGCTTCAAAGGGCAAATCTGCAGAGGCCCGCAAAGCTTGGCTGGATGAGAGAGCCTTAATTGTTAAGCAAGCCTTCTGGTTAGTAACATTGTGTATTCTCTTTCCAGATGTTCCCACATCTTTGTTTCTCCAGGCTGCAGTAGCTAAGATTCTAAAAGAGAGAAGAAGCAGGCGGTTGTCCTTCTTGAATCAGCAGTCAGCGGCTATGAACATGGCTGACTTTGGTGAAATCCATGGGATTTGAGGCTCTGAGGAATAACAGTGGGTTTCAACCTGTGGCGCTGGGACCCCTTTGAGGGCTCCGAATCCACCCTTTTCACAGGGGTCACCTAAGACTCTCTGCATCAGTGTTCCCCTCTCCATCTGTAAAATGGATAAATGCTAGGGTTGGGGGTCACCACAGCATGAGGAACTGTATTAAAGGGTTGCAGCATTAGGAAGGTTGAGAACCACTGCCTTAGAACAACCACCATCCATAGCAGGAGTGGGTCATTTTGTTGTTTGTTTTTCAGTGAATTGCCAAATTATGACACTATTGTGCCTGTCCTGCTAGAGCATGGGATAGAGAGCCTTCCGCAGCATTGCAAGATCACACCAGGTATTTACAGCACTACAGATATTGGAAGGCAACTGATGTAATGGGAATGTGAGCACGGAATGATAAATAAAATGCTATCGAGCACAGAACATGAATTTCTAAACATCTTATACTTTCATATGTTTTTAAATTGTGGACCTCATGATTATTGACTTAGATTTAAAAGCTTGCAGATATTTCATATGGAAAAAGCTCCACAGTCTTCTATTGACCTTTTGGATAATTTGCTTTCTAATCATTTCACTGACTACATGAACTGGCTGTTTTCCCATTATCTTTACTACACTTTCTTTCACCATAATTCCCTGTCAGGAATGCACACCAACATATATGCTTGTTGGCAAAGCATGCACATAGGATGTATTTGTCCCAGAGAAAACTCCTGCTAAAACTGGAAAACATGCTTGGGCAAGGAAATATGTAACATTCTTTCCTGTGGAACATCCCTCCTTGTTGTGTTGCGTGATCCGAATCCTTCTCTTTCCCTTGTTGTGAGCTGAGTTACTTTACGTTTCTAACTCAGGTCTTGAAAGTCCTAACCTCATGACCTTTCTATACAGGGATCCCGTTGAAGCCAATGCTGGCCCACCCAACCAAAGGCATTGGGGAAGTCTTAAAACGCTTTGAGGAAGCAGCTTTCACCTGTGAATACAAGTATGATGGGGAACGAGCACAGGTAAGAAAATGTAATTCAGACCCAGTAAATAGAAGCTCCTGTTCCCCTTTCCTCTTATAGTTCATTTTTCTTTCCATCCTTGCAGATTCACATTTTGGAGAATGGGGAAGTGCACATTTACAGCAGGAACCAAGAAAATAACACATCCAAGTATCCTGACATTGTCAGCCGAATTCCCAAGGTGCATACGTTTTTGGAAGCATAACACGAAGGGTGTGATCAGAAACCAGTGGCATTGCTATCATCAATGAGAGGTTTTATTGTGGTAGAATGACTGAAGTTGGGACCTTCCTGCCATAAGAGTTGCAACTAAACTGAGCTCTTTCCCTTGCCCAGGTGAAAAAAAGCACCGTGCAGTCATGCATCATAGATGCTGAGGCTGTTGCTTGGGACCCAGATTCAAAACAGATCCAGCCCTTCCAAGTACTGACCACCCGCAAGCGCAAGGTAGGTTCTCACAGAATAGTTCCTTGAGTTGTTTGCTGCTTACTTTTCTTCTTTGTTTTTCTTGGTTTTATGATTTATATGTTGTCCTTTCCCATGGCGAGCTCAGGTCAGCTTACAAAGGAACCAGTTTAAAACCCCCAAAACAATGTATCAGTCCTTCAGTTGCACCATAAGATTCTGAACTAAAGGAAATGAAGGCCAATGGGAAGGGGAAAAGGATATGTTGTTGCTGTTTTTATTCATAGGCCTGGTAGAACAGCTCCATCTTACAGGCTTTGTGGAATTGAGACAAGTCCCACAGGGTCCTGGTCTCATTCGACAGAGCATTCCAGCAGATCGGGGCCAGAACTGAAAATGCTCTGGCCCTGGTAGAGGAAAGCCAGATATAAGAACATAAGAACAAGCCAGCTGGATCAGACCAGAGTCCATGTAGTCCAGCTCTCTGCTACTCGCAGTGGCCCACCAGGTGCCATTGGGAGCTCACGTGCAGGATGTGAAAGCAATGGCCTTCTGCGGATGTTGCTCCCGAGCACCTGGACTGTTAAGGCATTTGCAATCTCAGATCAAAGAGGATCAAGATTGGTAGCCAGAGATCGACTTCTCCTCCATAAATCTGTCCAAGCCCTTTTTAAAGCTATCCAGGTTAGTGGCTTAATAAATGGCACCACCTCCTGTGGCAGCATATTCCAAATCAATTCAATCACACGCCAGTGTGAAGAACTGTTTTTACTTCTAATTCTTCCCCAGCATTTTCAATGTATGCCCCCTGGTTCTAGTATTGTGAGAAAGAGAGAAAAATTTCTCTCTGTCAACATTTTCTACCCCATGCATAATTTTATAGACTTCAATCATATCCCCCCTCAGACGTCTCCTCTCCAAACTAAAGAGTCCCAAACGCTGCAGCCTCTCCTCATAAGGAAGGTGCTCCAGTCCCTCAATCATCCTCGTTGCCCTTCTCTGCACTTTTTCTATCTCCTCAATATCCTTTTTGAGATGTGGCGACCAGAACTGAACTGATCTTTCAGATCAGGGATCACCAACAAGGAGCGAAGTTCTCTCCTGGGGATGTATCTGGAGAGGTGGTCCCACAGACTATATCACAGTGACAGTGAGAGTGATTGAGCTCAGAGAGGGTTTTGAGCAGTGAAAATGATTACTTGGAGAACAAAGGCAGTCTCTGTGAAGAAATTAAGGGACACACAGAAGGGATATTGCTCTTCCAGCAGCTGTTTGCGGGGGTTTGCAAAAGATCTCTGAGGAACGTATGAGCAAACGAGCAGAAATATTTGAAAGACATTGTGCTCTGCTTTGAAAATGTTATTGTTTTCCAGGATGTGGACGCTGCAGAGATCCGTGTGCAAGTGTGCGTGTATGCGTTTGACATTCTCTACCTCAATGGGCAGGTGAGTATAGCCATTCTCCCTTACTGATTCACATTTGGTGCTGTTCTGCTTTCCAGCCTTTTATACTCCTACTGGGGACCCTCATCAGTGCCCGCCTCGTTAATACATAATTGTTGTGTTCACCCAGTCTTTGGTCCGAGAACCCCTCACCCAGCGCCGGACTTTGTTGCGTGATTCTTTCACGGAGGTTGAAGGCCAGTTCCTGTTTGCCACCTCCATGGATACTAGTAACACTGATGAAATAGCAGATTTCCTGGAGTGCTCCATCAAAGGTATTGTGGAAGAAATGCACGCTCAACCAGGACTTTCCTTTCCCTGTATTATTTCCTTACCCCACCCCCCACCCCGAAGCAAACTGAGTTTAAATTGTACTGAGGAGGGGATTGAATAATAAGGCGATTTTTCTCGTTCAGATTCATGTGAGGGGCTAATGGTCAAAACACTGGAAGTGGACGCCACGTATGAAATTGCAAAGAGATCCCACAACTGGCTGAAGGTGAGAACTGAATGCCTGGGTGGTCACCTAATACAAGAAGGACACCTAGCCTGCTTGAGCAACATGTTGGGCACCAGTGTCTCTTTTTCCCTCCCAAATTAGAGAGGCATTTAGAGTAAAGAAGAAGAGTAAGAAGAGTTTGGATTTATATCCCCCCTTTCTCTCCTGCAGGAGACTCAAAGGGGCTTACAATCTCCTTGCCCTTCCCCCCTCACAACAAACACCCTGTGAGGTAGGTGGGGCTGAGAGAGTCTCCCTGAGAAGCTGTGACTTCAGCTCCAAGGCTGGGTCACCCAGCTGGCGTGTGTGGGAGTGCACAGGCTAATCTGAATTCCCCAGATAAGCCCCCACAGCTCAGGCGGCAGAGCTGGGAATCAAACCCGGTTCCTCCAGATTAGATACATGAGCTCTTAACCTCCTACACCACTGCTGCTCCTTTAGAAATAAAGATATTTTTAGAAAGATATTTTTAGAAATATCTTTAGAAATAAAGATATTTCTAGTTAGTGTTTTTCACAGAGAGAGCAGCATGGTGTAGTGGACTAGGATCCAGGAAACCCAGGTTTGAATTCCTACTTTGGTATGGAAACTTGCTGAGTGGCCTTAAGTCAGTCACACACAGGCAGTTTCTTCCTCAGTTGTGAAGCTGCAATGGAACAGGGGGGGCACTGCGCACCGGGCGCGTGCTATTGGCGTCACATGGGCGCAGAAAAATCACCCCCCAGGCCCCCCTCCCAGGGGCGGGGCGGGCACACGGGAAGGTTGTGTCCCGGGCACAATTCCCTCTCACTCTGTCACTGCTCTAACCTGGCAAGTTATATGGATGGGAGACCATCAAGGAATAGCAGGGCTACAACACGGAGGCAGACAACGGTAAGCCCACTCTGAATATCTCTTGCCTTGAAAACCTACAGCCGTGGTGGTGAACCTTTTGCACTCCAGATGTTAAGGACTACAATTTCCATCAGCCCCTGCCAGCATGGCCAATTGGCCATGCTGGCAGGGGCTGATGGGAATTGTAGTCCATAACATTTGGAGTGCCAAAGATTCGCCACCACTGACCTACAGGGTTGCCATAAATCAGCTGTGATTTGATGGCGAAAAAAAATCACAGGGACAAGATTCATTTATATCTGGTTTCATGGTTATAATTTGTAATATTAGAAGCACCAGAGACGTTCCTGCTGCCCAATACAAGTTTACTGCCTGTACCTGGGGACTTGTGATTTATTATATGGGCAATTAGTCTGATTTTAAGTCACCATCTGGGGAACTCTAGATGTTAGAAAGTTTTTAACTTTTCATTATTTAAATTATGGGGTTTGTGATTGTTATTAAACTGTGGCTGATTCCGCATGGGCCAAAAACAGCGGTGTGAAAACAGCATAAACCCTTTTACACCGTTTTAAACCCATTTACACCATTTTCACACCGTTTTCACACTGCTGTTTTTGGCCCATGCGGAATAAGCCTAGGTGTGTTAGCCTCCCTGAGCCTGGGATATCAAATCAGATAATTTAATTAATACCTATTCTATTTCTGTTTTCTACCATGGATACCTATTCCCTGTTTCAGCTTAAAAAAGATTACCTGGATGGTGTTGGGGACACATTAGACCTGGTGGTGATTGGTGCTTACCTGGGCAAGGGCAAACGTGCAGGCAGCTATGGAGGCTACCTCTTAGCTTGCTATGATGAGGAAAATGAGGAGTTCCAGAGCATCTGCAAGGTGGGCAGATCCCCCAGGCTTACAGGGCCTATTACAGAGACTGATAGCCTATAGGTTCCGAGATGTTCGAGGATCCACAATTCCCATCAGCCCCTTTCAGCATGACCAATTGGCCATGCTGGCAGGGGATGATGGGAATTGTAGTCCATGAACATCTGGAGTGCCATAGGTTCGCCACCACGATCCTAGTATTAAGACATTTGGGCACTTTTCTCCTGTCTTGGGGAAGTTTATGGTTTCATCAAGTACACTTACCTTGATGAAGTTGGGACTGTTGTGGTTGACATTATTTGGACCTGGCTGCAACTCTGAGGCCCCTTCCGCACATGCAGAATAATGCACTTTCAATCCACGTTCACGATTGTTTTCTAGTGGATTTTGCTATTTCGCACAAAATGCATTGAAAGTGGGTTGGAAGTGCATTATTCTGCATGTGCGGAAGGGGCCTGAGAGATGAAAGGACTAAAGTGAATGGGTTGGTTTGCAAAAATATGTAGGGATGGCTTTTGCTGGTGGCTTGTATTTCCTGCATCATATTCGTCTGATGTGTTTGCCAGCAGGGCAACAACAAACCACTGTTCGATTTTTAACAGCCATCCCTCCCTCTGCTCTCAGATAGGCACTGGATTCTCAGATGAAGACCTGGAGAAAATCCACGCTTCCCTCAAGGTGGGCCCTCTTCCCTGCTTTCACAGGACATCCTCTCCGTCAAGGACCAGCAGATGCCCTTGCCCCTTGCCCCATCCCCAGTATCTCTAAAGGCAAACATTATCCCAGCCAAGTTTTCTGTTCTCTAGTGGATGGAGAGGGGAGCATCTCATGGTTTGAACCACTGGAAGGGGACAAGTAGGGAGAAAAAGTTCTGATTCTTATGGCTAGACAGGAATGGCACACGTCATCTTCAAATACTCCAGTCATCAGATTGAAAAAAGTAACTAACTTGTGTGGTACTGCTGTGCAAATACTATTCAGCCTAGTCTGTCTTTTGCAGGACCACGTGATTCCACAGCCACGTCCGTACTACCGTTGGGGTGGAACAGTTGAGCCTGATCATTGGCTGGAGGCCCAACACGTCTGGGAAGTGAAGTGTGCTGATTTATCCATTTCTCCTGTTCACAAAGCAGCTGCTGGTTTGGTGAGTGACTAATAGGCTGGTAAGGAAGAGGTACACATGTGGATAGAATTCTGCACTAAACATTTCTTCTCAATATAGATTTACTATCTGCTATTAGCATACCAGATTTTTTTTTTGCTCCATACATACTGTTAACTATCCTCTTCATGTTATAATTCTGTCTACCAACGTACAACGTGTTCTAAATAGGCTATAACAGGGGTCTGCAATTTGCGGCTCTTTCAGCCTTATACTGCGGCTCCATGTGGCCTGGAGGTCGGAGGGTAGCATTGGCGTGTCCCTCCAGCCCTCCAGAGCAACGCTGGAAGGAAAGGTGAGGCGAGGGGCCAAACCAGAGGCGGCCCCATGCTTTTCGCGTCCCCTCCACTCACCTCTCCTCCAGCTCTGCTCTGGAGGGTTGTAGGGACACGCCCACGCTACCCTCCGACCCCAGGAGGTCTTAGGGTAGCGTGGGCGTGTTCCTCCAGAGCAGCAGCCATCCCCCTCTGCTATCCCTGCAGCCGCCATCCCCCCTCTGCCCCATGGAGCAGGTGACTGCCTGCTCCATCGGGCAGAGGGGGTTTCCCTGCCTGGCGCCTCCGCCTCCCAGCACTGGAAGGAAAGGTGAGTAGAGGGGCCAAACCGGAGGCGGCTCCATAGATCTTCGGGGCTGTAGAAAACGGGTCCAAATGGCTCTTTGGGTTGTAAAGGTTGCTGACCCTATAACTATCCAAGACTGGTTTTGAGATTGCTGCACAAAGTTAATTTTGCATACTTTGGTATGGAACTGTCTGCGGTGACAAGTAACTGGATATTGGAAGACCCTATCCAGATCAAATTGTCCTTGTGCTGTAGGTGGATGAGGAAAAAGGAATTTCTCTACGCTTCCCCAGATTCCTTCGCATTCGAGAAGATAAGAAACCAGAAGAGGCTACTGCTAGCACCCAGGTATAGAAGCGGATGGGTCATAAAGTATAGAATTAAGCAATGAGTATCATAGTTGGAAGAGATCCCCAAAGGCCATCAAGTCCAACCCCCTGCAATGCAGGAACACACAATCAAACCACTCCTGGCAGGTGGCCATCCAGCCTCTCTTTAGAAACCTCCAAAAAAGGAGACTCCACCACACTCCAAGGTAGTGCATTCCACTGTTGAACAGCTCTTACTGCCAGGAACACTGACCTCCCACAGCTGTGCACAAAATGGCTTCTAACTCCTTTTTAATGTTGTGTTATGTGCCTGTGCATGTCGTCAAGTCTCAGTTGACCTATAGGACTGTCAAGGCAAGAGATGTTCAGAGGCAGTTTGCCATTGCTTGCCTCTGCACGGATTGAGAGAGTTCTTGAGCTATGACTGGCTCAAGGTCACCCATGTGGACTTCACGAGGAGGAGCAGGGAATCGAACCCGGTTCTCCAGATTAGAGTCTGCCACTCTTAACCAGTACACCGCATTGGCTGTGCCTTTGTATTAATCACTGGTAATCACTGGTAAAAGGAAAGAGAATTACATTTATCTTATCCCATTGGAACCAGACAGTATCCACTACTGTGAAAATGCTTCAGTGAAATATGACTAGAAACCACCCTTCCCAAGGACTTCTGATATAAAGGGTGATGGTAAAGGTCAGCCAAAGAGCAGGGTCTCAGGGCTACCATGGCACAGTGGTTGAATTTCAGACCAAGACCTAGAACATCTGGCTTCAAACCCCTTGCTCAACCATGGATGCTTGCCAGGTGACCTTGTCCCCTTTGTGATGTCTCAGCCTAACCTACCCTCACAAGGTGTTTGTTGCGAGGATTAATTGGAGGTGGCAGGAAATGGTGTGAAAGCTGTTTTGGGTCCCCAATCTGGGAGAAAAGCAGGATAGGAATAAAAACAGGAATAAAATATAGCAGTTTGGGTATATAGCATGAAAGCCGCCGGAACAGAGACTGCTGCCCACAATATGTTTCTCTGGTTGCAGGTGGCCGAGCTATACCGGAAGCAGCAGCAGATCCAGAACCAGCAGTCAGTGGAAAAAGGCGATGATGATTTTTACTAGTAAAGGTGTTCATCTGGTTGGGCAAAAAGTCTTCTTTTCTGCTTCTTCCGTGGGATGAGAGCCTCCTTCGGCCTTCTTGAAGCTGAGACTTACAAATGCAGCTGGCCGCCTTGTGAAGCTTGATTAGGAGTACACTGAAACCAGATGCTAACTTTCATTGCAGGTACTAGCTTATGACGAGTTTACCTCCACCTGCCCAGTGGCAGTCAAGTGTAGCGTTGGTGATCTGTTAATAAACCCTTGGTGTTTGCTGATTGGACAATGCCCGGTTTGAGGTGTGCTTTTGCTTCAAACGCCAGCCAATGACATCATTCCTGAAAGTGGGTGGTTAAAATCGCGTCGGTTGGTGTACAGTTGGTGTTAAAGGTAAAGCGCAAAAAATGCAGTGCTATGAAAGTGTACATGCAGAATAGCCTTGGAACTATGACTTTTACCAGGTAAGTGGGAAGAAAGGGGGGGAAGAGAGAGAGAGACCCCATACCGCCTATCCTCTAGAAACCCCAAACCTGCTGTCATGAATCTGGGACTCTCTTACTCTGGGGTAGTAATTCTGGAATCTGGGGCCCTCAGCCTCTCTTACCTCAGCAGTACCATGTTTATCCAAATGAAATCCATTTACCCTTCACCCTGATCTACCCAGAGTTTAGTAGCCCCACTTGACTCTGAATTTTTCTTGCATAGTTCATATAGCCACTCACGTTACCACACAGGCTACTGATTCCCAATGCCTCCCCAACTTTACTCCTACATGCTTCCTCAGTCTTATTCACATAAGTGCCCCCTTTACTTTGAGTTCCGCAAATAAGTGCAGCTTCCTCGAAGTTCCGACCATATCCAGTGCCCCCTCTAAGGTTTTGGCTCTGTTTCTGGACGGGTGGGGAAAACAAAAGAGGATTGCAGCTCCCTGCTTCTAAGGGGTGGTGCGGAGGCGCTGGCTCCGTGCCTTATAGACCTCGATAAGTAAATCCTTGACATACTGGATCTCTCTCTCGATAGATTCCGCTTTCTCGCGTAGCTCGCGGTTGTGCGCCTCCAGGGCCTGGCACTCATCCCCTAGGGCCTCGTGTTCAGCCCGTTTGCGCTGACGGTACCGCAGGGCCGCTGTTTTGTTCTGGTCCCGCTTCTTCTGACGCCTGTCCCCCTTTGGTGGTAGGGTAGGCGGGCGTTGTAATGGGGTGGGTACTTCACTGCTTTGCAGAGGAAGCTCGGCGGGGCCATCTCTACCATAGAGTTCTAACAGCTCTAAGCAGCTCGAATCCAAGGTCTGCAGGGGGGCAGGCGTGGTGTGGTGCTCCAAGGGCTGGAACCCATCCCCGAAAGGAAAGTGGAAATTCCCCTCAGAAGGGGGCGTGCTGGGCGCTACCTGATCAGGAGAGAGCGACTCTTCCAAGAAATAGTCCTCCATCTGCTCCAACTCTTTCTTGAGCAGCGAAGCCATGGCCTCCAGGTCCGGAGTTGGAGGGGAGGGCAGTGAGAGCGGCAAGGACTCCCCTGACCCGCTCAGGAGCGTGGCCAGGTCCGTGCGCTCCGTCATCCAGTCTGAGTAGCCATCGCCTGCAGACAAGCAGGGGCAAAGTCAGCGGTGGACAGACAAGCTGTGTCTGTTTTAAACCATACAAGATTCCCTAGCAGCGAGCTATTAACCCATGGCGCCGTTTATGTGGTAATTTCAGAGTCCTCTCGGTGGGCAACGCTAAAGCAGTTATGCCCCCTACGCACATCTTAGCTGGCTTGGGCCAAGCTGGGCAATTTACTTTATTAGTGATTAAACCTAAGACTCTGGCTTTGGGTAAGCAGCGTAGGTAACCCTGCGAGCCATGGTAGGTAAACCCCTCTGATTTTCATGTGAAGCAACTAAAGCGCCGATTCTTTACCTGTGAGTAAGCCTAGTTGCTGGCAATGGGGCCCGCTTCTGAGTAAACCTTCCCAGGGTCGTGATTCACCCGCATTGGAAGAGCTTCGAATAGCCGCTTCCAAAGCAAAGCCACCAACCACCACCAAGCTTTACTCCCTGAGTAACGTTATCTCGAAATGCAACTCCGAAAAAAAAGTTTTTTTCAAAACCCAAATTCTCTAAAGGTTCAGATTAAATTACCGTGGTTATACCCAGCCTCAAGTGAGTTTTGGGCCGTAATTTCAGCACTCTAGCCTCAAGCAGCTCCCGCCATCACTGCCCTAGCAGTGTAGCAGCCTTCCTAAGCATCCTGTGTAGTATGTAAATAATGGGCAGAAAGACGGAACAGAAATGCATCCCCATCAATGGGAGCCTCTCCAATGTCTGCTATTGGAGAAACATTGATTATCTTCCAGCTTTCAAGCAGTCCTCAAAACTGCCCAGGGTTTAACTAAATGTCATTAAACTTGGCACCAGGGGCAGGGCTAAGGGGTGGGCATTAGAAATTTCAAGAGGGATAGCATCATTTAAAGATATTCCAACTGCTGAGAGCAGCAGTGGTGTAGTGGTTAAGAGCAGGTGCATCCGGGAATCCGGGAGGACCGGCTGATTCCCCGCTCTGCCACTTTGGTTTGAGGGGCTTATCTTGGGGAATTCACGACAGCCTGTGCACTCCGTTATTGCCAGCTGGCATCTTGGGCTAGTCACAGCTTCTCGGAGCTCTCTCAGCCCCACCTCACAGGGTGTTTGTTGGGGGGGGGGAGGGAAGGGAAAAGAGATTTTAAGCCCCTTTGAGTCTTCTACAGGAGAGAAAGGGGGGTATAAATCCAAACTCCGCCTCCTAATACTACTACGCATGGCGACTGGACTAATTGGATTCAATGGTATGAATTATATTGAATAATCAAAACTTCGGTATCCAAAGAAATGTTAACCTTTGCCCTTTGTTCAGTGCCGCGGAGAATCTACGTGGAGAGTGCCAAAGGTCAGTGGAAAAGCCTCTGCTTGGCATGTAGAAGGTGCCAAGTTCACTCCTCAGCACCTCTAGTTAAAAGAAGTAGCAAGTAGTTGATCTGAAAGACTTTTGCCTAAGAGAGCTGCTGCCAGTCAGAGTGGGCAATGATGAACCAAGAGTCTGACTAAGTTAAGGCAGCTTCATGTGATCTACGTTACATGGTGTACCGGGGACCAGCCTGTCTTTTGCTCCTCCTCTCCCTGGGGATTCTTTCTCTTCCCCTGGGCCCAATTTTTTCACCTGATAGTAGTGGGCGCTCCATACTGAGGGCAAAGCCCTCATCTACAGGTCCGGTTAGCAGCTCGTAGTGACCGGCGTGGGCAGCCGGTGCTTGAGCAGCTCCGGCCTGCAGGATGCAGTGCTAGCTGGGAGCATGGTCAGGTCCAGGTCCAGGGTCAGCGCCGCCAGCAGAGACATTGTAGTGATGGTCGTTCACGTCAGACGCAGGGTTGGGACGCAGCAGGCCAGGAGGGGCTGGACTCCTGCAGGCAGGGCTGGCGGTGGTGGCGAAACGAGACCTGGAGGAGGAGGAGGAGGAGGAGGGAAATGGTAAGGCGAGACCGAAATCCATACTGCTTGCTTTTGCCTTGTGATAGGAAGAGGAGTTGTGTTCTTCAAAGTTAGTTAGTTATTTATTTATTTATTTATTTATTTATTTATTTATTTATTTATATTGCATTTATAAACCGCCCCATCCCCCAAGGGCTCTGGGCGGTGGACAACAAGTATTACAAACAATATAGCAATAACAATAACATTTAAATATATAAAATTATATATTTGTGTGTGTGTATTCCTGTACAGTTAGCTGTACAGGAAAAGATCTGTACATTTCACAGCGGCACCTATATTTGTCTACTGCAGAAAAAAACCCAAAAGGGATTCTTATGGTACGCTAAAGCCTGACTCGGGACAGCAAATACAATATAATTTAGAATGGCTTCAAAGTTATATTTCATAGCCGTAAAACTCTATCCAAATGTTAACTTCCCTTTGATTTGTGTGTGTGTGTGTGTTTTAAATTGGTAAAGCACTTTTCAGATTCCAAGTGTACTGTCTTTACTATCCTTACAACATCCCTGTAAGGTGGGCCAGTAATAACCCACTGTTCTAGCAAATATGCTATGGCGCGGGGGTGGGGAGTGGGGTGGGACGCTTCTCTAAATCTGGATGGTGAATCTCCTCAATGATCTCACTCCAGCAGCCAAAGGGGGGGGGGGGGATACACAACCCTTGTCGGCCTCGGCTGCTGGTGACAACCGTCTGGCGGTAATTCCCATGCATTGGTGCTGGTACTTTGGCGGTGGCGGCTTGAATGAGGCCACCGGGTGAGGTGAAGCTGGAATGGGAAACGCTCCCAGCCTCTAAAGAGGGTGGCAATCCGGAGCCAGCCGAGGTGGAAGGCTGGGTCCCGCCCCTTCTGCTTTCCATCTCCTCCCTCGGGTCCTCACGTGCTTAGAGGAGGAGGAGGCGGAGAGCTGTCACCACACATCCCCAAGGGCGCACCGGCTTTTCCCGGCGGGCTTTGGCACGAAGCACCTGCTGCTCCCCCAGCCTCCCCAGGCTTGCAAAGTGACAGGGAGGAAAGCGAGACCAGCCCATGCATTGCAATTGGGAGGGGGGCTGCTGGTGCGTCCAGGCGCGCCCGGAGACTCAACCCCACCCCCACAGTTTTGGGGACCTTTTCCTCCCGAGGCTCAGCCCCGCAGCAGCGCCCACCAACTCCCAACTGGCATCCCCTGACCCGAGACCCACCCCACGCCCACGCCCACGCCCCCCCAGAGCTCGACTCACTCCATTGGGCGGAGTTTGAAGCAAGTGAAATTCACGCTTCAGCTGGCTTTCTGGAGAGCTGTAAGGTCTGAGAAAGCCATGGCTCGATGTCGCCCGCGGGTGCCTCCGTGTAAATGTGTGCTGCTGTCTGTGCCGGTAAGGGAGCCAGCTGAGTCACTTTCGGGCTGGCAGATCCCTAGATGATGTCTCTCCTGTCCTCCGAAACGCAGCGTAGCCTCTGGCGGCGTATCCATCCACCAGTCCCGGTTCTCCCCCCGGGGCTTTTGCTCGCCTTGGAGCAGGCTCAGCTTGTGCAAGAAGGAGAGAGTTTGAGGGCCTTGCATATACTTTTTCCAAAAGGTGGCTGTGGTGGTGAGCGATCCCTAATATCTTTGGTCCTGGAAATCCAGAGGAAGAGACAGGTGTGGTTGCTCTTCAGACACCGTGTCATTTTAAATCATCATTTCTTGCTGTGGAACCTGGAGAATGAATCCACACACACCCCTCTAGGATCACACTCTAGATTTAGGGTGTAGCTTAGTTGGGAAACTGCCCACTGCTTCTTCCAGTCTCAAGAAGATATGAATGGTATTGGGGGTGGTGGTGGTGTTATGGGTTTTAGTTTGTTTTTGGGGGGGAGTTGTTTTTGGTGGTTTCTACACCAGCTATATTCCTGTTCAGGAGTAACCCCAGTATCTGGAGCCCCCTGTGTTCCCATCCCACTTTTTAAGATTATCTCAAGCCAAGTTATTTGGAGACACAGGATGATTTGTCTCGCCTCAAAATCAAGATGAAGAAGCGGTTTTTTTAAAAAAAAAATGTTGCTATCTTTTAAACATCTGATCATAGGAATAATGTTAGCCTCTGAGTTTCACAGAGTTGCTTTTCAGGATGGGCATAAAAGTGTAAAATGAAATGGAAGTCCTATGGCACCTTAAAATGTAACAAAATTTATTCCAGCAGTCTGCTATTAGTCTTTAAGGTTCCAGTGGATTTCTGTTTGTTTTTGCTTCAACAGACTGTTATGGCTACCTTTGCTGGAATTATTAAGCAAAGGAAAGTGACCTTCCAATCAAATCAGTTTCCCCTCTCTTTTTTACACAGGGGTGCAAAAATTTACTAGCACCATGAGGTAGGATTTCTTCCTTTCCGTTAATGATTTCTTCTACTGAGTCAGTGATTTATTATGCTTTCCTGTTTCTCTTCGTCAAACAACCCTAAAAATGAGTTGTGCTTAATATTCCCATTTTGTAGGTGTGTAAACTGAGACTGAAAGGACTAGTGAATTTGTGAAATATTCATGGCTCAGAAGGTCTAATGAATTCATTGAATATTGAAGCTTGAAGTGGCTCCAGTCTATTCATTAGACCCCACATATCTGATTGGGGAGAGGTTTGTTTGCAATAGAGACTGATCCACAGATATCCTTCAGAGTCCCACAAGACATCAGTGGTATTTTAAATGCAACTTTCAAATGTGTTTCCCTGTGTCTGGAATCTTGCTCTGCAGCTATAGAAGGGCACCTTTCTATAGTGGAGTTTCTATAGTGGAGCTGCATAGAAAATTTCTAAATCCACTTTCTAAATGCACCTCGGAAGCCGGATTTGGATTGTGCGGAATAGTGCTCGTACTTCTTCTGCCACTTTCAAACAATTGTGCAAGTGGATTGAAAGTGCATTATTCTGCATGTGCAGAAGGGGCCATAGCTTTGACATTTTCTTACCTGCAAGAAACTGGCGCTGCTGATCCAATTGGTTCGCCTCTTGACCCCGAATCCTACCAATGTAATTCACAAAGCAAATATTTTGATTAGAGAACATTTACGAAGTTATGTGTCAGCTTTCAATTCACACGACTTATTTTCAAGAAGGATTTTTTTTAATGTAAAGGGATGTTTTACACACACACACACACACAGCCTGAGAAAGAGGACTGTGTAACTCAAAAATCTGCACATGTCAGTTCTAGCAAAGACAGCAGTTTACTATTCATCTTGTTCCAGTGAACCAACACAGCTACCTGTTGTAGCCATCTAATGGGACGCTGCTGAACAAAATCCAAGTCCTTTCCGTACAGCACCTACTATGTAGAGGGTTAAATGATATTCTTAGCTGTCATTGCCATCCCAGTCTCTCTTTGGATTTTAATATTTGTGCCTGCTTACAGTTCCCAGACATCAGCAGGACTATTTTACCAGCGGAGAGAGCATTCAGGAGAGGCAACAGCACTGCGGCCGATTGCACCAGGGTTGCATCAGCTGTGGGTGTACTAAGTCGGAAGGAAACCTCTTAGATTTCAGCTGCCTCCGATGAGCGAAGGGTGCGTGTGCCATGATTGGCTTCAGGAACTGTCTATCTCAAGCGAGGCGGAGAATCCAGTTCTCCTTTGTATAGTTGTCTGCTTGGACTGAAGCCAGATTCACGGGCAAACAAAACACATGGAAAAGGACTCCTTTTATTGTGGTGCGTTTTATTTACGTGACATTAAGCCGGCTTCTACACTGTTCGTCAGTCAAGTTGTGCAAGCAATTGGGGCTGTGCTGAAGATAGTCAAGCTAACAGTTGCAAGGAAAATCAGGGGAAAAAAGGAGGCCTGATAATTTTTACCAAACAAACAGAGCTATCCGGCAAAAACTGCATTAACTTGTTACTTATAAATGTCCTGAAAGCAAGAGAAAAAATAGAAGCCAGCCATTTTCTGCACCAGTGGAGGACTAGCACGGTGTTTACGTTTAAAATATAAATGTGAAGAATTTTTTTTAATGGTCTCATCAGCCTGACTCTGTTGCTTTTGGGTTGTTCGTTTGGGTTGTTCAAGAGGCCTCCTTGGGTTGCCTTGATAGGGATCAGCGTTGTCTCGTTGTAAGATGACCCTTGCCCTCCACCTGCGCTCCTATGGGTCAATAGCCCAGAAGGGGCAGAGGTTGCTGGACAAGGCCTCTAACTCCCCAATAGCCCCTATATCTATTTTCTCTGTCCTATTGCCAGCCATGAAGGCAGCACGTGGACTTAGCAAGCAGATTGTGGCGATCGGCGCCAGGAGAGATAGGAATGCAAACCTT
This sequence comes from Sphaerodactylus townsendi, assembly GCF_021028975.2. Lineage (NCBI taxonomy): Eukaryota > Metazoa > Chordata > Lepidosauria > Squamata > Sphaerodactylidae > Sphaerodactylus > Sphaerodactylus townsendi. The sequence goes on along the minus strand of NC_059439.1, from coordinate 21,140,402 downwards.
CTGTTCCGTACAGTGGGGGTTTTTTTCCTGGTGACGACAGGAACTCATACAAATACAGCCTCTGTACCTGCTGATCATGTTGCTGGTGAGCATCCATTTGTCACCAACACTGTGCTAAGAGCCATATGTGGTGAAGTGGTTAAGAGCAGGTGGATTCTAATCTGGAGAACCGGGTTTGATTCCCCACTCCTCCACCTGAGTGGCAGAGGCTTATCTGGGGAACCAGATGTATTTCTTCTCTCCTACATTCCTGCTGGATGACCTTAAGCTAGTCACAGTTCTTTCTGAGCAGCAGTGGGGTAGGAGGTTAAGAGCTCGTGTATCTAATCTGGAGGAACCCGGTTTGATTCCCAGCTTTGCCGCTTGAGCTGTGGAGGCTTATCTGGGGAATTCAGATTAGCCTGGACACTCCCACACACGCCAGCTGGGTGACCTTGGGCTAGTCACAGTTCTTTGGAGCTCTCTCAGCCCCATCTACCTCACAGGGTGTTTGTTGTGAGGGGAGGAAGGGAAAGGAGTTTGTAAGCCCCTTTGAGTCTCTTTACAGGAGAGAAAGGGGGGATATAAATCCAAACTCTTCTTCTTCTTCTCAGCCGCACCTACCTCTCAAGGTGTCTGTTGTGGGGAGAGGAAGGGAAAGGAGCTTGTAAGCCACCTTGAGTCTCCATCCAGGAGAGAAAGGTGGGGTATAAATCCAAACTCCTCTTCTTCATACATAAACATGCCATATGGGTTGCTGAGGTGGTTTACCCAACCTCACCAGCTTTCCCTCTTTGATCAAGGGAGAGGCATTTTTGCAAGATTGTTCCTCCTTCTCCCCTTTAAAATCGAGCATTCCATCTTTGCTTTCATGCTGGGCAGTTCTTGCCTTTCGTTGCAGTGTTGCTGACAGTCGAGGTAACTTGAGCGTGATGGTCAAAGCCAGTGATGGCGAACCTATGGCACGGATGCTAGAGATGGCACTCAGAGCCCTCTCTGTGGGCACTCACACACAGAGTTTGTCATGTGGGGGGCGGAAAATCACACACACACCCCCCCACACACACACACACATACACATCTAGGCTGGCCTGGGCCACTGAGCACAATGTGCGCGCACCGCGGTGAGCAGGGAAGACTTGGCTGGCGGGCCCGGTACCTGTGCTCGGGTGGCTGCTGCCGGGGAGGGGGGCGGGCACAGAGGAGGCAGAGATGCTAGAGAGGCACAGATTGGTGCGCACAGGACTTGCTGGAGGCTTGAGCAGGCTGGCCCCTGCTCGAGCGGGTGGGGCACAGGAAGAGGGAGCCAACCGGTTTTTTCTAAACTAAAACCTCAGCATTCAGGTTAAATTGCCGGGTTGGCACTTGGCGATAAATAAGTGGGTTTTGGGTTGCAATTTGGGCACTCGGTCTCAAAAAGGTTCGCCATCACTGGTCAAAGCAAAGCGTATCTCAAGGCCGTTCTTTTCCTCCACAAGCTTTGCAAGGCCTGAGCGACTTTCCCCGTTAAAATAGCTGCAGGAAGCCTGTTAAGAAAGGTCTGACCTAGGGTTGTACAGGCAGAAGAAAGGGATGGAAAATTAATGAAACCACCCATTTGGAGGGGAACAGTTCTGAACTGGATTCAGCCAGTTTGAATACTAAAACCTGCCTCAGAATATAAGAGGACAGCTTGAGCTGATCTGTGAAACTGAATTGTGGAGGGAATTGTTTGCAAGGGGATGATTGGACTGTGGGGTTTTTTTTTTATGGGGTGGGAAATGTACTTTCCACATGCACAGAGATACTTTCTTCTTTGTTCTGTCATGACACGTTCTGAATAAACGGGATCCAGACCCTGGTCTTTGCTCAAACCAGACTCTGTTGTCTTTTCCAGGCTCATACAAAGCACTAGGATTTTTGCGGGTGGTTTGGGATTTTCTTCTTCCTGCTGAGCAGACAGGAGAAAAAAAAATCCCCACCGAATATCATACATTGGCAGATTTTCTCCATCCTTATTGAAACTGGAGGTCTCCATGGTGACCTTGGCTGAGTATGTCTCTTGTGTGGGTTGTCATGGCGACTCTTAAGACCAGCTAATACGTTCCGTTCCATCCAGCTCTTGCAGGCAGGGCCAATTGTGGTCATGACAACTGCCTACTGGCATTGCCTTGGAAGTCGCACTCGGCTTTATCCCCTGGGAATTTCTAAGAAAAACATATTTGGGTGGTGTTAATGCCAGGCTGCCGACTTCACATGCATTGCTTAACCACAGGGTGTAATATGCTCCAGCAGGGATGCTTTTCCCCCTGCTCCAAGGCGCTAGCAAATCGATACCCATTTTGCCTTTTGAGAGAGATCTTGATGTTTTGTTTGTGTGTGAAGATGTGCACAGAGTACATCCGCTTCCATTCTTTGTCGCTATCCAACAGTAGATCTTGCATGGAGTTCTCTCTATCCCAGGCCCCTTCCGCACATGCAAAATAATGCGTTTTCAATCCACTTTCACAACTGTTTGCAAGTGGATTTTGCCATTCCGCACAGCTTCAAAGAGCATTGAAAGCAATTTGAAAGTGCACTATTCTGCATGTGCGGAATGAGCCCTAGTCAGCAATGTCAGTGTCTATAAATGTGCACAATATTCCTACGAAACAACCCTTATTGGGCGGCAATGCTATTTACCTCTTTTAGAGGCTTCTTTTCTTCTTAAACCCTTGCCAGTTATCCTAATTTTTTTTCTAACGAGCTCCTTTTCCTTTATTTTCAATATTCTGGAATTGCAAATGTTGACAGGTGGTAATATTTTTTTTTCTCCACACCATGAAAAACTCCTGCTGACTTCTGTAAACCAAGTCACTGAACTTTTGGGGTGAAAAGCTTTCAAAATCTTAAATGCTAGAATAAGATGTGTCGGTGCAAATCAATGGCAGGCCTCCTGAGAGGCCGACTTCCTGGGGGAATTATCTCCATGGCAAGGTGTGCAGCAAGGTAGTTTTCAAGATGGGGTTGGTGCACAGGGGCTGCTCCTTCGCCTCGGGCATATCTGGAGCCTCCAATTGGTTGTCACAGCAGCAGCACCTGATAGCTTCCTTCTTGGTTTAGGCTGAACGGAACACCAGAGAGTAACTTCTTCCTCCGCATCTTTCCAGGTTGGCCGGTGAAAGTTAGGTAGTTTATCTGATTATCAGACAATTTGGAGCCTTGGAAACATTGGTTCGGATCCAGAGTTCTTTTCTGCAAAATCTTGCCCAGTTCTCCTCTGTATTATAGCCCCTGTCCCACATGGTATTTGTCCATACAGGTCCAGCAGTCCCCAGTACAGCCATTCCAGTTGTCAAATTCAATTGGTTGTCCTTTGTTCACCAGCAGAAAGAAGCACTGGATTTGTATCCATTCTGTTATCTATCTATCTATCTATCTATCTACCTATCTATTTATCTACCTACCTACCTACCTACCTACCTACCTACCTACCTACCTACCTACCTACCTACCTATTTGCCTGCCTGCCTGCCTGCCTGTCTATCATTTCCTGCCAAATTCTTCCACTCAGGGCAGTTTACCTACCTACCTACCTACCTACTACCTACCTACCTACCTACCTACCTACCTACCTACCTACCTACCTACCTACCTACCTACCTACCTACCTACCTACCTACCTATCATCCATCTATCTATCTATCTATCTATCTATCTATCTATCTATCTATCTATCTATCTATCTATCTATCTATCTATCTATCTATCTATCTATCTATCTATCTATCTATCTATCTATCATTTCCTGCCAAATTCTTCCAAAGGACTCAGGGCAGTTTACCTACCTGCCTGCCTGCCTGCCTGCCTGCCTGCCTGCCTGTCTGTCTGTCTGTCATTTCCTGCCAAATTCTTCCAAAGGACTCAGGGCAGTTTAAAGATAAAAGCAAATAAAACAATATAATACAATAAGTATAAAAATATAAATATGCTCAAAAGTTACAAGTCACAGAAAAGCAGAATGAGGGTCAGTGTAAAACAAGAACCAACCAAAAAGTAATCAGTCAATATGGGGTAGGTGAGAACCACCTCCAACTGTTGACAGATAGGCAGAAAAGCAAAATTAAAATCAAATTACCACCAATACATTAAGCCGTGTTAAGCAGAATCAATAGGGCATCAGTGAGGTCATACAAAGACACAACTGGATGAATTAATATCTATGGAGTGGGTCAAGTTAACATATTAGCATCTATAGTGTGAGGGAACCAAGGTCCATAATCAAGACTGGGGGGAAGACAGCATTAAACTTCTTAATGAATTCTAACTCAGGGCTTCTGCACTGGATTCTACCTTTGAGATTCTGTTGAATGGAAAGCATAATTTCCAGCTTGTCCTGGAAGCTTAAAATGTTCTTCCAACCTGAACGCTGTTATTTTTAGACTGGGGCACATATATTCTTTTTTCCAGCAGCAGGATCAGATAAACCTCCAGAGGGAGCTCATTTCACAGTTGAGGGTCAGCTTCGGAGAAGGTATGGAAACAGATTGTAGCCAATTGCGCCAATCTAAGGGAGAGCACCGTTAACAAGTTTTGAAATGCGGCTTCACGAGGGGAGAGATGATTCCTTAGATATGTTTGTCTGAGGTGGCAAAAGGCTCGAGCTGAAGGGCTGTCTTCAAGGGCAGCATCACACACATCATGGTAATGTAGTCTAGCCAAAGATTACAGAAGCATGCATCCACACAGGAGGTTCAGTCCTGCCCTCATGCCTACAACTCTGATATAGATAAAATATAGATAAAATCCTTTTTTTTAAAGTGCAGTTGAATAAGTACTTTAAGCTCTGAACAAAGTCTCTGCCCATAAGGGATAGCTCCAGGGACCTCAGCCCCCCCTAAAGGCAGACTCTCTGCAGCCCTTTCCCACCTAATCAAACAACTCTGTGTGTTCTTTGACTCTAAAGCTCAGGCTCCAGACTCTACCCATTTGGTCAGACCATTTAATCCCTTTGATTAGGACAGCCAACAGAGGCCAAAGGAGATCGAAGCTTCCAAAGGCTTAGTCAAAGAAATATTGTAAGTAGCCTTGAACCATGAGAGAAAAAATAGGGTATAAATCAGGGCCCCCTAATGTGGTGCCTGCAGGTGCAATATAACAACAAGCCAGCTGGATCAGACCAGAGTCCATCTAGTCCAGCTCTCTGCTACTCGCAGTGGCCCACCAGGTGCCTTTGGGGGCTCACATGCAGGATGTGAAAGCAATGGCCTTCTGCGGCTGTTGCTCCCGTCCTGAGCACCTAGTCTGCTAAGGCATTTGCAATCTCAGATCAAAGAGGATCAAGATTGGTAGCCAAAATGGTAGCCAATGGTGGGCACTCATTAAATACTTTTTTTTTGGCTCCTGCCAAGTTTTTTAGTAAGTGAGCAGTGCCAGGTGGAGCTTTTGCCCAGCAAGAATTATGATGATTGCCATTGGAGATTTGATCAGTTGTGCCAATTTTTAAAAAATGTTTTGGCACAGCACAAAGATCTTTACTAAAAGTAAGCTGTTTTGTTGAGGTGAAAAAGATTTATACCCCACCTTTCTCTCCTGTAAAGAGACTCAAGGTGGCCTACAAGCTCCTTTCCCCTCATCCCCCCACAACAGACACCTTGTGAGGCAGGTGGGACTGAGAGAGTTCTGAGAGAACTGTGACTAGCCAAAGGTCACCCAGCAGGGATGTTGGAGAGTGAAAACATCTGGTTCACCAGATAAGCCTCTGCCACTCAGGTGGAGGAGTAGAGAATCAAACCTTGTTTTCCAGATTAGAATCCACTTGCTCTTAACCACTACACCACGCTGGCTCTCAGCTGCTGGACAGTTCCACCAGGAATCCTATGGAACTCATTGTTCTTTGTGGGAAAGTTTATCCTTTTGGCCTCTTCTGGATGCTTTTTTTTTGGTATGTGATTTCAAATAAGACAGTGCCCTGCTCCTTATCAAAGTCTTAATATCAGTTATGTAATCGAAATCCTCAGTAGGAGAGTTAATTCTGTGTTTTCATGCTAGGGAATTAATGAGCTTCCTTTGTTTTTTCCCCCACACTGACATGAGATGTGACCACGGCAGCAGAACTACTCGTAGTTTTCCTGCTTTTAAATAAAGAGCAGTGCAGTTCTTGCGTATTAATATTTTCTCCCAAGGATGTGCTATGTCTTATTTTCAGGGGATGTCTTATTTTTCTGTGTTCTGTTCGTCTGGCATGCTTCCAAACAAAAACTTTGCTACGTCTTACTTTCGGGGGATGCCTTATATTTCACACTTCAGCAAAACCTCTACTACGTCTAATTTTCAGGGGATGTCTTATATTCGGGGAAACAGGGTACGCTTTCAAGTCCAGTGTGCCTGTTTTTTAATGGGGATTATTAATAACTGTATGGGATTACTTATATCCCTGTATTTCTTTTTTTCATACTGCAAGGAACTCTGTGTAAATTTTACAGTATTGTGGTATCTGAAATATAATCATTTTGATATATGCTTTTGTGCAGCCCTTAACAGCTAGAGGCCCCACGCCCAACTACCTGAAAATGTTATTTCTGCACAAAGTGAAACCATATAGCAGTCAAACACAGTGCCCGTTCATGGGACCATGAGGATAACACCTCTATTCTAATTTTACTCCTTTATTTATGACTGTAGACCAATTGGTCATAAGCAAATAGAGGAGGCAAACAAGATACACAACTGTAAGTGATATAATTGTGAGACATCATTATTATTATTGCATGTCATAGACAGAAATGTTACCAACGCAAGGGTCACATTAAATGAAGTGAATTTCAATGGGAAAGCACTGGTCTCGACTGAGCTCTAAAAACATACAAACTTGTAACTTCACCCTTGGGCCTCTCTTTTGATGAAGTCAATCTGTGCTGTGCTGCAAAGGAAGCTGCAGAGCATTTTTAAGACTGAAGGGGAAGCTGCAGAGCATTTTTTAAAAATGGCATGATTCAGAAACAGGCGAGAAACATTTCAGTCGCTAAACTGCTGATCTGAAAGCCACCTTTTCCCTCTAAAACGATTTGGGAAACGAATTGGGAAATTTATTATAACTCCTTACCACCAAAGGCTATGCGTATGCAATGGGAATTGTGTAGATTCCATAGACCATATTTTACTTTATTTTCCACTTTACGCTGTACCCAGAGTTAAATATTTGTCATCCCTGCTACTCAAAGAAGAATATGCATCTGACTTGCAAAAGATTTCCTTTCTGTTGGACAACCCCAGTAGTGACGCAAATGACGCAGTTGCCAAATACTTGGATTCGTATATGAAACAGCGCTCTTGGAGCAAAATCTGAACTTTTCCCTCTTTTTTCTTTGTATTTTATTTTAGTTCCCCTCTATTTAGTTAAGTGGACCTGTGTATATAATACCGCGATATTGTTATGCCAATAAAGGTTCTTTGATTTGATTTGAAATTAATCGCAAGGTTGCCCCCTGTTCCTTTGGGCTGCCTTTCAAAGCTACGTTCCCCTTTTTTTAGATTTTTTTCCAAAATGAAAGCAGAAATCCTCAGGCAAGCAAACCCGCAGGTCCAATCCCAGATTCCTCCCTCGCACCACACCTTGCAAGATCTAGGTGGATTCCGCACTGCATATTTTAGAACGACTTGCAATCGTTATACATGAACCCAATGAGCATTCCTCCTTCTCTTTCTTTGGGTGCAAACCGCTCTGTTGCGAGTGGGACCAATCCGAAGGATTCCCGTCAGGACTATGTAATGTCAGGCAAGGAGCCTGCAGATCGAGGGAGAAGGAGGAGAAGCTGCGCGCCACCTGCAGCCAGGTGGGCGCCGAGCTGGGGACCCCTCGGCTAAACAGAGGCGAAGGGTGCAAGCTGGTGCATGCGCAGTACGCGAGGAAGAGGGGGGGGGGGGCTAAAGCACCAGTCCCTGGGAAGTGCTGCCGGGTCTGCACAGAGGAAGAGGAGGGGAGGTTTTGGGGGGGAGGGTTGCAAGTGGGGCGGGCTGGTGTGCACCCCGGATCCCGCGAGAAGGGGCGGAGGAAGGAAGAGGAGGAGGCTATGGGGTGAGTCATAGCAGTGTCTTCTTTCCTGCAAGAAAAAAAGGGGTGGTTTCACTCCCCCTCCCCCCAGTTTCTTGCCTGGGAGGCATGCAACACCTGGGATGGGAAGGAGGGCTTTACTTGGGGGAGGGGGCACTTCAGATAAAAGGCTAAGCAGCTGACAATGTTGCCTTGGAGGCAAATATCCCTTAATGGGGAGGGGGGAGCAAGGAACCTCCCCCATGGAAAAGAGGTTTCCAGGAAAAACATTAAATCATGACTTTGCCGCATGATAGAAACTCCTTTTGGGTTAATTGGAGCATGGGGATCCCCCCCCCCTTCCCAATTCCTTTCCCCATCTTCAGTTTCTTATCCAGATGTTTGCAAAGTTGCTCATCCAGACGTTTGCAATACTGTCATAGAATCTCCATTTCCCCCACCTTCCAAGTATACCAGGTATCACCCTTTGCTTTGCCCCTGATTTTTCAGGTAGGAGGTGGTCGTTTCATACTGTCTGTGGGAGTTGCAATCATCTTACAAAAACTTCATACACCCCAAGGACAAGTCAGCTTCTCAATTTTGTTCTTTTTCGGCTGCGCCAGGTCCATGTTGTGTTACTCTCTGGGCCGTGGGGTCAACACCATATCTTTTTGTCATGGAGCAGAATCTCATTTTCTGTGCCATCCGACGAAGACATTAGACGGTCTTTAATACCTAACAAAGGCTCTTGGGTATTTCCCCAAATTTCTGGGTTTCTGTTGGGGATGCTGAAGGAAGACCATCATGTGGACAGATCTCATAGCTTAGCTTGTGGCTGATGGACCTAGCCAATGCATGCTGTTAGAAAACCCCACATTACCATATATGTTTGCCTGTTTGCCAAAGCTGGACTTTTCTATTTGTCTATTACCATTGTATATTACCATTCTAATTGTATATTACCAGTCATTGAAGAATCCAACAGAATTGTTTTTGTTGGTGTTGTTGTTTTGTTGAATTATTGTCACTATATGGCCAGAACACTTGGCCAAATGGGCAGTATTCTGTTTTGAAAGGAGTGTTGTGCCCCATTCGATATTACCTGCAGATAGCTTTGATTCTGGCTGGAGAGACTCAGGCCCCTTCTGCACATTCATTCATTCATTCATTCATTCATTCACTCACTCACTCACTCACTCACTCACTCACTCACTCACTCACTCACTCACTCACTCACTCACTCACTCACTCACTCACTCACTCACTCATTGTTTGGATTTGTAGACCGCCCCATCCCCAAGGGATGCAGAATAATGCACTTTAAATGCACTTTGCAGCTGGATTTTTGCAGAATAGCAAAATCCACGTGCAAACAATTGTGAGAATGGATTGGAAGTGCATTATTCTGCATGGTCAGAAGGGGCCTCACTTAGGTATGTGCTCAGGTTGCTCTTGAGGTCTTCACGAACACTGCATCCAAGATGGAATCATGAAGAGGAGGAAGACTCCTGAAATTTAACTATAGAAGCCATTTAGAATGTCATGGTTCTGCTTTTGGATTTGCTAAAATAACTGCAGTGGTTTTGAGCATCTCTCCTGTTGATACGAAGCGATGATCCTTTCACTGGAATGTGTGGGACAGTGTTTTAAGGCAAGCTTCATTCATATTGGCATTTATTTCAGAGACTGGTCCATAGAAAAGGAGTGAGAACAGAATTCAAACACAAGTCCACACTTCACAAACAAAACCCCCAGGCCTGGGTGCTCCTCTCCCATTTCTATTCCCCATTATCTGGCAAATTAGGAGAATAGAGTCCTTTTCTCCATATGCGTAGGGAGTCCTTTTCTCCATACCCTGGCCATCCAGTTTGGCATCTCTGTATTTTATTGGTTTTGGAAAGCAACTTTGACGCTAGAGATCAAACAGCATCGTGTGCCAGCAAAACGTTGTGGAGCAAAACGTGAAACATCTCAAATGTGTTCATCTGCATAGGACATGACCAAAATATTGCGTGGACATTTTTTCTATGTAGGCAATAGCTTGCAGCTTGTGTGTTGGCTATCTCAGGTGATGCATGCACGAGTCTGCATTTTTTACAACTAAGCTTTGTTTGGCGTCACTTGTGGCAAAATAGACCAAAATAGACCTCTACACTGTCACCACGCCTTCGAAAGCTGCATGCTCTAGCATGTTAAAATGCTTCTTGTTGTATGAACGTTTCTCCTTTCGACTGGGGCCTTGATATATCCGCAAAACATTATCCATTTGTGTCTGACTTGCAGGAATTCCTTCTGAAGAACTCTTCTAGGATCTATCAATGGCTGAACTCATCATCTGTGCTCAGGGAAGCAGGACATCTAGAGCTTGAAGTGACCAAGCTGTTTGCTGGATGAATACTGTACGCACGGTGAATAAAATGGAGGAAAGGAGAACGATGTAAGCCGCTTTCGATCCCCGTTTGGAGAAAGGCAGGGTATACATGAAGTAAATGAATGGAGAAGCAAGAGACCCAGAGCTTGAGGAGAGCAGAGTTCATGTTGGGTGGATACTGCAAGCTAAGAAGAATGTATGCTTTTGGAGTTGGCTTAGCGTAGTGACTCTGAGTAGGAGCCCACAAGCACCTCTTTGAAGTTGTGCCTCAGCCACAAACTCTGTAGGTGTCATTTGGTGAACCACCATCCATCAACCTCAGTCCCTCCTCTTCAGTCTGAGCGTAAACATGTGGACTAAATCTAACCATAGTGTTTTAAGGATCAATGTGAGTGTCTGCAGAAAGCATCTTGGACACTAAACGGAAAGACTCAGCTGCGACTCTCTTTCTTGTGCAGCGCTCTGCTGCCTGTAACCTCAGCTTGTGGGTTCTGTGGGGCAGTACTTGGAAGGAGTTGCAAAGAACCAAATTTAAACAAAACAGTTTACTTTACTTAACAAATAACACTTTTAAAACATTTAACATTTACACTTTGCAGTCCTGTTAAGTTTGCATTTTCAAGTCCTTATTTACAGTCTACTGATATTGCCAAGTCCAATTCTTCTTTGCTGGTGGTTGGTTTTGAAGACTTCTGAGGCTTGGTGAATGGGCTTCAAGATGATGAAGGTTCCCAGAAAACTCTCACCATTACATACACAAAAACCCTTAAACAAGGTCCCAGCCTGGTAGTCTCGCTTCCTCCAACCTCATGAGTTCTGCAGCATTCTACTTCATTTCAGACTCCACCCCTTTCTGGGTCATCCCATTCTGACACAGGGGTTACATTCTCCCCCACTAAAATTCTGTCGTCTCGACAGTATTTACAATTTAACTCTTGAAATGATTGAACAATGACATATTACAGTAGGAGTGTTGACTCCAGTTAACCTCATTGAAAAATTCAGAACATAATCAGCTAACTTAGTAGGCTGGGTTCTAACTCTTTGCGGTCTAAGGGGTAGGTTACTAATTTCCCCAGAGATCCCTGTACTGGTAGGGACCACATTTGGTGAATCTGACAGCACAACCTTGTCTTTCCCTTGTCTTTTCTTACAAGGATTTCCGACTGCAGTAACCTCATTGGAAGGGGAGCTTGGTGTGAATTCCCTTGCCATGGGATTGAGGTCTGAAAGAGAGTTAGATGTGGATGCACAATCTTCTCCTACTGAGTTCACATCAGCTAACTTTTGTCTCGTCCTACCACTAATAGGACTCTCTGGACTGTCCAAATCACTCATATCCTCAGAGGAGGAAATAAAACCACATGGTCTCAGCATATCCCGGTGCAGAGTTCGAACAACACCTTTGCCATCTTCTGATTGGACTCTGTAAACAGGAAGGGTTTCATCAGGTTGCTCCAGAACTATATGCACAACAGGTTCCCATCGGTCAGCTAATTTCTGCATTCCACGGGGGCTTAAGTTACGAACTAGCACTCTGTCTCCTGTTGAAATGGTTGATTTGATGACTTTCCTATCCCATCTTCGTTTGTTGGCTTGCTGATGCTTTTCACTTTCCTGAGTGGCCAGATCATATGCATAACGAAGCCTGCGTTTTAAGTCTCTTACATATTCTTGATGAGTTACTTCTGTTTGCTCCTTCGACTTTATCCCGAAACACAAATCAATTGGTAGTAATGGTTGTCTTCCAAACATTAAAAAATAAGGAGATTCTCCAGTAGTATCATTTTTGGTACAATTATAAGCATGAACTAATGGTTTTATGTACTTTCTCCAATTAGATTTCTTATTTACCTCTAATGTGCCCAACATGTCTAAAAGGGTACGATTGAACCTCTCAACAGGGTTTCCTCTTGGGTGATATGGTGTTGTATGGGACTTAGTTCCTGCAATTTTACTCAGTTCTGTAACCAGTTCCGACTCAAAGGCTGCTCCTTGATCACTGTGGAATCTTCTAGGAAATCCATAATGGCATATAAAATTTTCCCAGAGATTTGTAGCTACTGTTCTTGCAGTCTGATCTCGAGTGGGGTATGCTTGTGCATATTTGGTAAAATGATCAGTAACTACTAAAATATTTTTGGTGCCATTTACATCAGGTTCAAGAGTTAAAAAATCTATACAGACTAACTCTAAAGGAGCATATGTTTTTATGTTAACTAATTCAGCTGCTCTTTCTACTCTCGCTTTCCTCTTTACACAGCGTTCACAATTGCGGCACTTCTGTTCTATAGCTTGTGCCATTTTAGGCCAGAAGAATCTATCCCTAGCCAATTCCAAAGTTCTTTCAATTCCAAAATGACCCATTTCATCATGAATGCCTTCCAGAGCTCTCTTCCGATGAGTGTAAGGGATCACAAGTTGCTCTACATCTTCTCCTTTTCGTTGAACCTTCCGATATAGAACTCCATTTGACAGAAAAAGTTGGGGCCACTCTCTCAAGTACAGTCTAGTTTCATACTCCTCTTTTCTTTCTTCATCCCAGGTGGGTTTATGCCTTCTCTCCAAAAAGTGTATTATTCTAGCTATATATTTGTCCCTTCTTTGCAACTTCTTCCAGTCAGGAAACTCGTCATTTTGATCAGAAGGGGATTTAATATGACATCCTTCATTTGCAAATTCTTCTGGAATACTGTCCTCAGAGGCAGGTAAGGTCTCAATATAACTGTGGTCCACTTCATTACATCTTGGCACTACTGGATGTTTGGGGCGTACACTATGAACTTGGATAACTGCCTTACAGACTTCAGCATCCCATGACTTTAGTGCATTAGGATCATGTTGAATCTTTAGGAGCATTTTAGAAATTCTTTCTAGTTGTTTATCTCCTTCCTCATCCTCAGTGAGCTCTTCATGTCTCCTAGAAAGTGAGTCAGCATCTATATTAGCTTTTCCAGATCTGTAGACTATTTCAAAATTATATAAAGATAATGCTGACACCCACCTCTGCCCTGCAGCATCTAATTTGGCAGAGGTTAGAACATAAGTCAGTGGGTTGTTATCAGTCATTACCTTGAACTCTGATCCATACAAAAAATCATGGAACTTGTCACAAACTGCCCATTTTAATGCCAAAAACTCCAATTTGTGCACTGGATAATTGCGTTCACTACGGCTTAAACCTCTACTGGCATATGCGATGACACGGAGACAGTTATTTTGCACTTGGTATAGGGCTGCACCTAATCCTGTGAGACTAGCATCCGTATGCAATATATATGGCAACTTCCAGTCTGCAAATCCCAATACTGGTGCTGTGGTCAACTTTAACTTTAAAGTCTCAAAGGCCTCTTGACAGCCTACATCCCATTTGTCTTTGAGAGACTGGTTTCCTTTATTTTTACTTCCTCTAGAACTACCTGCTAGCAATGAATTTAATGGCTTAGCAATGACTGAATATCCTGACACAAACCTCCTATAATATCCAGCAAACCCAAGAAATCTTCGAAGTTCACTGAGGTTTGTAGGCACCGGCCAGGTGGTAATGGCATCTGTCTTTTCCTTGTCTGGCTCTATTCCAGAGGCTGATATGATGTGACCTAAATATTTCACTGATGATTGAAATAGTTTACATTTAGAAGGGGCCAACTTTAATCCATATGTCTGAAGTCTTTGCAAAACCTTGAGGAGACGTTCTTCGTGCTCTTCTTTAGTTGCAGAGAATATGATCAAATCATCCAAAAAGGCAATAGTTTCAGTAAGGTTTAAGCCTTGCATCACATTTTCCATCATTCGTTGAAAGGTTGAAGGGGCATTTGTTAACCCTTGGGGCATCATCTTGAACTGCCAATTACCAAATGGGGTGGTAAATGCTGTCTTTTGGAAATCTGCTGGGTCCATTGGCACCTGATAATATCCACTTTTTAAATCTAAGACAGAGAACCACTGTGATCCTGCAAGTAAAGCAAAAATTTCTTCTATTCTTGGCAGAGGGTAAGCATCCTTTTCTGTTAAATTATTTAGTTTCCTATAGTCCACTACCATCCTAAGAGCCCCATTTTTCTTCCTTACCAATACTATTGGTGATGCATATGGACTGTTGGTTTCTTCAATTACACCTAGTGTAGCCAACTCCCTCAAATGTTGCCGTAGGTCTTCAAAATCTGAAGGCGAAACTCGCCTAGTTCTCTCTCTAAAGGGCACATCACTTTTTAAATAAATTTTGTGGGCAACACCTGAAACTCTCCCAAGGTCTAAATCATGCATTGCAAAGACCCTTGGTGTTTCTGTTGCTATACGTTGTGAAATTCTTTCCTGTTCTGACTGACTTAATGCTGAAGCTTCAAAATTTAAAACTGGGAATTCATTTCCATTTATATTTGTGAGGTCCAAACCTGACAGGGCTAGAGCTCTTGTCCATTCTACTTCAGAAGCTTTAGCAACTACTGTATGAGGCTTCAATACAATATCCTTTTGTGTCAAATTCTTGACACAGACCCCTATTCTCATATTTGATACCATAGGTTTTACTATTTGTGGAAAGATGGATAACCCTCCTGGTCCAGCTGCCACTTCTGGGTCTTCTAAAAGGACTGTTGTTCCTATTTTCTGTGGTGAAGTTTGCAACACACCTGTCACTGTGCATGCACTTCCTGCTGGGACATGTACAGGCCTTCCACCCTGCAGCCATACTTCACTTCCCTCTTCCACTTCACCCTTCTTCCTTTGTGTCTCTAAATAATAGCTGCAAGCTTCTTTCCAACGATATGGCAAGTCTTTGGTAGTTGCAAAACTGATCCCATCTGAATCAATATTGGCATAAGTCACACATCTTAATACATTAGTACCAATAATGGCTGAAACTTGTTGATTCATGCGTTGGTCTGGGCAAACTAGAGCTAAAATTTCATATTTCTCTTCTATACCTTCAGTATTAATTGGAATGTGCAATTCTAGAAATATAAATCCCAAATAGGGCACTGTCTGACCTCCTGCTCCTTCTATATCCAATAAATCCCTAATAGGCTGCAGTTCACGATGAGATAAGTGGGCTTTATAAAAGGTCTCACAAATGCATGTCACTTGTGAACCTGTATCTATTAAACAGCAGCATTTCACTCCATCCAAATATACACAGTCATAGCATACAGGTCCTATCAAACCTTGCAATAGTTTCTTTCCACCCGTACCTATAGTCTGCTTTCCAGATGCCCACTGACTTGCTATGCTGTTTTTAGATGGTCCATCTAAACAAGTTTTTTCTTGGTTACCAACTGTATTTACTAATATTTGATGAACCAATTCTGGATTTGGCTGATTGACACATTCACGTTTAACATGACCCTTTAATCCACAGTTAAAGCACCATATCTTACTGGGGTCTTTAGAGGCTACCATTCTCCTTTCTCTCAGACCCTGGGAGAACTGAGGCTTTGAATTGCTACAATCCCTTGCTTGATGAAGGGTAGTCTTCAATTTAGCCACCTCCCTCTCAGATTGTAAGTATTTAGATTTCCAGTCTATCTCTTTGTTAGTACCACTCTTTTCAGTCTTTTCTGTATTTTTATCAAATAGTCCCACAATTTTATTTGAAGGCTTTCCCTTTTCCCTCATCTCTTGCTTCAGTTTTCTTTCCTGTTTACTAGAGATTTCTTTCTCTAAGGATCTCACTGCATGAAGGAGAGCAACATACTGACCTTCTTTTAGTTCACTACTGCACTCTATGTTCCTTATTTTGAGGGCTGTTAACAATGCTTCATGCCAGCATCCCCTAAAGAATTGTTCCTGAACATAGAACTTAAGCTCTTCATCAGCAATCCCCCCTTCTTCTAATATTTCCATAGCCAGAGCATGCAACCGATTTAAATATGCTGATGGGGGTTCATTAATGTGCTGATATGTCTCATAAAACTTAGCTTTCAATTCAGAAACTGAGACAATATTGCCATATGCAATTTCCAAAATAGCAAAACATTGTTTTGCAGACGCATCCTTTCCCGCTCCCAAAGCTATGGGCAATGCAGGAGGCAGCAAGCTCTCTATAATTTTCCTTCTTTTAATATTTTCAGGAACACTGTCATCTGCAATCAATTCTCTTGCATGAACTTCGCCAAACTAGATATTCTATTTCCCCTGCTGGTTTAAGGTGAAATACCAGAATATGTTTTTAATTACAACTTCAGGTCTACTGCTGGAAACAAGATGCACTGACCTTTTGCAAAAACTCTTTCCAGCAGCTGTTGCAATCCAGAGGATGAGTTTGCAAAAGGGGTAGGAGGTTGCAACTGGAATCCCTTCATTCATGTAACTGCCAAACAGTGTTCCTTTTTGCTCCCTGTGCACAGGTTTTTGCTTCTTCCCAACTAACTGTTGCAAACTCTGCATCAATAGGGATTACATCCCATTTCCCTTGCAATTTACAGTTTATACATTGGTTGACTATCTTGCAAACAGAATTATGTGTTTCAAATTCACACAGCAACATCTCTTTCCTGCCTGCCCTTTATCCTGTGCATTTTAGCAATTGCACCATTAGTTTCCAAAGTATGTTGAATATCCTCATTAACATCCCTTGAACTTATGTCACATAACAGAACAGTTTTATGGGGATCAAACCCCAACTTTTTGCACACTTCCATTGCAAGCAATTTATATTTTACAATCTCACTTCCAAACCCGCACGCTGGTTGGGAAACAATTTGCTCAACACCTCAGCTTGTGGGTTCTGTGGGGCAGTACTTGGAAGGAGTTGCAAAGAACCAAATTCGTATAAAACAAGTTTACTTTACTTAACAAATAACACTTTTAAAACATTTAGCATTTACACTTTGCAGTCCTGTTAAGTTTGCATTTTCAAGTCACTGTTGACAGTCTACTGATATTACCAGAGTCCAATTCTTCTTTGCTGGTGGTTGGTTTTGAAGACTTCTGAGGCTTGGTGAATGGGCTTCAAGATGATGAAGGTTCCCAGAAAACTCTCACCATTTACATACACAAAAACCCTGAAACAATAAATTCTAACATTTACAATATAGCAAAAAAATAAACTCCCTTCCCACTAGTTCCCCACAACATTGCAGTTACCTTAAACAAGGTGTTAAGGGCTTAATAAAATCAATCAAGGT